>NW_016804646.1:77571-165469 GCF_001698545.2 Rhinopithecus bieti
TGGGGTTTTTTTTTTTTTAAATTTTTGAAAGAATTCACTGGGGAAACCATCAGGGCCCAGGCTTTTTTTTTTTTTTTTTTTTTTTTTTTTGCAGGGAGGTAGATTTTTGATTATTGATTCAATCTTCTTACTAGTTATAGATCTATTTAGATTTTGTATTTTTGTGGTTTAGTCTTGGTAAGATTGTGTTTACAGAAATTTGTTTATTGGGTATAGTGCTCTGTATATGTCTATTGAATCTGGTAGGCTTATTTTCTTGTTTAAGTCCTCATTTCACTATTTATCTTCTAGAAGTCTGGTTGTTCTATACAGTATTAAAGTAGAGTATAAAGTATCCAACTATTACTGTAGAACTATCTATTTCTCCTTTCAGTTCTATCATTTTTTGCTTCATATATTTTGATGGTCTATTATTGGATGCATAAATGTTTATATTGTTATATCTTCTTACTGTATTGGGGAGTTCATTAGTATATAATGTCTTTCTTTGCCCCTTGTAACCTTTTTTTATTTAAAGTCTGTTTTGTCTGATACTAGTATAGCAATCTCTGCTTTCTTTTGGTTGCAGCTTGCATGGAATATCCTTTTCCATCTTTCTACTCTTAAGCTATTTGTGTCTTTGAATCTAAAGTGAATGTTTTGCATACAGCATATACTTAGATAATGTCTCTCTTATCCATTCTCCATTCTCCCAATGTTTGTCTTTTGATTGGAGAGTTTAATCCATTTACATTTAAAATGATTATTGGTATGGAGGGACTTACTTCTGTCATTTTGCTATTTGTTTTCTATGTTATAGTGTTTTGTCTCTCATTTTCTGCATTACTATTTTCTTTTGTGTTTAGATGATTTTTATAGTAAAACATTTAAATTTATATGTGTATATTCTTTAGCAATTTTCTTTGTGGTTACCATAGAGACTAAATTTAACATTATAAAATCGTAATATTGTGATTTGAATTTGTACCAGCATAACATTAATAACATACAACAATTTTGCTTCTTCAGCGGCTCCTTTACCACCTTTTTCAGTTGTTGAATTCACAAAATCACATCTTTATGTGTTTTGTGTCCAAAACCATAAATTATTGTTTTTAAGCAGTAATCCCTTGTAGAAAACAAACAGTAGAGTTACACATCATTGTTGGAATTATGCTGATTTTTATAATTGTCACATATTTACTTTCACTGAGCTGCTTTTTCCTTGATGTTGCTTTTAGTTATTGTCTAGTGTTCTTTCATTTCAATCTTCAGGACTTCCTTTAACATTTCTTGAAAGTCAGGTCTCATGATAACAAACTCCCCCCGCATTTGTCTATCTGGGAATGTCTTAATTTCGTCTTCAGTTTTAAAGTACAGTTTTGCTGAATATAGAATTCTTGGTTGATGGGTTTTTAATTTAATTTTTTTAGCACTTTGAATATATTAACTCACTACCTTCTGGCCACCAAAGTTTTTGATGAGAAATCTGCTAATATTTTTTGAGGACCCCTCTGTGATGAGTCACTTCTCTCATGCTGCTTTCAAATTTCTCTTTGCCTTTGTTTTTTGACAGTTTGATTATAATGTGTCTTAGTGTGAGTCTCTGAGTTCATCATACTTGTAGTTTGTTGAATTTCTTGGATGCTAGTATTCATGTCTTTTTAATCAAATTTGGGAAATTTTCAGCCATTATTTCTTTACATATTCTCTGTCTATCCCTTTCTCTCTCTCCCCATTCTGTGACTCCTATAATGCATATGTTGATTCACTTAAGGGTGTTCCACAGGTACCTTAGACTCTGTTCAGTTTTTCTTCAATCCTTTTTCTTTCTGTCCCTCAGAATGACTAATTTCCATTTTTGTATCCTTGAGTTTGTGGATTCTTTTTTTCTGCCTGCTAAAATCTGCCTTTGGATCCCTTTAGTGATTTTTAAAATTTAATGTATTGTACTTTTCAGTCCCAGGTTTTATTTTTGGCTTCTTTTAGATTTTCTATCTCTTTATTAATATTTTCATTTCATTCACACATAGGATCTTCCATGTCTTCCTTTGTTTCTTCAAGCAACTTTAAGACAGTTAAAGTCTGTCTAGTAGATCTACCATCAGGGTTTTTTCAGGGACAGTTTTCAATTTAACTTTTCCTTTGAATGAGCCTTACTTTCCTGTTTTTTGCTGTGTCTTATGATTTTTTGTTGAAACTGGACACTGGAATCTAATAATGTGGTAGCTCTGGAAGTCAGATGCTCCTTCTTCAGGATTTGGTAACATTAAAAAAATTGTTGTAGGCTGTCTCTGTGTCAAAGATCAGACTGAGATGTAGACTTAAGGTATTTTCAGGTGTTTTCTCAGTCTGTGCCTTTCCCTGGGCATGTATGGTTGCTTTGTAATTTTCCCTGCACATGCAGTTGCTTTTTAATATGCTGGTCCTCAACGTCTGGCCCCCAAGTTGTAGGGGGGCAAGAAAATAAATTGGAAAAGTGTGCTGATTCTTTAAATCTCCTGGAAGTCACTTCAGCTGGAAGGAGAGGGCCTTGCAACAATGAGGGGAGGTGCAACAACAATGATAGCAAGCCTCTCTGTCTGCAACTCTGTGATCAGACGCAGCAATCTGTGATCAGAGCACAGATCCCTTGTCATTGGAGGACAGTATTCTCTTTGCCCATTAAGCTGCCTGCAGATTGCTACAGGAACACCTGCCCAGCTGCCTGCTACAGGGCTGGGGGCAGAAAGCAGGTAACTGTTACTATGCTAAGAGGGAAAATTGACCAAATTTAACCACAATTTATCATTCAAGACATCCCCTGTGAGATGTAAGCCTTCAATAAACCCCAGAGTTCCAAAATAATTACACTATTGCAGTTGTTGTCTAAGTAGAGAGACAGATTCATAGTGCATTTGCTCTTTCATTTCCAGAAACTTCACTGTATTTCTTTTAAATAATAATGTCTCAAGAGGAAAGAAAGAAAAAGTGTAATCCTGTTACCTTGACTACTTAATCCATAAGTGTATTTTCTTTTGAGATGCCTCTATTAATTCCTTTTCCTTTAATTCAAATCTAAGTATTTTGGAATGCGTTTTAAAAATTTTGTCAATCCAGATCATATGTCTTGTTAGTCTAGTTACGCATATCATTTTTGTTCAAAAAGAGAATAAATTTTAATTTCCCCATAGTGAGATACCAGAGAATGTGAATACACTGCGTATTTAATATTTCTGATTGTATTAAAAAATTAATGGACAAAACAAGAGATATACAACACATAAATATATAACACGTAACATATATAGATAAATATATAATACTCTGTATAATGCCTAGACCTCTCATTGAACTTTATTTTTATGGGCCTGTGGGCTGTTACTTATCTATAACAGAAAGCTTTAATGTTAACTCTGGCTTTACTAGTTAAGATTTTTTTTTACTAATGTACATATATTATTCTAGTTATAATTATTTCACACTGTGTTGCTTAACTTTTAAAATGATAGAATTATGAATTGAAATTAGCAAATACAATGAAATCAATAACTGGAATCATCAGACTTCAGAAACCTCACAGAAATTTCAAGTGAAGAATGTTTTATAGGCTCATATTTTTATAATATTATTAGAACAGAACAAAAAAGACATTAGCACATTTCCGTTGCAATTTCATAACAACATTACATTTAGCCACTTTCTAACATCTTAAAAGCAATTTTCAGCCAGTTTTGCTTATCCCCAAGGGGATTTCCATTTTAGAATGAAAAAAAGTGGCTTAGAAACATAGCTTTGGAATATCTAAGGGGCAATTTTCTAAATTGTATGTAAATTAAAACATCTCATGCTTCCCACTTTTTCACTCCATGGCGACTGTGTGAATAACACAGGCACAAAATCAGTCTCTGTGGGGTTTCCTGCTTGACAGATCCACTGAGAGTCTCGCGTGTGGAATATGGTTTGGCTGAAATCCAAATTAGTCAACTAAGCATCTGGCATCCTGGCCAGTCCTGGCAGAGGCCAGTAATTTACCTCTAGCTGCCTAGCTGTCTAGTCCTGCCACGGGATTTCCAGGACTCTGAAGCCTTTAGATTAACTCTTGGTTTGGGCCTCATAACATGTGGGTTGCTGACTTTACCTTGTGAGCCGGGCGTGAGGGCTAACAACTGTGTTCCAGCCTGTGCTTGGCTTTTGTTTACCAAAACAAAACTACTTCTGAAGTAGTTATTAGTCTATCAGCTCAGCATCCTGTTTTGGTGAAAGGTTTAGGAACTATGGGTAACAATGAAACTTACAGTCATCAATTTTTGTGTACATTTGATGCAGTTACAAACCTGTCCAGGTAACAAAGACCAGACTTTTAAAAAGATTGCTTCTTGTACACTTTACCAGTGGAAGCTTTAATTCTCAAATACTTTTCATTTTCTATTTGAAGGATATTTGGTCAAAGTGCAGAATAATTTATAAGTCTCTGTTTCTGAACGTCCTTGTTTCTTAGATCCCAGTTAGTTTGCACAAAGTTTCAGGATGGACTTGCTTCAAAAGAAACAGATTTAGTACCCAACATTTAAGGAGTGTTGGTTAAAAGAATACACTGTAGACTTTAAAAATTACTCTAGTTGGTCTCATTTAATCATTATATATACACACATATATATAATCTATGGTTTATCACTCGTTCATGAAGATTATCATTTAAAAATAATAACAACTTAATAGCGGTTTAACATTATGGTTACATTCTAGTACATCCTTTTGTCTTTGTTAATAAGCTGGCTTGTCTAATTTTCTCCATTTCTTAATGAGTGACAAGCGTTCAACCACTGGCTAAACTTTATTCGATGTAATTTCGTCTGAGGAATTGGCTGAGTCGTGGCCACCTGAGTGCACCTGGACAGATCAGCCAGTTTTCATGTCTCAGTTTCTCCAGCTGCAAACTGGGGGAGCCCATCACAGTCCCCTCAGAGGGATGTTCTTCAGAGAGTCTTCCCCTCTTAAGACCGAGTGAGTCAGCCCAGAAGACGTTCCCGTCAGCTTCTGGCAGACAGTCGTGCAGCAGAGGCAGCCTCACTGTTACGTGAGAGCTTCCGTCTCCTTTTGTCTGAATTTTAACTCATTCTGAGCACATAAGACCTTCCAAAATCCCAATCTGGTCTTATTTTTAAATCTTATATTTTATGTAGTCTATTTTTCTAGAGTTTTTTTCCCCTTGAATTAATAAGTAAAATAAAGGGCCACTACGATGAACTAAGAGTAATTTCCTTCTCCTTTACTCTTTCCTGATGTCTAGGGAGGAACTGAATTTTAAATTAAATTAAATTTTATTTTATTTTATAGAAGGAATCTCGCTCTGTTGCCCAGGCTGGAGTGCAGTGGTGTGATCTCGGCTCAGCAAGCTCCACCTCCTAGGTTCATGCCATTCTCCTGCCTCAGCCTCCCGAGTAGCTGGGACTACAGGCGCCCACCACCTCGCTCAGCTATTTTTTTTTTTTTTTTGTCTTTTTAGTAGAGACAGGGTTTCACTGTGTTAACCAGATGGTCTCGATCTCCTGACCTCATGATCCACCCGTCTCAGCCTCCCAAAGTGCTGGGATTATAGGTGTGAACCACCACGCTCAGCCTAGGGAGGGATTGAAAAAAATATTTTTGGCTGAGCATGGTGGCTCACGCCTGTAATCCCAGCACTTTGGGAGGCCGAGGTGGGTAGATCACGAGGTCAGGAGATTGAGACCATCCTGGCTAACATGGTGAAACCCTGTCTCTACTAAAATACAAAACTTAGCCGGGAGTGGTGGTGGGCGCCTGTGGTCCCAGCTACTCGGGAGGCAGAGGCAGGAGAATGGCATGAACCCGGGAGGTGGAGCTTGCAGTGAGCCAAGATCGCACCACTGCACTCCAGCCTGGGCCACAGAGCGAGACTCTGTCCCAAAAAAGAAAAAAATTTTTTTGAAATTTTCCTCTCAGGATTTTGAAATTACATTATCTTAAGCACTGTTAAATAATTTCCTTCTCAATTGTTTTCCTCTAGTCAGTTACAACCATTTTACACAACTAAAAGCAAAGAACTTACAAATTCAACTTATTTGATTTCTCAAAATATGAAGTTTTGCATTCAACTCTAATTGTTTGAAAATTATGTGCATGAATACATGTATGCAGAACATTTTAAATAAAGATAAAATATTTTTGACTTTTAGAACTTGAGTATAGTAAAATGAATAAAATTAGATTTATTAAACATCAAACCAGGTGTGGTGGCTCATGGCTGTGATCCCTGCACTTTGGGAGGCTCAGGCAGGAGGAACACATGGGGCCAGGAGTTGGAGACCAGCCTGGGCAACACAGCGAGACTTCATCTCTACAAAACATTATTTTTTTAATTAGCCAGGCATGGTAGCATGCACCTGTAGTCCCAGCTATTTGAGAAGCTGAGGTAGGAGGATCACTTTAGCCTATGAGTTGGAGGCTGCAGTGAACTATGATTGCACTGCTCCATTCCAGCCTAGGTACCAGAGTGAGACCTCATCTCAAAAAAGTATAAAATAAAATAATATAAAATAAACTTCCCTTTCCTTTAGATTCTTTTCCTCTCCTCACCTCCTCTGCTTTTACTTGGCTGTGTTTCTTTTCTCCCTGGATACTATCGTTATGTTTTATGTTTTGATTGCAAGCTTTATCAATTAAACTTTTCACGAGTTTAGCATATCAGATTCTTTTAAATGCTTTAAATTTCTATAAAAGTAGACACAATTAAGTTGCTACAGAACTCCTGACTGCACTTGCAGCAAAACCATTTACGAAAGTGCGCATACTGTGGTTTCAGTGTTTTCCTTTGTCTTCTTCTTTCCATGACCGCCTAGAGAATTCTTCAGTATCACTCTCATCTCTGTAACATCCAAAACTTTGGCATTTATACAAAACTTTTTGCAGAGTAGTTTTATTAACTTTAAAGGTTTTTGCTTTAAATGCTGACACGAGGAGTCCTGTTTCAGTTATTTTACATATAAATTTTCTTTGCAATTACAGGGAAAACCAAAGGCGTGTATTTCCAGGGCCTGCCATGAAATCAAATATCTTCCTTAAGGATATGATTGAGTTGAGGATAATGGAGTTTAAAATGATCTCAGGTAAAGGAAGGCCAACTGTCTTTGTTCAGGTTGCTGTAACAAAATACCCTAGACCAGGTGACTTATAAATAACAGAAATCTCTTTCTCACAGTTCTGGAGGCCAGAAGTCCAAGATCGAGGCACTGTAGGTTCGGTGTCTGGTGAGGACCCATTTCTGCTTCCAAGACAGAGCCTTGTTGCTGCGTCCTCCAGAGGGGCTAAGTCCTGTGTCCTCACATGACAGGAGGTGGAAGGGCCTTTTATAAGGTCCACTGGTCCCATTCATAAGGATGAGGCCCTCATTACTTAGTCACCTCTTAATGCTATCACACTGACGTTTGTGTTCCAGTGTGTGCATTGTGGAAGGACGCACACCATGGCACCCAGCACCCTGGATGTGGCAGAAGGCTAGAATGCAGAGCTCTAGACTGTGTTGCAGAACCGTCCGGGAGCTGGGCTGCTCCCCCATGTCCTCCCTGTGCTCTAGGGGCTGAGGGCAGACACAGTGGCAACTGTGTCTCTGGAAACCTTTTTGCGTCTCTGGAAGCCTCTTTGCTGGCCTCCTGGTATGTTGGCCTAATTGCCCCAGAGTGTACTGTCATCTGGGACTTCAATGAGTCACTGGCTTAAAACATTTTTCTAGAATTCCTGAGGAGTTGGCCTAATTGAAACACAGTGATTTATTTTCCAGGATTCAAATGAGTTTATTAGACTGGAGACTGCAGGAAACAAATACTTGGTGTTTAAAAGGAACCCACAGTCTCCACGAAGAGCTTCTGAGCAAATTCCCACCAGGCAGGCCTGGGGCCTGTGCTTAGTGCATTTCCTGAGAGTTCGCAGCCATGACCTGTTACTGGGGACTCGGCGGAAGGGTGGAAGAGGGTGAGGGTTGAAGTACTACACATCAGCTGCAGTGTACACTGCTTGGGAGACAGAGGCACCAAAATCTCAGAAATCACCACTGAAGAACTTATCCATGTAACCAGATACCGCCTGTTCCCCCAGAACTATTAAAATAAAAAATACTCATCTAAAAGTAGGTTTTATTAGTTGAAAAAGTTCAAAATATTGATATTCCAAAATAAAACTCTCGCACTACTCTTAAGTGTTTCTGCTGGAATCCAGTTACCATCGTGGTTTCACAACCACTGTCATCCTTAAAAAAAAAAAAAAAACATGAAAATGCTTTTCTTCTGAGCATGCAAATTTTCTGTGACTCCTTTTCTCCATAAGTGCAAATTTCCATTCTAACTACTCCTTCAGGATATTATGCCAGTGTGATAGGTATACTTTTTGCCTTAAAAGTCTTTATTCATCACCTTTATATTCTTACAGTAAAAAATCTGTATATAAATTGAACTTATTTTTTTAAACGTAATTCTCTGTAACCACAGATTCTAAACGTTGTTTCTTTGAATTATCCTTATAATTATTAGTAGTATACAATTGATTAAAATTTAAAGTTTTTAAAAAATTGATTATTATAAAATTAAAATCTTAGAAATTCAGTGTCAGTGATGCTAGGGATGGCACCTGCCCAGGTTCACAGACCCATGGGGTGCTCCTGAAACAGGCTTGGAGCAGAGATTTTCTCTAGTTTCATTTTTATGAGCTAAAGCAAACTTGTTCACATAAATGGGAATGAAAGATGGAAATGGAAAAAAGATTTGCTATAATAATGTCACTGGTTTTGAGCTCCTTTCAAGCTGTTTGCCAAAATCACCTTGTGCTTGTTACACAAGATTGTTTTTAAATCTCTCTCAGCTGACAACTTGAATAGGCTCCCTTTCAATTTTATGGAAAGCAAAGAACAGGAAACTGCCGCATTTGCTGAAGGCTGATTTCCTTAGTCACTGCGTACAACTGGCTGCTGATATTCACAGGGGCGCTCTCTCTGGAGCTGTGCTCTGGGGAGGGCGCCACCACCAGGAACACCCTGGAGAGGGGTTTGGGATGGGTGCGAGGTTCAAGGTGCACCTGTCTGTGGAGAAGTGGGCAGGAGATTGTAAAGGGGTCTGGGAAAGGGACTGGCCAGAGAAGTTCCTAGACAGATCACTTATGGGAAAGAGCTGACGAGCTGGAAATGCTAAGTAATTGCTTTAAAAATACTTACGCCACGTGCCCCATGGATGGTCTTTGCATGTACACTGACTCCAGTCTGAAGACAGCTGTGGTGGACAGGATCATCCCCAGCTGCAGGGCCAGCAGCCAGCAGGCTGAACACAGCCTCCTGCAGCCGGGAACAGGGAACATTCAGATCTGCAGAGATGCAGTCTGGGGCTCCCTGGGGAAGCCCCCTAATGCCCTCTTTCAGCACCAGGACACTCCTTTCGGGTGCTAAATATTAATATTAATAGCAGAGTTGTCCACCTTTGGTAGCTAAGGGCTCATCAAGCATTCCTCAGTCTTTAAGTTGGCTTAAAAGTCTTTATTCATCACCTTTATATTCTTACAGTAAAAAATCTGTATATAAATTGAACTAATTTTTTTAAACGTAATTCTCTGTAACCACAGATTCTAAATGTTGTTTCCCAGATGTCCCAGATGCTTAGACCGTGGCGCTGGCACGTTTGAGGCCTGCTGCAACTCATCCCTGAGCTGGGCTGCACCTTCTGCATTCAGTGAGAACAGAATGGACACAGCAGGGACTTGCAGGGGCCACCCCAAGGCTGGTGATATTGGGCTCTGAAGAGCTTGACCAGCAAATTCTGTCGTTGAATAGCTACAGTTGGTTTTAATTACCATGGGATAAACACTGACGGCAAATGGTGGAATGGAAATGTACAAAGTATCCCATATTCGATTTTGCTGTGTTTGACATCCGGTTGACTCTCATGGCTGCCTGACCAGCCAATGGTGGTGACATCGATGATTCAGGTGCCTTTTTCTTCTGCTGCTTTTCACCATGTAACAAAGCTTTTTGTTTTTCACTCTTGCCTTTTACTCCAGTGTCCTCTGGTCATCGAGGTTTGATTCTTTTACTTCCCTTGACCCATCCCTCCTTCAACAACACAACCTGAGTTCAAGCTGTGGCCTGTCTGGACCTGGCGGTTACACCTATCAATCATCTCTGTGCTTAAATTCCTTCAAGGGCTTCTCCACATTGATATATTTTTTCTAATAAAAACTAATTGCCATTGACCCTTGAACAACACGGGTTTGAACTGCACGTGTCCAATTATATGCAGATTTTCTCCCACCTCTGCCACCCCTGAGACAGCAACACAAAGCCTTCCTCCTCCCTCTCCTCAGTATCCGCTGCCTGAAGACAACAAGGATGAAGACCTGTATGAGGATCCATTTCCACTTAATGAATGGTGCTTACATCTTCTTTTCCTTACGAGTTTCTCAATAACGTTTTCTTTTCTCTTGTTACCCTATTGTGGGAATACAGTATATGATACATACAACATATAAAATACGTGTGAATCGGCTGTTTATGTTATCAGTAAGGCTTCCAGTCTACAGTAGGCTGTGAGTAGTTAAGCTTTGGGGGTCTAGAGACAGACATGGGTTTTTGACTGTGCAGGGAGCTGGGTGTCCCTAACTCTTGCAATGTTAAAGGATCAACTATATGTCATGCCACTGATTCTAAAAAAAATATTTCTGGAAATAATTTTGGCTCCTTCAGTGTCATCCATATCTTTTGTGAGGTGTGTCTTGCCCCTGCCATCCTGCACAATGTCCCCAGCATGGATGTGGGGTGCCTCCCTCCCTGGGACGCGGAGTGCCGGATGAAGGAGACACAGATGTGGCAGCAGAGCCTGGGATTGGAGAAATGGACTTTTCCTAGCCCAGGGATTGCCTCTGCATCATCCTCAGCTGTGCTCAGATCGACGAGCCAGTGCTGTGACCGCTTTGCTCAGGTGTGAGAGCCCCCCTTCAGGAGCTGCTGTCAGATGCCCTAGAGAATGAAATGCAGTGTAGAGAGGAAAAGTTCTGCCTTCTCAGGTTCAGTACCTGGGAGTCTCCAAGTTACATGGACAAAAGCCAGATTAGCAGGAGAAAAGAGTTGATGTAAGTGTGCCACATGGGTGCATTCAGGACTGTGTAGTTGTGAGTAACTCATGTAAGTGTGCCACATGCATGCACTCAGGACTGCGCAGTTTTGAGCAACTCAAAGGAGTGGTTTGAATTTGGGTCTGTAGACCCAACTTAGTAGGGAAAGGGAGAGGAGAGAGGCTCCAATGGGAAAAGCAATAGATTTCTTCAGAAAAGACAAATGAGTTTGTTGTTGTTTTCTTTTTAAGACAGAGTCTCTGTTGCCAGACTGGAGTACGGTGGCACCATCACTGCTCACTGCAACCTCTACCTCCCAGGTTTAAGCCATTCTCCTGCCTCAGCCTCCCTAGTAGCTGGGATTACAGGTGCCTGCCACCACACCCAGCTAATTTTTGTGTTTTTAATAGAGATGGGGTTTCACTGTGTTGGCCAGGATGGTCTCAATCTCTTGACCTCGTGATCTGCCTTCCTCAGCCTCCCAAAGTGCTGGGATTATAGGCGTGAGCCACAGTGCCTGGCCGACAAGGCAGGTTTTTAGGAGGACATATGGGAGATAAGAAAGTTTGTGATAATGTTTGTCCATATGGACATGAGTGGTCTTTTTGTCTTTTTCAGGGCCCTGTAACTCCCTCAGAGACGGGATTTATTGTAGGCTTACTTTTAGTCTCCCCTCTAGGAATAGAAGGACCCCCAGGAAGGAATTAATGGCAGTCCTCATTTCTTGAAATTTGCTACTTTTGGTCAGATAAGAAAAGCTCTGAGAAGGCTTCTTTCTGCATCTGTTGAGTCTCAAATGTCTTCAGATTAAAATAATCTTTATAGTGCCTGGGGTTCCGAGTGGGTCCCCACAGCAGCTAGAAGCCATTCCTGCACCCTCCCTTATCCTTGACTCCTGATCCAGAGGACACAACTCAGCCCAAGTCCTGGATGCGTCCTGTTCTCCTTTCTCTGCCGGGGACACCTTTCTGTTTCCATCTGCAGTCCAGGCTCAAGCCCTATTTTTTATGGAAAATTCTTCCTGATTCCTGTGGTTCAAGCATCCGACCACAGTGCCCACACACTGCACCTGAGCCTGCCGGGAAAGCAGCCCCCAGCCTGGAGCCCAGCTGTGATCACTGGGAACCTTCAGGGAGATTCTGTCTGTCTCACCCCGCAGTCCTCATTACTTAGCTTGGTGCAGGGGACCCCTGACAACCTCCAACCACGATGATTACTTGCCCTGTGCAAGGAAAGTGAAATCTTGGAAAATTCAGAAGCGCTTAGAGAATGAAGGATCTGGTTTTGTCTGAGGCAGAGCTGCAGTCAGCTGTCAGGTTCAAGAAGAAAGTCACTCTTGCTGGGCACTGGCTCTTTAATGCCACGTGGTCATGTTCACCTGACCACTGGGACCAATTTCAGTGTCTTGTCGGTTTTTTGAGTGAAAGCAATTGTGTTTGTATGTGTTCTGTTATTTTAATTTAAAGACTATGTTTTTCTTTTTTCTATTATAATGATAAGATAGCTTTAATAGACAGCAAAATGAAATACAGTTGAGATTTGTACATTCTTTTCAACTGTCAGCATCCATATTTCACAAATGGGTCTGGCTTTATGATTTTAAGACATTGAAAGACCAAAGAGGATCCAGGTTTTCTTTATAAATACCCCATAATGCGTATTTCTTTTTTCCCTGAATTTAAAAGGAGTACAGTATATTATAACATAGAAAATGAGAAAAATATAGAAAAGTATAAACATTTCTTTTTAGAATGGATGAATTTTTGTATTTTACTTATTTTTTATTTTACTTTAAGTTCCAGGACACATGTGCAGAATGTGCAGGTTTGGTACATTGACATACATGTGCCATGGTGGTTTGCTGCACCTGTCAACCCATCATCCAGGTTTTAAGCCCCACATGCACTAGGTATTTGTCCTGATGCACTCCCTCCCCTTGCGCCCCACCCCCTGACAGGCCCTGGTGTGTGATGTTCCCCACCCTGTTGTCCATGGTTATCATTGTAAACTCCCACTTATGAGTGAGAACATTGCAGTTTTGGTTTTCTGTTCGCTGTGTTAGTTTGCTTAAGGATAATGGCTTCCAGCTCCATCCATGTCCCTGCAAAGGGAATGATCTCATTCCTTTTTATAGCTGCATAGTATTCCATGGTGTATATGTATCACATTTTTCTTTATCCAGTCTATCATTGATGGGCTTTGGGTGGGTTCCTTGGTCTTGCTATTGTAAATAGTCTGCAATAAAACATAGGATGTGCATGTGTCTTTATAGTAGAATGATTTTATAATCCTTTGGGTATATACCCAGTAAAGGGGATTGCTGGCGTCCAAATGGATATTTCCGGTTCTAGATCCTTTGAGGAATCGCCACACTGTCTTCCACAGTGGTTGAACTGAGAGTTACATTCCCACCAACAGCGTAAAAGCATTCCTATTTCTCCACAGCCTCACCAGCATCTATTGTTTCCTGGCTTTTTAATGATCGTCATTCTGACTGGTGTGAGATGGTATCTCATTGTGGTTTAGATTTGCGTTTCTCTAATGATCAGTGATGATGAGCTTTTTTTCATATGTCTGTTGGCCGCATAAATGTCTTCTTTTGAGAAGTGTCTGTTCATAGCCTTTGCCGACCTTTTGATGGGGTTGCTGTTGTTGTTGCTTTGTAAATTTGTTTAACTTCCTTGTAGATTCCGGATATTAGCTCTTTCTCAGATGAGTAGATTGCAAAAATTTTCTCCCATTCTGTAGGTGGCCTGTTCAGTTCGATGCTGGTTACTTTTGCTGCGTAGAAGCTCTTTAGCTTGATTAGATCCCATTTGTCAATTTTAGCTTTTGTTGCCATTGCTTTTGGTGTTTTAGTCATAAAGTCTTTGCACATGCCTGTGTCCTGAATGGTATTGCTTAGGTTTTCTTCTAGGGTTTTTATGGCTTTGGGTTTTACATTTAAGTCTTTAATCCATCTTGAGTTAATTTTCATGTAAGATTGTAAGGAAGGGGTCCAGTTGCAGTTTTCTGCTTATGGCTAGCCAGTTTTCCCAGCGAAAGGTATAAAAAGTTAAAATCAATTTAAATGTAACAAAGAAGAGACAATAATTTTTAACAGGGGGTATATTTTTTTCAACTGTGACTTTTCTGGAACATGTCTGCTTCTATATCTGTACTCACACAACCAGACTTACATTTTTATCATCAGTATCTACATATGTTTCTATATTTAAATGCACACAAATAATTTATAAATATCAAATCATACTTTTTATAATATTCTCTTAACATTTTATAACTTCTCCCCAAAACTCTTAAATATTTTTAAAAACAGCTAAAGAGTTTTCCATCATATAGCTGTACCATAATTTATTAGTACAATCCCCTATTGTTGATTACTTAGGTAAATTTTCAATTATACACCATGATAAAAAAAAAAACCACTATGACAAACATCCACATACATTAGTCTTTATCTTTGGATAAACTCCTAGAAGTTATGGGGTCAAATAATTTGGATATTTTTATATAAACGTGCTTATTTTACATCTTGTTTTATGCAAATTAATATTTTTAGGCCTAATTCAGGAAAAATATTTAAATTCTGGATTGAGTTTTCTATACAGATGTTGGCACACCAACATAGTTGTGTCTACCACGAATCAGAATGCCTGGTTGGGAAGGCCATTTAAACCCACATTGCAAAATGGCATCAGGCTCATTTGACCAATCTCAGGCCTCTTGTACTTCTCTCTTCTGCCCTCTAGTGGTTATGAGGATCAAAAATGTGGAACTGGAATTATGCTATTACTCAACTGATGAAAATAACCAAAATTAAGCATAAAACACCTCAACTAAACTACTTTTGAGTACTAACTTATACAATTACTAAAAATTTAACATGACATAATTTAATTCAGTTTTCTCATTTTGCTATGACGATTTTAAGCATTTTTTTTCCTCCTGTGATGTGGAAGGTATGCATCTTTTAAAACTATTAATTGTAGCATTTTTATTTATACTACTATAAAATGGCAATATCTTTTTTTTTATTATACTTTAAGTTCTAGGGTACATGTGCACAACGTGCAAGTTTGTTACATATGTATACATGTGAAAATGGCAATTATCTATTAACCTAGCAATGTTTGAAGTATATTAGAAAAAAGAATACTTTTATATTCTTCCTTCCATACTACTGCCAACCTTCTACAAATCTTTGTTGATGTAATCAGGATTTTTTTTTTGCATCTGTAATATCATTCGTGAATTATTTCGTTATCTTTTCTGCTTTAATAATCAGTTTTGTCACCATTTGCTCCAATTTTCATGGCCATATAAACAATCATTATTCTCTATTAACTCCTTTTAACTGGTTTGCTTTTCTTACTGCTAATACCAAGATTTGTAAATTCTCCTTCCTTATGTTCTGTATTTGGAATTAGGGTTTATTACACAAGTGCACTTTTAAAGGAATTTTTCTAGGCTGGCTGAGCCAGGCTGCCACTCATGTGTTCATATTTAGTCCTGCTCCATGATGATTAGCAAAAGAAAAGGAGACTGTTTATCACAGAAGGACTTAAAATTTACTGTGATATCAGCTTTCCATACTGTAAATAGATTGGAGGAGTCACAGTTCCTATCTCAATTTTCTCAAATAACAAGAAACACCCATAAATGATTGTTGAAAAAGGATATCTGAGTTGTATGGTTTTTCGGGTCACATTTGTCAAAACCCCTTTGTTCTTAGATTTTAAAAGAAAATAAAACCAAATGTTATTTACTTGATTATTGTTATCTGCTATTATTATTATTATTTTGTTAGATTTAATTATTGACCTTCTAGAACAAAAGGAAGAAAGGTAAAAAATCTTTTGGCAATACCTTGTCTTTATGCTAACGTGTCCTAAAACCATATTTGAATGACTTAAGTCTCATGTAAATAAGATCGTTGTAGTAAAACCATTGAGTGCTTTTTAGAAACAAGATGCTTGGAAGCAAATTGTGGTGCTTAAGAATATGGGCTTGGCCTCAGCTAAGTCTGAGTTCAAATGCTGGCTCTGCAACTACTAGCTTGTGACTTTGGAGAAATTATTTAACCTTGTTCAGTCTTAGTTTCATATGGGGGGAAACCAGCCCCCGATATTCAACGTGGGTCCTTTTCTATTTTCCTTAAGTGTCAGCCAGTCTGAGAAATAAAGGGAAAGAGTACAAAAGAGAGAAATTTTAAAGCTGGGTGTCCGGGGGAGACATCATATGTTGGCAGGTTCCGTGATGCCCCTCAAGCTGCAAAACCAGCAAGTTTTTATTAGTGATTTTCAAAAGGGGAGGGAGTGTATGAATGGGGTGTGGGTCACAGAGATCACATGCTTCACAACGTAATAAAATATCACAAGGCAAATGGAGGCTGGGGAGATCACAGGACCGGGGCGAAATTAAAATTGCTAATGAAGTTTCAGGCATGCATTGTCATTGATAACATCTTATCAGGAGACAGGGTTTGAGAGCAGACAAGCGGTCTAACCAAAATTTATTAGGCAGGAATTTCCTCGTCCTAATAAGCCTGGGAGCGCCACGGGAGACCAGGGCTTATTTCATCCCTTATCTACAACCATAAAAGACAGATGTTCCCAGAGTGGCCATTTTAGAGACCTCCCCTTGGGAATGCATTCTCTTTCTCAGGGCTGTTCCTTGCTGAGAAAAAGAATTCAGTGACATTTCTCTTATTTGCTTTTGAAAGAAGAGAAACATGGCTCTGTTCCGCCCAGCTCTTAGGCAGCCAGACCTAATGGTTATCTCCCTTGTTCCCTGAACATCACTGTTATTCTGTTCTTTTTTCAAGGTGCCCAGATTTCATATTGTTTAAACAATTTGTGCAGTTAACACAATCATCACAGGGTCCTGAGGCAACATCCATCCTCAGCTTACAAAGATGACGAGATTAAGAGATTAAAGTAAAGACAGGCATGGGAAATCACAAGAGTATTGATTGGGGAAGTGATAAGTGTCTATGAAATCTTCACAATTTATGTTCAGCGATTGCAGTAAAGACAGGCATAGGAAAGTATAAAAGTATTAATTTGAGGAACTAATAAATGTCCATGAAATCTTCACAATTTATGTTCTGCCGTGGCTTCAGCCGGTTCCTCCATTCGGGGTCCCTGACTTCCTGCAACAGTTTCATCAGCTGAAAAATGGTGTTCGTGTGCTCACATTCTCCTAAGGACCACATGAGTGGAGCTCTTGAAGCAGGAGCACCGTGCCTGGCATGGAGCAAGCCTTGAACTTAGTCACTATCTTTCAGATGTTTTCTGGTCCATTGTCTAGGGAAAGTAATTACTTAAAAAATAATAAACCCTCAAGTAGAAGAAAGGAGCAACAGCTCCCATAAACCAAAAGAGCCAATAATCCCTGCCTCATACACATCTTTTCAAACCTGGAGCCAGCAACCTGGGGAGGAGACTGAGGCCCGCAGAACTGGGTGACCTGCCTCGGCACCCTAGTGGGGTGTGGCACATGAGGGGTGAAGAGAAAAAGCGCTAAGTCCCTCCCCAGCTTCCCAGGGAATGTCCCAGACAGGCAGAGGCTTACATCAAGAATTCAGAAGATTGTCTTATTTCAGAATGAGACTGCCTTTACAAGCAAATGGGATTGTACTAGTCAGTGCTCTCCAAAGAAACAGATCCAAAAAGATGCAGACAGATAGGTAGATACAAACACAGAAAAATTTACACATATACAGACATGTGTATACAGAGTGACCAATAGCTACAACCTGCTCTAAGAAGGACCTGACAGCCAGGGTGAGCTGGGGATTTTCCTGACATAAGAACCATCCTCCCAGCCCCAGCTCAGCCCGTGTAGAACAGAAGCCAGAAAGCATATGCAAAGTGGAAGCAAACAGGGATTATTCATCACAAATGCACTCATCAAGCCAAACTTATTCATAAATTTATTCAGTAGAATGCTTCCTCTGTCTCGGATGAGACAAGGAGACCACTCCGGGACTTCTCTGGTCTCATGTATAGACATGCACACAGATAGGTGTGCACATGTGTATATGTGGTTATGCATAGGTGTGCGCATGTACATTGTGGCTGACTGCCACGGTTACTACTTGAGACCATCATTATAGTAGTTACTACTGTTACTTCTTGAGATTGTCATTATGATAATGAACAAAGGGACGAACGTAGAAATGAAAACTTAAGACAAAAGAAACTGTTTTAAAGGAAGGGAGCCAGGAAAGAAGAAGAGAGCTCCCTGCTTCTAGTGAGCAAAGGCAGCCCCTGAGCTTCCACAGCCCTTCATATTTATTGGGTAACAAGAGCAGGGAGGAGGAGGTAACGATTGGTCAGCTGCTTAACTGATCACAGGTTAATATGATTGCTAACAGGCTTCAGATGCTAATGACCAGAAACACTGCCCTTGGGGCGTGACTGCCCTCAGCATTCCTTCTGGGTGGCAGAGGCAGTTTGTCAGTGTGCCAACATTCTGCATTTATGAGAAACAGTTTTCCTGCTTACTCATATAGCCTCCAGTGGTATACTGAGTTGATCATGACCCTCACTCTTTCCAGCCTCCAACAGTACATACATGGTTATGCATAGGTGTGCACATGTACATATGCAGTTACAGATAGGTGTGCACGTGTGTATATGTGGTTATGCATGGGTGTGCACCAGTGGTGGCTATGTATAGGCTGTGCACATGTATTATATGCACTTAGATAGGTGTGGCCACGTGTGGTCATATGTGGTTATGCAGTAGGCTGTGCACATGTACATGCGGTTGATGCATTAAGGTGTGCCACCATGTTTACATATTAGTTAACAGATGGGTGTGCGTGTGTGTCACTATGTGTTACAGGTAAACTGCCATGCTGCATAACTATATAGTTACAGAATAGAGCATGCGCACGTGATCCCTAGTATTGTGGTCTATAGATAGGTCGTACACTTGTGTCAGTATGTGGTTTACAGATGAAAGTGTGCACGTGTATATATGATATACAGTTACAGGATGAGGCTGTGTGCACTGTATACTATGTGTATAGATAGGTGGTGTGTATGTGTGCATTATGGTGTGCGTTTCACAGGTAAAGTGTGCACGTGTATATATGTAGTTATAGATCTCAGATGATGCACACTGTGTATATGTGGTTTCTAGGATAGTTGTCCATCCCATGTGGTTGTATGTGATTACAAATAAATTCGTTCACACATATACTTATGTCAGGTTACAGATAGGTGTGCACATGGTGTTTACATAGTTATGCAGAGGTGTGCACATGTATGTATGCTGTTATAGATATGTGTCCATGCGTATAGATTTGTAGTTTTAGATATGTGTGCATGTGTATACATGAAGTTTTATATACGTATGTATGCATATATCTATGTCATTTGTATCTATATCTATCTATCTAGAGAGACAGCAATTTACTTTTGTTAAGGAATTGGCTCACACAATTGTGGGGCTGGCAGGCAAGTCTCAAGTCCACAGGGCAGACCAGCAGGCTAGGAATTCTAGTGGGAGTAGATGTTCTAGTCCCAAGGCCGTCTGAAGACAGAGTTCCTTGCTCTTCAGGGTAGCTCAGCCTTTTCCCTTAAGGCCTTCAACTGATTCACTCACATTATGAAGGTAATCTACTTTACTCAAATCTGCTGATTTCAATGTAATCACGTGGCTCCTTCCTGTAGTTCCAGCTCCTGGGAGGCTGAGGCAGGAGGATTGCTCTATTCCAGGAGGTCGAGGCTGCAGTGAGCTGCGAAGGCTCCACTGCACTCCAGCCTGGGTGACAGAGAGAGGCCCTGTCTCAAAAAAAATAATAATAACACCTAAAAGATGTCTTGCAGCAAATTTAGACTGGTGTTTGACCAAACAACTGGGTACCACAGCCCAGCCAAGTGGACACAAATTAGCTATCCTGGGGCCAGAGGCCTATGATTGGCTGAGAGAGATCAGACAAGCCCTGGGGTGGCCTCCAGGATCATCCAGAGCAGAGGAAGAAGCACTCTGCTGAGTCAGCTTATGAATAAGTTAGAATCGACGAGTGCATTTGTGCTGAACAATCCCTGCTTGCCTGCACCTTGTGTGCACTTCTGGCTTCTGTTGCACTCGGGCTGAGCTGGACCTGGGAGGATAGTTCCCATGTCAGGCAGGGCCCAGCTCTCTCCTGGCCATCAGCTCCCTCCCAGAGTAGGCTGTAGCCATCTGCCTCTAAGATGCGACACAGGCTTTCGAGTAATTCTGCTGGTGCCAAAGGAGGACTTGAGGCCCAGCTCAGCAATCGGGGCCTCAGGATCGAGTCACACTTCCTTCTGGTGGCTCTAACGTTATGCTCCTGCTTCAGTGCTGGCTTCCGATCAGTCCTGAGGGCACAGCTAGGACCTTGTTTAACAGTCTGGTGCATGGGTGTGTCTTCTCCTGTACCTGAGTCCTCCATCTTCAAAACCTGCCAGGACCCCCGACAGGCTGGACTTACGCTTCTAAAGACTCAATTGCTTCTGAACCAGGGGTAATTTTGCATCACCCAACCCAGGGACATCATTTGGCAATGTCTAGAGACATGTTGTGGTGGTTGTTTTTTGAGACAGAGTCTTGCTCTGTTGCTCAGGCTGGCGTGTAGTGGAGCAATCTCAGCTCATTGCAACCTCCTCCTCCCAGGCTCAAGCAATTCTTGTGCCTCAGTCTCCTGAGTAGCAGGGATTACAGGTGCTTGCCACCACATCTGGCTAATTTTTTGTATTTTTAGTAGAAACAGGGTTTCACCATGTTAACCAAGCTGTTCTCAAACTCCTGACCTCAAGTTGATCCACCCACCTCAGCCTCCCAAAGTGCTGGGATTACAGGTGTGAGCCACCACACCTGGCCTCTAGAGACATTTTTGGTTGTCATAAGTTGGGCTGTCCAGGGGGACATGCTACTGACCACTAGTGGGTCAAGGCCAGATATATTGCTGAACATCCCAGCAAACACAGGACAGGCCCCATGACAGAGTCACCCACTCAGAATGTCGACAGTGCTGGTTGGGACACTCTGCCCGTACTTGACTCTGAGGGAGAGCTTTGCCTTCTGGACTCTATAAACCATGCCTGCTTCTCCATCTGCCTCTCTCCTGGCTCCTGGTGGAACTCCCTGCTGCATCTCAGATGCTGTCTCCTAGCTCCATCGTCTGTCCTCAGGAAGGTTCCTAGTTTGCTTGACCTCCTCTGTCATTTGCACCTGGGCCTGTTTACCAAGCACCTGCCTGACCCGAGTAAGTGCATACAGGGCTTGGGCAGCCCCTCCAGGTGCATCTGCCCGACTTAGGTGCGTGCATGTAGTCCTGGACCAACCCCTCCAGGTGCATCTGCCCGACTTAGGTGCGTGCATGTAGTCCTGGACCAGACCCTCCAGGTGAACCTGCCTGACCTTGTTGGGTGAATGTAGTTCTGTGGCAGCCTCTGCAGGTGCCTCTGACCTGAAGAGAGCCAAGTCCTGCCTCTGCTGGGAGCTGTGACCCCAATTGTGTTGCTTCAGCAGGGGGTCAAGTCGACTAGTCTTCCCTGGGAGCACGCCAGGGGGTGTGAGGACAGAGTCCAAGGGACAGGGAGAAGCCACTGACATTAAGAAGCCATCTTGAACAATCCCCCAAATGCACAGCTAATTATGTATAATTAAGAGTGAAATATGATTTCCACTTCCTTTGTGAAAATAGTTGATGATGACCTACCTTAGTCTTAAATATACTTAGTAAGAACCTGATATGTTGATCTGTCTTTCTAAAGCTATGATCTTCATAAATTTAAGCAGAGAGAAAAGGTCCAACATGTTTTGTATTTCTGTTAGAGGAGTGATGTCTCATTTACAACCCAGCAATAGTGTTTCTTTAAATATGTTTCTAGTCATTAAAGGCTGGGAGAGGAACTGGAAGTTCTAGTAGGAGTCAGTAGAATAGTCTCTTTCTGCTAGCTAAGTGTCCGAATATCAGAGTGGTCATGATTGCAATGACCTTGATTGCAGTGTGACCTTGACTGCAGTGTGACCTTGATTGCAGTGTGAACTTGATTGCAGTGTGACCTTGACTGCAGTGTGACCTTGACTGCAGTGTGACCTTGACTGCAGTGTGACCTTGACTGCAGCGTGACCTTGACTGCAGTGTGACCTTGACTGCAGTGTGAACTTGATTGCAGTGTGTGTCTCTGCATTAGTCCACTGGGGAGTGTTGGTTGTTCAGCCTGGGATGTTACAAGTAATTTTTAAAAAGTCTTGGCCACATCTATGTAATCCAACCAGGCTGATGTGCAGTGTTGCAGATGCACTTTTTTGCCCTGAGTCTCAATTTATGACAAGTTTGTATTTTCTACAGGTGCAGGTGAAAACTATAAATAGCATATTAAATGCCCGTAAAAGACCACCAAGAGACTTGACATCTGGGATTGGCTCGTATTTCAAGGCAGACCCCTCCCCTTGGTTAAACACTGAATGATGCTTTCGCCTGGTTCTCCAGCTCCTCTGGGTGGGCTCATGAAGGGATCCTCTGGCTTCTGTGGTATATGCATTTGCCAGAGCTGCTGAAGCAAGGCACTGAGACTGGGCGACTTAATAGAGGTGGGTTGTTTCATGGTCCTGAGACCAGAAGCCCCAGGTCCAGGTGCCACAGGCCTGGCTCCTTCTGGAGCTGTGAGGGAGGCCCTGCTTGGGCCTCTCTCTGGCATCATAGTTGCTGTTGTTTCTTCCCCCATCTCTCTCCCCATGGCCAGGCGGCCATCGTCCCCCATGCACTTGTCTCTGTGCCTCTGAGGACACTGTTTTATTGGACTAGGCCCACATACTCCAGGGTGACTGCCCCTCAGCTAAGCCCATTGGCAATAGCCCTTTCCCAAATCAGGACACATTCCCAGGCGCTGGGGGTTGGACTTCAGTGTATGGACTTTGGGGTATGTGACGCAGCCCAGAACTATGCTGCTCTTGGTCACAGTGACTCTACTCATTGCTTGCCAAGTAGCACTTCTCCTGCTTTGAGCCATCCCCTTGTGTGAGAAATTAGCAAGGCTCCCCACCATGAAGAAAAGCAGAGGAGGCCTTCCCCTAGCTCCCATAGAAAAGGGGGAGCACTGACATCTTGGCAGGTTTCAAAATATCGTGGTATCCTTGGGATGAGTTCAAAAAACTATCCCCTCCCCAGTCTGCCACCCCACTGTTTGCCACTGAGAGCATCGGCTGTCTCCAGCGAGCCGAGGGACTTGGCGAGTCCTTTTCCAGCGGCCGTGAGCAACCCTAGCTCTGGCGTTGCTGTTATTTCTCTTGGCCACCCCCACTTGGTGAGTACCTTCTGCAGTCGGCCATCCGGTCCCTCTCCTGCCTGGTGAGAGTCTGAGATGAGAGGAGGATGAGTTGAGCCGAATCTGCTCATGGGAAGGAAACACCCTGGATGCTCACCTAAGGATGCAGAGCCCGTGCTCTGTGGACGGGACGTGGATGATCGTGGCTGTGTGATCTGGATCCTGACTAGATGAGGCCCCAGAACGACTCTGGCACATAGGTGACCGGTTCTTTCTGTCCCTTAGCCCCGGGCTCTCCCCTGTTCCACCAGCCAAGGGTGGGGGTCACCAAGCACAGGCCCCCAGGCCCCTCCTCCAACTTTTCAGGCGTCTTGTGAGGCCTGGAGATCCCTGAGCACTTCCAGACTCACACCCTCCACATGTGGGGACAGGGCTTCAACACAGGAATTTTGAGGACACAATTCAGTCTTTGAGAGTCAGCCTCTATGAATTACAGGTGCGCTTTAAATCTTCACTGGATGGAAGGCAGTCTCTGCTTTTGAAGCTTACTTTGAAAACAACTCCTTAGGATATTTTGGGATTCACCCCTGCTGGTCACAGAGCTCCGTTGCACCATCCTGAGGGCTGTAGAGAATATCATGGTAGGGAAAATGCCATAGTTTACTTTTCCACACTCCCACCAAGGAGCCGTTAGATTACTTTCAATGTTTTGATCTTTGAAGCGGTGCCAGTGAGAAAGGCGCACCTGTCTCCCCATCAGTGTGTGCCAGAGTTACACTCCCTGTGTAGACGCGTCAACGTGAAATTGATGGGCCACAAGATTTGCGCATTTTCAAGTTAATCTGCTGTCAACAAACTGCTCTCCAAAGTGGCTGAATGATGGGTTTATCAGAGCATCAATGTAGTCAATAGCAGTGGGCCGGAGTTTCTGCTTCTCCAGCTCTCGCCGAACGCAGCTTGGCACTTACAGTGCTGTTTGTAGGAGCCAGGAACTCGCTGTCTGACAGGAGTGGATGCATCTCATTAACACGTGAGTTAATGGGTTAATTTTGTTGCTGTTTTTTTTTTGTTTGTTTGTTTTGTTTGAGACGGAGTCTCGCTCTGTTGCCCAGGCTGGAGTGCAGTGGCGCGATCTCCACTCACTGCAAGCTCCACCTCCTGGGTTCACGCCATTCTCCTGCCTCAGCCTCCCGAGTAGCTGGGACTACAGGCACCCACCACCACGTCCGGCTAGTTTTTTGTATTTTTTTAGTAGAGACGGGGTTTCACCGTGTTAGCCAGGATGGTGTCGATCTCCTGACCTCGTGATCCGCCCGTCTCGGCCTCCCAAAGTGCTGGGATTACAGGCTTGAGCCACCGCGCCCGGCCTGTTGCTGTTTTTTTGATGGAGTTTCACTCTTGTTGCCCATGGCATGATCTCAGCTCACTGCAACCTTTGCCTCCCGGGTTCAAGAGATTCTCGTGCCTCAGCCTCCCGAGTAGCTGGGACTATAGACGCGTGCCACCACAACCATCTAATTTTTATATTTTTATTAGAGACGGGGTTTTGCCATGTTGGCCAGGCTGGTCTCGAACTCCTGACCTCAGGTAATCCACCCGTCTAGGCCTCCCAAAGTGCTGAGACAACAGATGTGCGCCACCACGCCCAGCCTAAAAAACAATTTGTAAAACAATGTATGACGCTCTGAGTTGTTTAAAGAATTCTTTAGTGGCTCAGGTTAAAATACCTGTATCATCTCCTGGGTATCCTTTTAAACATTGTGGTTTGGTTTTTTCACATCTAGCCTTGAACGCGCCTTGAATTTATTGATACATACGGTATGAGGTTGCTCATTCAGCTGGCGCCAGTCGTTGAAGAGGCCGTCTCACCCTGCTGTTCTCCAACAGCTTTGCCCTTTCGTGAGCCCCACACGGAGGCAGGCAGGTCTCCAGGCTCTGCTGTGCCCGTGGCACCCACTGATTTCCTCTAATGCTAGCGTAAGCATCGATACCTCCCTGCCGGGGCTTGTCTTTGCTTCCGTGTCTTTAAATTGGTGTTGGCTGTCCTTCAGCCTTCAAAATCACTTTGATTTAAATTCAGAAAAGTATCATCCTTTTTGGATTATGATTTTATTAAATTTATAGATTGCCTTTGGAAAAATTGCCATATTTACTGTATTAAGATTTACTTTAGTCTTCTTTTATATCTTTCAATAAAGTTTATCATCTTTTCCGACCCCTCCCCTTGGTTAAACACTGAATGATGTTTCGTAACACGTTTTTGTTAGATGTATCTTTTATAGGTTATAAGGTTTTTTTTCTTCTCTTTTCTCTCTCACAATTGCAAATGCTATCACTTAAATTATTTTCTGCTGGAGAGCAAAAACACTGCTTGCTTTTGAATATTCCTTTTGCATCCATAACCTTTCCACACCCTGTTATTCAAATTAATAAATTTTCTGTAGATTCTCTTGGATTCTGTAGAGATTTCTATTATCTGTGAACCGCAGCAGTTTTTATTCTTTCCAACTTGTTTACATTTATTTCTTTTACCATGTTCTTTATGATTTTATAACTTTTAACAATACTCTTTTAATACTCCCGAATATTGTTTGTTCTCTGGAATTCTTGGCTCCAATTTTGCCTTTTTGTGTGTCCTCTGCCTGTCGCGCAGGGTGGCCTGCTGCCCGGGTTCCGGGGCTCCTGGCTGTGCGTGCACTCGGAGGCCGCTTCCTTTCTGTATGCTTTCCCCGGGGCTCAGTTTCAGGTGGTCCCTTCAGTGGAGTTCTGGGTTTGTGACTTAGGCATGTTCCTGGCACCAGACCAGCAACCTTCACCCTGAGCCACCCTTGTCATTATGAATTCATACCCAAAGTCACGGAAGGCACAGGCCTGGCATTTTCAATTATCAGAGAAGACGTAAAATCCATGTATTTTTAACCTGAGCCCCGGATGAGTTCGACGTCTCCCGTCATCTTCTCAGCTGGTCTGGGCTTTTGTCCAGGCTTTGTGCTCCCCGCTCAGGCCTCCCCCAGCAACCTCAGGTCTAGCTCCTCACCTCACAGCCACCCCATCCTCCTTCCCTGTATCTCCAGCATGTTAAAACCAAGCTTGAACAACAAAAAGACCACCAGCCCAATGAAAAAGTGAGCGATGGGCTTGAAGAGACATTTCTCCAAAAGAGAACTACAAATGGCAGAGAAGCACAGGAAAGGCTGCAGTGTGACCCCTCCTAGGTGTGTATCCAAGACTGTTGAAAACAGGTACTGAAACAAAAACACGCACACACTTGTTTACAGAAGCACAATTCACAGTTGCCAAAAGATGGAGACAGCCCGCATGACCATCAATGGATAAATGGAGGCACAAACTGTGGTGTAAACAAACAATGGCATGTTATGTAGCCACTAAAGGGAAGGAAGCATTGACACACGCTGCAACATGGATGAACCTCGAGCACATCATGCAGAGCAAAAGAAGCCAGACCAAGAAGAACCCACACTGCGGTTCCATCTATGCCAAATGCCCGGAGCAGGTGAACCCACGGAGATGGCACAGATTGCTGGTTTCCAGGGGCTGGGAGGGCAGAGTGGGGAGCAACTGCTTCATGGGCGTGGAAGAGGCAGATGTTGGGAATTGCCTGGTGACACATCATCGTGAACGCACTAAATGCCACCTGATCGTTCGTGTGAAAATGGTTAATTTTGTTATGTGACATTCACCTCAATATATAAAAAACTAAAACACAAAAACAAGAACCCTAACCTGGAAGATTACAGAAACTGAAAACGCCCCCAGGACGGCCTCAGAGTCAGTGCGGGGACTCAATCCTCTCTTTTCCAGTCCTCCTCACTTCTGAAGCCTGTGGGTTAATCCTTCTTTCTTACAACTCAGCTTTTCGTTGAACCACCTTTTTTGTTTTGTTTTATTCACAATTCTAGTGGGTGTAGCGAGATCGTTCTCAGTCATTTCTGCCTGGCGTCTTGCTGGAAGTAGAAGTCCTCTAAGCTCTACTTTCTCCATGTGTTTTTGCACAGACCTGGCTCCCAGAGCCGGATGGTAGAGGAAAGAGTGGTGAGCGCCCCAGCCTTTGCTCCACCACCGCTGTGGCTGGGGAGAGGCACACGCCCTCAGTGGCTTTCACGACCACCCTTCCCAGTGATCAGATACAGCCAGCAACGCCCACCATCACTTCCAGCTCTGGCCCTCCACGCATATCTGTCTTCCTAACTGTCCACAGTGGTTCCTCCATCCCGAGGACATTATCATTTGTGCTCAGTAGTCCTCTCTGTGCGCCTTTGCTATGCTCTGTCTCTGCCCGGTTGCAGTTCCGAGCTCCTGCCGTGGAATCCCAGAGCTCAGACATGTGGGTGGACAGCATCGTCATGTGTCTGTGTGTGTATCCACTGTGCTTTATCTAGAGAAGACCCCCAGGCTGCAGCCCTGAAGCCAGCAAGCGTCTAGGACAGACAGTTTCTTGGCTGATGCTGCAACCTCAAGTAGCTGATACTTCAGAGCGGCCAGAAATCCAAATAAAGCTGGCAGGTGCGGGGAGAGCTGAGCACCAGCGACGGGAGAGTCTGGGGTCATGGAAACCAAATTCAGCCTTCCTACAACGTGGACCCTGTGTAAATTAGCATTTTTATTCTTCCAGGAGCACATCAGTAAGATTTAAGAACACCAAGGCCTATATTTTGTTAAAACAAAATACAAGTTTCCAGGATTTCATTGGCTGCACAAGCCTAGGAGTGTTCTCACTTGCTGTGTCCTCTGCTGCCATCTAGTGGTAGATATGCAAATTTGCGAGGGAAACTTGGGGGCAGTTAGAGATGCCCTGAAAACCAAAGGTGGAACTCCTGAGGGCTGTGCATGGTGCAAAGGGGTGGGTGTGGGGGGTTCAGTGAGGGTGTATTTTTTGCAGGAAGGGCCCAGGGTGTTTATCAAAGCCATCAAAGACATTTAAGAATCAAGACTGCCCCCCAAAGTCTAGGTAAAACCATTTTAAATTAACCATTTTGGTAACTCCCATGTGATTTCAAAATGGTAAAATCGTAAAACTGGTTGTGTACCCTAATTATGTATAAGAAAAGGAACTCTGATGATGCTGAGTGCAGGTGCAGGCTGGGCAGGTTCACATCATCCTGTGTAAAAATATCCCCAGTGCCACCTGCCGTTTCTCCTCTGCCCTCCCAACCCTAAAAGCTGGAAAACGGTGCTCATCCAAAATAAAGGACAACTCAGAGCTATTCAAGCACCTGGGGATCCGACTCCTCAGAGTTCACAGACAAGAAGCCCACATGCCAGCGTTCTCGAAGAAGAGCGAGATGTTTTGGCGTCCTTTATGCTGCTGTAATCTGGGAACTCCTTCATTTCCCCCACATCGTCATCGTGCTGATGTTCACTGATGGCTACTGTCTGCTGGGAGCCCAATATGGGCCAGTGCATTTCTTTCTCCCACCACCCCTGTGTAAGGGACTCTTTCCTCAATTGTACAAACAGGGAAATTGGGGCTTGAGGGGTCCAATGACTTGCCTAAGTTCTGGTGCCAGGAAATAAACCCTGGCTGGCTGCTTGGGAGGCTGAGCTCCCCACCACGGGCCGCAGCATCTTGGGAGAGCTTAGTCGCATGGTGTTGGGATGGGTGCAGCAGGAGCAGTGACAGTCACAGCATTCTCAAAGACCCAGAATAACCAATGCCGCGATGCTTGCTGGGTAAAAATAGCTGCACCACTCCAGCCACATAGCCACTTGAAAGTGTCCAATTTTCTAGAATCCCATGCACTAATTTCACTGAGAAATTGCTAGCCGATATCGATTCTATCAACTGCCTGACCATGACTGTCTAAATGTGTCTTTTGAGGAATGTGCACAATCTTCAAGCTATTCTGTCATCT
Organism: Rhinopithecus bieti; assembly: GCF_001698545.2. Classification (NCBI taxonomy): domain Eukaryota; kingdom Metazoa; phylum Chordata; class Mammalia; order Primates; family Cercopithecidae; genus Rhinopithecus; species Rhinopithecus bieti. Next base: position 106,766 of record NW_016804646.1, read on the forward strand.
GGTAAGCAGGGGCACTGTGGGCACGCCAACATCTTTTGTGTTATAAAATTTGGTTGTCAGCTTTGCTTACAGTCCAATCATAAAAGACCCATGAGGATCAAATGAAGCTTGGTCATCCCGACTACGACCCCAAGTGCCATGAAAGCGATGATGCCTGCCTTTCATATTTCTCCCACAACACCGGGTCCCTTTCTAGATTTTAAAAAAAGATTCAATCCATATTGTTTTCCAAAATGAATGGCGAGTATTTGTTTAGAAATTTCTGATAGTTTATTTCAAATCAACGAAACACACAAAAATATCTGCCTGACCATGTCTATTTATTTTCTGCAAGCATGCTTGGCTATTTGACAAGCTTCCTCTTTACGGAATACCCCGGAGGACAATCATTTGCACAAAGCGTTTTATGTCATCTCAACGGTAGTTTTTTTTTTTCTTCCTGATGGAGCTAGCCATGATGATAATAAAGTCATGCTAAATGTATTTTGACAATAATGTGGTCACAGGTATGTAAACGGATGGACAGACAGGAGGGAGGGGACAAAAGTGGATTGCAGCCAGGTGTGGTGGCTCACGCCTGTAATCCCAGAATTTCGGGAAGCCAAAGTGGGGGGATCACCCGAGGTCAGGAGTTCCAGACCAGCCTGGCCAATGGTGAAACCCTGTCTCCACTAAAAACACAAAAATTAGCTAGGCATGGTGGTGGGCACCTGTAATCCCAGCTACTCGAGAGCTGAGGCAGGAGAATCACTGGAACCAGGGGGCCAGAGGTTGCAGTGAGCCAAGACTGTGCTACTGTACACAACCCTGGGTGACAGAGCGAGACTCCGTCTCAAAAAAGAAAAAAGAAAAGTGGATTACTTTAGGAGTCAGGATTTCCTGTGGGTGCTCTGACTCCCGTGTGATGGAAAGCTTTCCCGTGGCCCCTTTTCCCCCCTCTCCTCATTCCCTTCCCTGCCTCTTTCTCCACCCCGCACAGTCACAGATGCTCCAAGGGAGGAGACAGGATCTACCTCTCCTCTCATGTCCTAGATTGGAAAGGAATAGGAGAGGAGCTGGGATTTCCTTTTGGAGCTGGAAGCTGCCCCTGTTCTCTGCCCACCCAGGGTTGGCCCAGGAGTGGAGCCCGCACAGCAGGTTGACCATGGTGTAGAGAGGATAGGTGTGGGGGCCAGTTTGGAGAAATAGAAGGGGTGGAGGTGGGAGGGATAACATGGCTGCAGAGTGGCTGGAGAATCCTCGTTTAATGTCCAAGTCATTCCAGATTCCCATGTTTAATTCAGGGGAATTAACATTCTTAATGTTGTTTGCAAAGTAGAGAGTCCAGGAAGTGAGAAGGGAAAGACATTGATTCTAAACAAGATGATATGCAACATTTAGTAATGTGTCGTTTTATGGGGGACCCCAAGCACCGCATACCCCAGATGCACAGTCTCAGGGGTGTCCCGACGGCCAGGCTTAGTAGCGCCATCTGTGGGGCACTTCCTTTGAAAAGCTGGTCGCCCTGAGGGTTGGTCGTGGAGTGGAATGAGGTGACGGGCAAAGGCACAACGTTGTGGCACATTTGGGATTTTCATGCAATGGGTATTTTTCTCGAAAAGCGTCATTTATGTTCCATCAGGTCTCACCATCTTTTTCAAGTTATAGAAACAGAATCGAACCTTCTTAAGTAAAAATTGGCAGTTTGTTGGCTCACACCATTGAAAAGAGATGGTTTCTGGTGGGTCTGAATCCCAGGGTCCAAAGCTGTCAGCAGGACACTGAATTTCTCTTCCTCCTTGCTAGACTCCATTCTCAGGCAGGCACATTTCCAAGGCAGAGCAAGCACAAACCCCAGACTTAGGTCATCTGCCAGGCTGGCCATCCCAGGACAAGGGGGCTGTCAGCTCTGCGGGACCTTTCTCCCGGTGGTGGGTGGATGGGGTGGGGCAGGGTCATTCCCACCGGGACTCCATGGCACTAGGGTCCCATAGAAAAAAAGGGAGTGCTCGCCAGGAGGGGAGAAGGGCTGCTCGGTAGAAACCCCACATAGGGTCACTGTACACGCCCAGTACGATACAAACAGGTACATAAATGGCAAAAACAAGTGGTGAAGTCAGCATTAGAAACTGCATTCCTGCCGGTTATTAATTACTGCCCAGTTAGGGATATAAAACGAGAATAAACACATAGAGCTATGATTCTCACCTCAATAAACCTGCCATTTGTCAGCTGTGTTGGAGGACAGAGGCGGTGTAGGCTCAGCTCAATAAACCGGCCGCTCATCAGCTGTGTTGGAGGACAGAGGCGGTGTAGGCTCAGCTCAATAAACCGGCCGCTCATCAGCTGTGTTGGAGGACAGAGGTGGTGTGGCTCAGGCTCAATAAACCAGCCGCCATCAGCTGGTTGGAGGACAGAGCGGTGTAAGGCCAGCTCAATAAAACTGGCGCACAGCTGTGTGGAGCAGACCAAGTGTCAGGCTAAGCTCATACAAACAGCCGCTCATCCACTGGTTGAGGAACAGAGGGCGTGTAGGCTCAGCTCAATAAACCTGGCGCTCCAATCAGCTGGTTGGAGGACAGAGGCGGTGGTAGGCTCCAGCTCAATAAACTGGTCCGCTCATTCCAGCTGTGTTGGAAGGACAGACCCAGTGTGGGGGCTCAGCTCAATAAACTCAGATCCGCGTCCATCTCAGCGTGTGGGGACAGAGGGTGTAGGTCTCAGCTCAAATAACCAGCCGCTCATCTTCTGTGTTGAGGACAGAGGCGGTGTAGCTCAGCCCAATAACTGCCGCTCAGTTTCAGCTGTGTTGGAGGACAGAGGCGGTGTAGGCTCCTCAATAAACCAGCCGCATCATGCAGCTGTGTTGGAGGACAGACTCCCTGCCCGCCCAGTGTAGCTCAGCTCAATAAACTGGCTGCTCTCAGCTGTTATAGAGGACAAGACCTAGTGTCAGCTCAGCCAATAAACGGCCGTCATCAGCTGTGTTGAGGAACCAGAGGTGGTGTAGCCTAGCTCAATAAAGCTGGCGCTCATTCAGCTGTGGTTGGAGGACAGAGGTGTGTAGGCTCAGCTCAATAACCGGCCTGCTCATACAGCTGTGTTTGGAGGACAGAGGTGGTGGTAGGCTAGCTCAATAAAACTGGCCGCTCATCGCTGGTTGGAGGACAGGAGGCGGTGTACCGGCTCACTCAAAAATTGGCCCTCTGCAGCTGTGTTGAGGAACAGACCCCAGTGTGAGGTCAGCTCAATAAACCGGCTGCCCATCAGCTGTTTTGGAGGACAGACCTAGTGTAGGCTCAGCTCAATAAACCGGCCGCTCATCAGCTGTGTTGGAGGACAGAGGCGGTGTAGGCTCAGCTCAATAAACTGGCCGCTCATCAGCTGTGTTGGAGGACAGACCCAGTGTAGGCTCAGCTCAATAAACTGGCCGCTCATCAGCTGTGTTGGAGGACAGACGCAGTGTAGGCTGAGGTGAGAATGGGCACCCGCAGTGCAGGGGTTTCTCTCACAGCGGTCTCGCTGGACCCCTTTCCTCATGGCACACTCGGGAGGAACCAGCCCCAAAGCTGTGCTGACTCATGACAACCGAGGGCCATGTGAGGCAGCAGAGGCCGCTGGCATCTCCTGTTAGCCTTCTCATTTCGTTTAGGTGGTGATTCCCACCCTCTGTCTTCTGACACTTGAACGGCAGTCATCAGCAGGGGCAAAGGAGATTTCATTTGAATTCTGGCTTCTTCCTTCATCTCTTATATTTCAGTGGGTATCAGCCAAGGAACAGAGAACAGAATAGAAATGTGGCAGGAAAAGGCTAAAGGAGAAAGTAGAAAATGGAAATGTGGCCCCTACAGTATGGAACGTGCAGCAGTAAGGGCAGCCGTTGTCTCTGCTCTCAACAGTCCTAAAACCACGTTGCTGAGTAAAATCTTCAGGTCACCTCCAAACCATGCTGGCCAAAAAGAGCCTTGGGAAGAAGAAAGGCCCCCTAGACACATGCGCTTCCGGGTTTAAGCCCTGGGACCAAGCATGATTGGAATTTTAACTAGTTGTATGCGAGCGTATTACGGATGAAGATGAAATCTACAGATTGAAATAGCTGGAATGAGCCTCTTCCATAGACTAGAGTTTAGAGTCACCTGAAAGCATTTGCCTGCTCATCACTGATGTGCAGCTCGGAAGATAAATGCTGTACATTTGGAGCTTGAAAGAGTGACTTTCTTTCCGTTGAGGTTTGAGGTTGGTGATGGGAACACCATCACTTCCTTTGGCTAAATTTTAAAAGTTGTGCAAAAGTCGCAAGTTCCTTTCTTCTGTAGGCTTTTCGCTAAAGGGCTTCCTGAACGCGAAAGAAACTCCTCCAATTATTTAAAATGATGTGGAGATTAATGTTTAGAAACAAAAAGCTCACGGGCCTGGTGAGTATGGTAGTAATGCCCCTACTAATGAAGTTGCTGACTGTAAATATGTCCTGTGACTTAAAGGAATTCTTTCTTCGTTTCCATTTTCACAGGGCAAAAGTGACTCAGCTGCCTCCAAGACAAAGGTAGCTGGATCCGCAGAGGTAAGAAGCATTCCTGTGGGTTCGTTTTTTTCCATGTTCACGTGAGTTACATTTTTTTTTTAAAGTTAAACATAAAGTCTTGTTCAGTTTATTGAGTTGTTTCACGGTGCCCAGAGTCCAGCAAGGCAAGCCATGAAGAGCTTTTAGAAGGCTGGACCACTCCACAGGAAAATGTGAATTTTTTGGTATCCTGTGGGGAATCCAAGTGCTTTGTGCAGTAACGTCCTCGTACAGCAGCGGCTGCCTAGCGTGCTAAACTGGGGATGTCATCTTGCGATGCATTATGATTTGAGTTTGATTCTGAATCTGTGCATCACTTTATGTCCAATATTCCTTTTAAAACTATGATGTGCCTTCAAAATAAGCTGGAATTACCAGAGGCAGAAGCGAGCCATGACAGCGAGGCAAAGGTGGGTGCTGAAGCTGCCCAGGGCTGTGTCTGTCCTCCCGGTTTGCGGGTTGGTTGCTGACTCGTGTGTGTGGCTCAGCAACAGTTTTTCTAGGAATTAGGACTAAAATAGATAATTTTAGATGGAGGTAGATTTCTCCTATTTCAAGTATCTATCTGGTTTTAATACCTTTATTAACAAAACATTTTTGAAGATAGTTTAATGGCTGTTTTCAATCCCTTTGGGCTGGATCACGCAGGTGAAATGTAATAAGTCAGTAATCACGCCACGTGCAGTTGTGATGCCATGGGATTGGTCATCCTTGGAGCCGCGCCTCGGCAGTGGTCGCCGCAGGCTAAATGGGTTTGCTCCCTGTAGGTGCCAAAGGGTCATTGGAAGTTGGTTTCTGGTTGAGCTTATTCTCATCTACGCTGATGTCTTAAACTGTGCTGTAGTTCACGTGAAACGAAAATACTCCTGATTTTCTGGCAGCTTTCCTGAAGCTAAAAAGCAAAAATATAATAATAAGGTTAAAAAGGTCTTCTGAGGACAGCATGAGCTCTGCCACAGGGGTCTTGCTGGGCAGCAGGTGGCCCTTGGAGCTGCCCAGGGAGGGCATTGCACAAGGGTGTGGCTGCCTTTTCTCAGCGCGGTCGCCGGGGCCTGCAAGTCCCTGACGGGAGAGGCCGAGTCCTACCTGGTTTTAGGTGGTCCCAAATCCTGGAGGAGAGGTCCCTGCTGCATTCCATTGCCAACAATGCTTGACACTTGAATTCCACTGTTTTACTTTTTCAATACTTGTGGTACTACTATCTGGGTCTGAACGCATTTTGCATAACTTGAGTCTCCTTATTGGACGTGGAACTTGTGTTTTGTACGGTTGATGGTGACTGTGCAAAGGTGATGAGTGGGCACACAGAATCTCAAGCTGGTTCTGACTATTTCAGCTAAGGGGTTAGGCAAATGACTGACTCCCCAGTTTGGATTACATCCTAACTTATATCACCTCAGCAAACAAGGCCTGCTGGCATGGGAGGAACACAGTCTTCTATTCCTTTCTCATAATCTCTTGTCAGTCTGGTCCATAATCTATTCAAGAAAAAAAGAGTCAGGCTATAATTGGTGATTCTTAGCAAAACTTGATGTGGCTTTATCCAAATGTGTGACGAACTGTGTTTCTTGGCAAATGAAAAGTTTTATTATTATCTATATCATCCCAATTCACACCTAGCCTGAGCACTCTACAGAAAGATGACACGTTCCAATACTGGGTGTTTCTCCTCTCTTGGTCATAGCAGTGAACGCTGGGCCAGTGGCACAAGCATGGGTCTGGTGGGTGCTGCACACTGAGTTCAGGGCTGGGGTAGGGTGTGGGCACCCTTGGAGAGCCGTTCCTTCCTAAATTAACAGCCAGGCCGGCCAGGTGTTAGCCATAAGTGCCATAGTTGGAATTGGAAAGTGTTCCCAGGTGAGCGGCTGTTTCTGCCAGGACACTGTGTCTGGTCACATCCTAGGGTCAAAGCATGGGAGAACCCCAGGAGCCATGTGGCCACAGGGTCTCTGTGGGCTGAGGGCCAGCAGAATCCCCTCCACTGCCTTTAGCCTTGGAGCAGGTTAAACTCCTGGCAATGTTCCCAGATTCGCTTTGAATTTGATAGGCAGGAACCCCATAGGTTTAGGATAAAAAACGCAAATCAGATCTCACACAGCATCACCCAGGAGCAGTCCAGAAGTCTGACAAGGTAGGAAGGCAGCAGTGATTGCCAAATGAAGGCTTTAACTCTCCCTCTGCTGATCATTCTGGTTTTTTTTTCCCCCTCTCTCTCCCTCCCTACCCACTCCTCTCTGTACATAATTTTTAAAAAGACTCCACGAAAGTTGATGTTCAACAGATTGTTATACCAGGTTAGAGGATTCCAGGGTCTTCTGCTGAAACTCCTAACACAGACTGAGCCTCTGAGGCAGAGGCAGGTGCCCCTGCTGCTTCGCTAAGCAACATTCGGCTGCTCACCAGGACGGTCCCAGAAGCATGGATGGCACTAACACAGCAGTCAGCGTCTTTCATGGATTTTGCCTAATGAGTCCTGCAAGGTGCCTCTAGTTCCACAGCTAATTGTATGTCCTCTTTCTCCATCATGATTTCACTCTTTATGTATTTGCCTTTATAAAAAATGAAATTTTAGAAGAGACACAAAGGAGGTTCCAGTTCCAAAGGGAGGATGTTTTCTTTTGTCCACACCCAACCTCAACCAGAACAGGGGGAGTTCGTCCCGGGCCACTGCTGCCCGCTGAGGCCCTCTCTGGGTCTCCTCCTCTTTCTTCCCTTTTCTTACAGCTTCGAAGTGAGCACACATGCCCTGTGTTATAGAGCTGCATTGATCCGCCACCTGTCAATTGTGTGGGACTTGAATAAAGAAAAAGTAATTGTTCCTCAGATTTCCAGCTATTGGAAGGACAGAAATGTGAGCACTCTTATTACGGTGCAGCGGTGGCCAAGGTAGCGATTTTACACGTGGGGACACAGAGGCAGACTCCAGTCGCGGAACAATAAAACCCCCAAGGTTTGCACCCAAACAGTGAGAGCAGGCTCTGCCGTGGTTAGCAATCCATGCACACACTCTGTGTCGGCCGGCTGCCTGACACCAGGGTGTGTGTGTGTGTATGTGTTTGTGGAGGTGTTGTCTTTAGTTCTTAATAATTTGGGAAACAATGTGTTCTTTTGTCAGGTAACTTGATAGGCAAATAAAATAATGAGGTGACTCAAACTCAGTCCTTTGCAAAGCAACTTAGGGAGCTGCAGTGCGGGGGTGAAGCCTGGAACACTGTGGACACTCAACACATTCTGGCCGAATGTTCACCCTTCCTGAGTCCCTTTGAGGCTTGCTGGCAAGTGGAGCTCAGCCTGAAGGGTTCCTGGGTGACAGCAGCATCCCTTAGCTGAGTCACAAAATTAATTTTCCGACTAGGATCCTGAAGGGAGCACGAGTTGGCTTCTCCTTCTGTTTTGTCTTCCTCTAACCATGCTTTCACCTCTGGACCACATTGATCCGGGCCACACTGATCTGCGCGGCCTTTGTGGTCTTGGCTGGAGGGGTGATTTTTCTGTTTTCCTCTGTCTTTTTCATCAAAGCGTTCTATGCCTCTGCCTTGCAAGCTGAAGTGTGTGAGACAGTAGTCACAGGTGTATTTGGCTTTTTGATGGCGTTGCTCATAGGGAGGTGATAGGCTACACTAAAAACTGGGCAGAATCTCGGTAACAAAATTTAAGAGTCTGGTTCTTCAGTCTGTTTCCAGAGACAAAAATTCCAGTGTGGAGCCGTCTCTTCCCGCAGATAGCTGAGCCCTTCCTCTTTGCTAGGGCAACCCCCAGGTAAGGGAGGGACCTTCATTCACTCTTGTAGCGGTGAGTTGGTGCAGACATCTGGGTGCAGCAGGGCTCAGGAGTTGGGAGGCATGTTCCTTGGACTTGTAAACAAAGCCAAGGGAGGAGAGGCACATTAGGCCCGCAGGGCCATGCAGCTGGGTGCAGACACTGTGGGGTGAGTGGGGTGCTGAGGGAAGCTTCTGGAACAGGGGTGGCAGCAAAAGGAGATACTTGCAGCTAAAAAGGAGCACCTTGCAACCTCTGTGCTGTTGTGCATTCCATCCCCGAACAACCACTGAAGAGACAAATTCCTTTTCCTTCCTGTCGTTACTTGAGTCACTGGGTGGGCTTTCAAAATCTGTGCATTGCACTTCAGCAGAAAATAGTGGTGTAATCAGGGTTAGAATTTGAGCTAGAAAAAATCCTTCGATTGAGGTCATACTTACAAATGTCTTTTGGGATAGCTGGAGAAAATCAAAATTAATTTCAGGGGAAAAAAATGTAGATCCAATGTTTTATCATATTCAGCTATAGCCCACCTCCTCACTCCTTATAGAAACAGGTAGGATTTTTAGAAAAAAAGTTTGAAAGGAAAACACACATGCACACAAATCCAAAAATTACCAAGGCTTTTCATTCAGTTGTAGAATTATATGTAATTTTTATTTTCTTCATATTTTTATAATTTCCAAAGAAATCTATATTGCTAGTACAATAATTATATTTCAAAGTTAAATATAATTTAAGCAATAGGCTTAAAGTTAAGGCTCAACTTATTCTAAAAATTTTTTAAATAGCACTATTATCATTGGGTGATGATACGGTACGGATTTAAGTTATTCAATGTATCTTGGGTTTAGTGACGTGGATAGGTCTTGTATCTCAGGCAATTTCACCAATTGAAGGTATCCTCTATTCACTGACATGAAAAGAAGTATTGAATCCATTAATTGAACAAGTCACTGCCACTTACCAGTGCAACCCAAAAGACGTCATCATGATAATTATACACCTCAGGCTACCCAAAGGGAATGTTTTGTTTGGAATTTGTAATTCACCCTGAGAATTTCTTACATCATAATCACAGCCATTATGACATTGACCTTCAGTGAACTGGAAAGTGGTTAACTGTTTTGTTTGTAACAGGCTGGAGGACCGTGTCACCGTGAAGGGAGCATATACTCAACCTCCCTTACCCTGTTCAGAAGAGCTGCTAGTCACCGAGTGCCTGCCATTGCCCCAGCCAATTTTTTCATAATCACTGTTTCTTTATATTACTTTTAGTATTGCCATTTTACAGATGAGGAGATGAAGCTCAAAACAATTAAGTAAATCGCTCAGTCATGCATCTAAAATGTGATGCTTAGCCCCGTGTCTTTCAAAAAAGTAAGATGCTCTTTGAATTTTCTTACTGAAATGCCAGTTCCACATCTTACACCTTCTACACCACTTTGAGCCAGCACTTTCTAAATCAAGGTCTCAGAAAATAAGAGCTATTGGGAATGATGGTTATCCTTTATAATCTACTAAAAGTTAAAGTCATTATCTTGTTATTACTGCAGGATTTATTGAGCCTCTATGTGTTGGTGCACACTGAGCCTGTCCCTGGGCTGCGGATGTAATAAGGAACCTATTTCATCCCACACTAAGCGGGCAGCAGGGATCTTGGAGGTGGGAGCAGGTGCAGGGGCCACAGCTAAGGAGGGCTGACTGTGCTCGTGGCCGTGGGTTGTCACCACACGTCCCGGAGCGTCCTCTACTTGAGGGCTGATGTGTTGGGTGCGCCTGCTGACCTGCAGCCCTGGCAACATCTGGGAGCTTCCTATGGCACTCGGCTTTGTGGAGTCCAGTGTCAGGAGCACTGTTTATGAGTCCAGAGATGCCGCACATACTACCCATGCTGGCCGGTCACGTGGAGGCTCACTCCAGGGCTGTGGTTCTCTTCACGTGGCCTAACTTCTAGGTCCTTTCCTTGTTCAGCACAGTGGCTGTTCCTCCTGCCACCTGCTCTGGAGCTGGCAGGGAGGAGAAAGCCCCAGGCTGCAGCTGAGAGACCCAGGCGGGGTCGCCCCATTGGCCATTTGGTCTTGGGAAGGTCATGCCACCTCCGTGGGTGTATGTTGAGAGGACAAAACTTGGTAGAGAACATCAAGGCTTGAACATGTGAATGCAGTGAATGCCAAATGAAGGCTTTAACTCTCCCTCTGCTGATCATTCTGGTTTTTTTTTTCCTCTCTCTCTCCCTCCCTACCCACTCCTCTCTGTACATAATTTTTAAAAAGACTCCACGAAAGTTGATGTTCAAGGCTGTGGAAGTGCTTTGTTGTTCCTGCATATGTGTGTTGATTCACATGTATATGAACACACACGTTGTGTAGTGTGTAAATGTGTGAAATACGTAGCATGTGACTGTAGCATGTGTTTACACAGGTGCTTGCATGGATGTAGGTGTCACTGTGGTGGCCGCTGTCCGAGTCCCTGTGCCACATCTTCCTCGCATTGTCAGGGGTTGTGGGCTCATGGCTGCAGGCTCCTTCTGGTTTGTTTTTCACAGCGTGAGAGCACCCAGCTGTGCCTGGGGAAGTGCAGCCACACTCAGTGTGGTCAGTGACAGGGACCCTGACTCCTCCCCAACCCCCTGCTCCCTGCCCCACTCTGCTTCCCCACCTAGGCCTGGGGCATGGCCTCCAGCCTTCCTGCAACCACCCTCGCCTGCCTTCTCACTGTGGCCAGATTTCACTCCTTCAGCTTCACTGATCTGCCTTGTGAGGAGAGAAGTGCGGGTCCCATGCTGTTAGACCTGATCCTTGCATTCCAGCACCTCCTCAGGGCTTGCCGTTCTTGACACCTTCCTTTAGGGAGCATCCTGCTCCTTGGCCACCCTGGGGCAGAACCTCCTACCCTTCCTCCCACTTCACAGTCTTCCTCTTCAGGCACCTCCTGGTGTTCTTCCCTCTGCCCATCACTAAAATGTCCCTGGCCTTCAATGACCCTGACCACACTGCGGTGTGCAGTGCCAGGTCTCTTCCCAGCCCTGAGGTGGGGCTCAGCCTCATTTCTCTCACCCTCTGACTCATGCCCTCCCCAGTGGGAGTGGAGTCCCGGCACCACATGGTCCTCAGAGCGGGGAGCGACGCAAGGCACGGGGCACTCAGAAGCCCCGCACATGGCAATTCCTCACGCTCACAACTCCCCAAACACTTCACATTCTTTCCAACTGAACAACAAGAACCCTAACAGAAGTTGCTTTACAGCAGGTCATGGACAGTGTTGTGTCGGCCACACAATTCAGCATTTGGTGGCGGACATGGACAAGGCCGGTTGTGCCGTCATGGATCTGAAAACAATCTTCAAAGGACTGCTGGGTGCGCCTCTTTCTCACGGTACATGGACAGGCACAGCTCTGGATTTGCTGGGATTGTCTGCACTTGGTTATTACCATGGGGCCCTTGGGACTTGATTTGTAGCAGCGAACTAACAAAGTCATCGCCGTCCATCTGTGTGGCGCCTCGCTGCCTACAAAATGCCTTTTCTCAATGCTCTGATCCGTACAGGGAGGAGGTAAAGAAATGGACAGCTCTTTCTTACTAACTTTCGGTGTCCAAGGTTGTTCCCCCAAGGAAATCCAGGTTTCCCTTCTTTGCTCCTGTTTTTCCTTTGCTTTTCTTTGGTAAATCCTTCCAGAATACTGACTATGTTCTCAGCACCTTACAGTGCCAACTCGTGTGACCCTCACAACCAGAGGAAGTAGTCACTCTCATTACTGCTCTCTCCCATTCTACAGATGAGAGCATGGAGGCAATTAAGTTGTACCAGGTGACACAGCCAAGTGGTGGAGTCATGGATTTGAACCGAGCCGTGTGGCTTTAGGGTCTTAACTGTGATTCTATGATGTAGGCATTTACTGAAATCAAAGATAATTTACTCTTGCAATTTATTTTGTGGAAATCACATTTTTCCATTTTCTTAATGTAACCCTTTAATGACTCCAAAAGAATTTAAAATTATTCTTAACCTTGCTTTTTCCATGCTAAGTGAATGCCCCCTGACGGGCTTCAGCTAAACCTGGAAACCAGAACCTGTAAGGCAGGAAATGTGTTTCCTTCGATGATGCTGATACTGCTGCTGGGACTTCTCCGTTACTGGGTCCCAAATATTTTTAGTTTAAGAATCTCTGTTTGAAATTTAATGACAATAAATCACAGACCCCACCTTATAGTAGCTATATTTTTGCTATCCATGCATTGAGGAGAGCCGCTGAACCCATCAATAACTTCCAAAGAAAACTGGACTTTATTCATGCTTGCAGCTATTATCACAGAAGCATGTGAAACCGTTTCTTTGACCCACGGAAGGTCACCTGTGTACCTGTGTTTCCACCTGCGTTCTGCGGTAGCCTTGGTGCCCACAGGCCTCAGATCTCGTGGTGCAAGGCTCAGGGTCATGGCTTGCTCCCCTTTCCATGTTGACTCCTGAAAGTCGGGGCAGGAGTGAAGGTCGTTTCCTGGGAGTGGACCGGATGGGAAGGTGCTATTCCTTCTCTGTGGAGCTGTTGATTTATTTACCTGTGAACTGGGAGCAAACAGGACTTTCACGTGAGGCTGAGTGAGTCTCTCAGGGACCGCGGTGCACAGCAGGGTGTAAGCCTGGTGCTGGCTTACAGCTCGGTGCGAGATCCTGAGTGATTCGAGATCAGCTCCATAAGGGAAAATGAGGCCAGTTTCCCAAGATACTTTCACTTAAGAACGTGACTTTACACACTCCATGTGCTAGGGACCACGCCAGGTGCTGTGGGGGAATTTGAACTTCATGTTCCCTCCTCCCTTTAACATGCACACACACATACATGCGCATAGACATATAAACACACACACGTACACTGCATGCACACACATGCATACCGATTGCCTTAGACATACAAACACACTCATGCACAGTGCATGCACACACATGCATACCGATTGTCTTAGACATACAAACACACACATGCACACTGCATACACACACTCATGCGTACCGATTACCTTAGACTTACAAACATACACGCACACTGCATGCACACACACATGCATACTGATTGCCTTGAACAGTGCTAAGGTTGAGCCAACAGGGCTAAGTGGTAAAGAGCGGCCACAATTTGGTTTTGCGTCTGAGGGAGAATGTGGTAAAACGTGAGGAGACAGAGGGGTGGACACAGGGACACCACTGTCCTAGTGCCTGGGCTGTGTGGCCTCTTTGGGCCTCAGTTTCCTTTTGGTGAAACCAGTACCTAAGGTTTCTGTCACTTGTCTTGGTCCAGATGGGACAGACCGTGTACCTCTGTGGTGACACCAGGGCCTTCCTGTGACAGGGCCTACTTCTCACTCCTGTCTGCAAGGCTTCTTTCCCGTGAGGTCACCGGCAGGGCTATCCTTGGCCACTTTCTCAGAAGTCCAGGGGGCTGGGAGACAAGGTTACCCCATCTGGAGCTCTACCCTCCCTGGGCTCTTTGTTCTCGCCGTGAAACTGAGGTGCAGGGGATAACTTGCGCCCTCCACAGTGCCTCAAATGCCAGGAGACATTTCCCTTCCACTCCATTCCCAACGGATAGGACACAGCCATACAGTCCCGCCTTCCTATCTCACCGGGGCCTAGGAAGGGGAAAGGTACAGTTCACTCCCAGCGGTGTCTTCAACAAAGGCTAAAGTCATCCGTCTGATTCTCTATGGGTCCAAAGATATGGAAGTGAACTACTAGGTTTTCCAGAGGAAGACACAAAATATTGCTTCCAGGCTGAGCTGCTGATGGTCTAATGGAAACACGAAACAGATGCTTTCTGCTGCATGGTGGTTGTTTATTCTTTGGGCTGAATTTGTGAGCATTTTGGTTCTGCTGCTGGAGGATGGATGCTTACATGACAACAATAGCAATGCTTTTAAAGCCGTAGCCAATACACAGTGATAGCTGCTTTTCACCAATTAGCCGGAGATGTTTTCAAAATAATGTCTTTAAAAATGTATTTGGTAGATGAGTAAGCCAAGATTGTTATAAAGATTTCCCATGGCATAAAATAAAAGGTGGCCAGGTGGGGTGGCCCATGCCTGTAATCCCAGCACTTTAGGAGGCTGAGGCGAGTGGATCACTTGAGGTCAGGAGTTCGAGACCAGCCTGGGCAACATGGTGAAATCCTGTCTCTACTAAAAATAAAAAATTTAGCCGGATGTGGTGGCACGTGCCTATCATCCCAGCTACTTGAGAGGCTAAAATACGAGAATTGCTTAAACCCGGGAGGCGGAGGTTGTAGTGAGCCAAGATCACACCACTGCACTCCAGCCTGGGCGACAAAGCGAGACTCGGTCTCAAAAATAAATAAAAGGCAATTTCTTGCCATCATCACCATGACAACATTCAGTTTACAAACTCACATCCACCTGTGATTAAATGCCATTAAAAATGAAAGGTTTCCATTGCAAACCCTCTAGCTCTCACACAACCACCATTTAGCCAGAGACCAAAGGCCTGATTGATTTTGCTAATGCACTTTCAAAAGTACCAAGTCCTGGAAAATTTCCTTTTAATTCTTATGGAAGTTTGGATTGAGTTGCATTTAGGATAACTGTAAATACAGATACCAAAAACCAAATCACTGTAGTTGAGGATTATTCAGACCCTTTGCGTCTCCATTTCCCCCATCCGATTCTCCTTTCCCCAACTCAGTATCCATGCACGTTGCCATCAGGTTGGAAATAGGAAGAGGGATTGCCAGTGAGCAGGCTGTTTTAAGCAATTCCAGCAAAATATGTGGTGCAGGAAAGATGAACATTTTTGGCCGAGTCATTTTCAAGCTTTCTCGTGGCTTGCAGTAATCTAACCTATGCTGGTTTCCTGTTGCCAGGAATGGTAGAATCGACCTGGAGTCCTCACAGTCTCAAACCAGAACAGATGGGGACAGGGGTGGTGCTCACGTACTCTGTGCAATGATCTCATCACCCTGACATTCAGTAGATAGCTTTGGTGAGTTCATCTTTGATGTAGTTCAATTGCTTTGCTTGACTCTTGGGTATTTTTTCTTTGGGGATTAGACCAGCTCAATATATCCTTAAAAGAAGATGTTTACACAGTTGTAAACACAATGTTTACAATTTCTTAAGAAGCGTTTTAATTTTACTCTGTGTGCAAAATAACCTAGGGAAATATTTGTTCACCAAAGTGAGCCCACCTTCGTCTCTCCAAATCGCCATCCCCAGGGGCCACTGATTTGCCTAAGCTGGGAACACTTCCCTACATGAGCTGCGCATCTTTGCCAACCAATTGAGTAGGTTACAGACAGCGAAAAGAAACCTTCCATTTTCATTCCTGTGTATTTGAAACAATACCGGGCCCAACACCACACCCTCAAACAAAAATTTAGTAAAAATTTCCAAATCTCAATCAAGCCTGAATACTATATATTTTAAAATTAAAAAAGTATTTATGAAGGACCACAGAGTTAAGTTTTCAGGAAAATATATTGTCCTCCTTTGACACTTAGAAATCCCGCGCAGTAGGGCTCTACAGAGCACAAACCTCTCTGTACGATGGTGGGAATGGCACTGCGTTGACCACTGGGCGAGGATACGGACTGGGTTGCAGCTGCGTCTTCCGCAGGAGCTGAGGCTGCAGCTAGTGGTAGACAGTGTAAGAAGACATCACCAGTGTGTTTCCAGGAAGCAGGAGTGCCTATTTCTGTGAAAGGCTGCACATGTATTTTAAGATCCAGCATTTTCAAAGAGGTGAAATGTGGATGTGCACTCATTTTAGGGAAAAGAAACAGAACTGGGATTGTTTTAAAGCTCCTGATGATTTGACAGAGAGAAGTCAAGGCTGAAACACTCCCGCAGTGCTGAGACCCAAATAAAATCATGCATGCGAAATTTGGTGAGACTGGAAAGAGCCTTAGTTTCTGTTAATCTCCTGGTGTTATTATTTTGTGCCAGCAAAAGTAGCAAAAGGTAATTGAGAAATTTTGGAAGACAGAGGCATTTTCTTCTGTTGCCATAACTTGGCCTGTGAACAAACCGTGCTCTCTTCTCAAAGTAACAGCTCAGAAGTGTGACCGTTCTGCTTAGAACGTAATATTTGCCAACGACTCCAGAATAGAAAAAAAAGTGTATATCATGGCAGATGTATGGCATATGTTTCTAAAGACGTTATATTATAGATTCTTAATAAAGTTCCTATAGTGGAAACTAGGGTTAATAAAAATGATACCTTAGGAAATCCCTCTGAAGGACTGACCAAAGCTCCTCTCCGTTGTTATTTACCTCAAGTATGTATGTATCTGTGTAGATCACACACACCTGCACACACACAGGCACACACACACATACACACACACACACATACACACACACACGAATGCAACATTGACCTGGATAAATGAGTTTTAATCAGCTCTGCATTCAAAGGAAAGAACATACACCATGTGCGCTCTGGAAGCCACAAAATGGGTGAAAAGTTGTTTTGGTAGAACCCGTTTCCTGAAATGCAACCACTGGAGAAAGGACAATTGCTCTTCGACTATTTCTGTCCGATTGGGAAGGAAATATTCTTTATCTCAATGTCTTGGAATAAGGAAGGTGTGGACAGGACCCCGTCTTTCAGCACCGCACTGCCCTAAATCAAGGTCATTTCTATCCATTTCAGTCTTAAATTTCCTCTTTGCCTTTGATTCCTTCTTTTCACGTCCTGTGTTTTTATATGTTTATTTCCATACCTGCATCCTTAGCCATGACCTCTATTGTCTGTCATCTCAAAGGCGACTGTCAGTTGGTAGGTCTCTTCTGTTGCATCTGTAGGTTTTCAGAGAAGGCTGTTTATGTATTAACAAGAAGCTATACCAGTAAGCAAAGGAAACTCCGCCAGTGTCCTGGGTCTGACTCTGAACCTGCCGCCTGCACTCAGCAGCTGCCAATCACGTGGAGCCCTGGACACTTCTGGCGGCACCGAGGCAGGGCTCCATGGCAAGTGAAAGCAAGAAAGGGGCCGATGTTCTGGAAATGTGGGAACTCAGTTTTGATCAGGAAAACAAAGCAAATGTTTATGTTAGCCAGAGAGAACATATCCGAGTTAGCCCAGGAGGAGGTTGGAGACAGAGCGTGCGTGCATGTGCACGTGCCTGTCTCTGGGGCAGAGGCATCATCTGAAGGGGTAATACAGGGTGATGCCATCCTTGCACCCTTGGTGTGCATTCATTGACCCAGTGCCGCCTAAAGAAATAAGCAACCATTTTCATTCACCTTCCTCCTACCACTGGCTCCTCCTTTCTGTTTAAATGACACAGAGAAGGACCGAGGTGTCTTTTCATGTGCTGCTAAGGCACGTTGCCAGCCTGGCTGTGGGCAGGTGGGCAGGTGTGCATTGGCGAGGACCTCAGGCCTGCCCCTCAAAGTGTCTTTGACGGTTTCTGACATTTTATTGACTCCAAGTGACGCTTCTGCTTTGCCGGCTTCTGCCAGATGTTGTGTTCCAGCCTGCTGGATTCGGAGCAGCATGAGTAACTTCACGTTCGCATCAGAGGAGATGGCCAGCCTTGGGGCTGAGGTTTTCTCAGCTTCTCTCCTTTGCTTCTGAGTTTGCAAAGGGGGCGTTTTGTCTGCAGCCAGAGCATTTTCACCTCACAGCTGGTGCCTGTGAGGGGCAGGGCTCCTGGCTTGGGAATCTGTGGCTGCCCGGAGAGGGGTGAGGGGAGGGAAGAGGGGCTGTGCGGTGCAGCTGCCTGGTGAGGGCGGGCGCAGCAGCCCAAGAGGTGATAAAAGGAGTGGCGGCTGCCCTGGCAGAATGGCTGGACGGCGAGGGGCGCCCGGCCCCAGGGCCCTGGGGAGTGCATCATGATGATCAGGCTGCCGCACAAGAAGCTGCAGAGACTGTTCCTCAGAAAGGTAAGGGAGGGCACGGGGGAAATGGGGGTCCCGGGGAGCTTGGCAGTTTTTATTTATTGCTGGGAAATCACAGGTGTGACAGAGCTTGAGGGGCCAGGGGCAGGCTGTTTTCTGGGCAGAGTGAAATCTCACAGATCATGAACACAGGTCTCAGAGCGGTGCCAAGAGCAGGTCCGCGTGCCTGGCTGGCCGAAGTTTGCCTTGTTTTTAATTTATCTTGTATTTGAGCCCAAGAAAACTTACTATTTCTGTTCCCAAGTGTATTTTCACAACTGAGGGGAAGGGTGTCTGGAATTTTTCTGCAAGTGCAGAAGCAAAGGGGAGAAAATATGACAAAGCTGACGTTTATTTTTACTGTTACTAAAAGGTAAAGTTTTGGGTGAAGAGAACCAACTCGTCAAGAGCTAGCAGTTTGCCCTTTAAAAAATTGTTTCTGCTTTTTTTTTTTTTAATGGTGAAATGTGTGTAAGATTTTTCAGTTTTAACCATTTTTAAGTGCACAGTTCAGTGGCATTAAGTACATTCACACTGGGCAGCCACCAGCACCGCCATCTCCAGGATGTTTTCATCATCCCAAGCTGAAGCTCTGTTCCCATTAAACACTCCTTGTTCCTCCCGCCCTTAAGGTTGCCCATTTTATTTTAGTATTTATTTTTATTTTATTTTATTTTTTGAGACGAAGTTTCGCTCTTGTTGCCCAGGCTGGAGTGCAATGGCGCAATCTCGTTTCACCACAACCTCCACCTCCTGGGTTCAAGCGATTCTCCTGCTTCAGCCTCTTAAGTAGCTGAGATTACAGGCATGCACCACCACGCCCGGCTAATTTTGTATTTTTAGTAGAGACGGGGTTTCACGGTGTTAGCCAGCACGGTCTCGATGTCCTGACCTCGTGATCCACCCGCCTTGGCCACAAAATATAATTTTAAGGAATATTTACATTTTATTTTGAAATTACTCCTAAAATAATGTTATTTCAAATAATTATATAAGGTGAATAAAAGTTGTTTACTTCAACTTTTGGGATTAAGAAAACTGAGCGTAAAGAAAACAGCTGGCTCATCCACACGTGACAAGCACAGACAGGTCTCTAAGTGTGAATTTCAGCTCCTTACCCAGCTCAGCCCTGAGTCTGTTACATCTTGTCATCAGCTTCTCATGCAGTTGTTTGCTTTGATTTAAATAAAGTCACATCAATGCGGGTATTTCCTTATTGACACCCCATCTTATGTCCAAAAGATGTCAGTAAACTTACCTATATTTCATACAAGGCTAAGCCGATCAGTGAGTGTGTCTGTTCGGGTGAAGGAGAGGAGGAGGAGGAGTGGTAGGAAGCTGGGCCAGAGCGGAGTCGCCACGGTGCATGTCAAAAGGATCCCCAGCCCTGCGGAAGGTGGGCCTGGGTCTGACTCTGAGATTGCTGGATTCTCAAGGACTGGAGCACAGCAGGGCAGGCTGGAAACACAAAAACAAAACAAGCAAAATAAATAAACCCCAGTTGTGTAGGTAAACACATCTATTTCTGTTCTGAGCCCTGTGAGAAACATCTCCCGCTGGTCCTCCTAGAGAGGTCACCGGATAAAGGAGTGAGCACCCCAAACAGTATCCATCTAGGAGGTGCTATGCACCTCTTCATAAGGTTTTTGCCGTGCCCCAGGTTGTAGGCTGGGGCAGTAAGGCTAAAACAGAAAGTAGAGAAAGCACTCCTACCGAGAATCCACACGGCAGAGGCCAGCAAGCTGCCCTTGGAAGATCTGCCTTCACCCCAGGGGCCATCGGAGGCCACCTAGAAATATGCGTGGAAGCAAACCTCAGGGCAGCCCTCCGCGGCTTTGGCTGAGGGAATTATACATTTGTTGGAATTCAGTGGCCCTGGGTCTGGGCTCCTTGACCAGCACAGGATTATAGATTTTCTGTGCTCCAGGTTATGAGGAGGGGCCCATGCAATCTGGAAGCTGGAAGGGGTCGTTGAAATCACGTAACCCGTCCCCTTCATTTCACACATGAGGAGGCTGAGGCCCTGACAGTTGAGATTCCTGACCCAAGTTCACCCGGTGGTGAGTGAGTGACGGGGCGGGGCCTGAGCCCGCCACGCTGGACACCCATCTCAGAGCCCTTCCCTGAGACCACAGCGGTCAAACATGGCATTGGGAGGGTGCAGCACACCAGCCTGAGGACTGGGAAAGGGACCTCTACCCGCCTACACTAATCGGGCCTTGTCATTTTCTGCATCTGATACTTTGACATCAGTGGAGAGTAGGAGGCGGCTTGCTGGCCCTGGAGAGGCTGCTTCCCCAGGGTTTCTAATTCCCAGGCACAGCAGGCAACTCACCCAGGAGTGCACTTTTCAAATGCAAACCGACCAATCCAGAGCCCGCCCCCACCACCTCCTTTATGGACTCTCACACTCTGGCCCACATCCCCCGGCCCTAATCCTCCCAGGGCCCAGTACCAGCCAGCCAGGGCAACCCCTTGTCCAGCAGGGCCCACGGGAACGGCCCATACCGGTCAGTCCCATGCAGGCTCAGCCTGGTTCACCTGTTCCTTTCCCAGAAGTCACGTGAAAGGCCCCTGTCCATGCATCCCTGCACCCCCTCTGCCTCCAGACAGGCTCAGTGCATCGCTGAGTGGTCCCCAGGGCTTGGCCGCCTCTCTTGGGGCCTGTGAGTAACAAACTCTCTTTTTGATGACAGTTGTCTCCTGACCTGTTGCCCTGCCACACCTGAATAATAATAAAGCTTAAGTTTTAAAATACTGTCACTTGTTTTTAAAACTGGTACCTTTTGTTTATTCAAGATTCTTCCAACATACGTATTGTGGGAAATGCAAAAATAGGTGAGAATTGTGTCTGAAAAACCATTCCAGGCACTAAGGCGGTCCCAGGCATAGTCATCACTGCATGCACCTCAGGCCTCAGGGAGACTGAGGTCTTGTGTGGCTGGGGCTCGGGGCTGGGTTCCCACGGGAAGACGGACGGCACAGGAGTGCATTACAGATCAAGTTCAAGCATGAGCAAGGGCATTTTCCAGAATTGGGGTTCCTCATCATGCTTATGTTGGGTTAGTACGTTTCTGACAGTCGTCTCTCTTGAAATTTCAGGGAAGCGGGCATCTTCTTGTGGAGGATCCCAGAGCTCTTGATCTGTTATCATTATTAACCGTGATAACTCATGGGCAAGGCAGCTCAGTGTATTTTCCCGTTTCATAGTTGCTAACGGCTGTTTAACAACCACAACAAGTGTAGTAATAAGGGCTTTATTATAATAACACAACACATTAACACAATCTAAATAACAGTCAAGATGTGTTTGTAGGGAAGTGACAAACTTTCATAATAACTGTTAACTCTATGTCCCTGTGGATAAATTTTTAAACTGCTGTGTGATTTTATTATCAAACTCATCTGAGTTGTTGTGTGTGTGTGTTTTTACAATATGACATCATAGTATTAATAGGTAGCTGTGGAAGAACATGTAAAAAGGTCAACACAGTGATTTTTATATAAATAGAGGACATTTTGTGTTCAATATAAGACAAGAAAAAAATTCCAACAGCATTACACATGTTTTAAAGTATATTATTGATTCTTTACGGAGGTCAATTTTCAGAAGTTATAACTAACATTTAATTTTTAAGGAGTTTAGTGAAGAATGGATGAGAAAGTCAGTTGAGTGCTGCTGTGTAACCAGAGATGGCGTCTCTTTGTTCAGCCTGAGGAGGAGTGTTCTTCCCTTGCCTAGATTCTTCTTTATTGAGTGCTCAGGTTGTACCAGCTGGGGACTGGGGTAAAACCGTGAATAAGATAGATGGAGCCCTACATCTGGCTTAAGTCTGGCAGGACAGCCAGCCCCTTTGCTCTAGGTAAACCACACACTTCCTACAGAAACAGGGTCCACCAGCAAAGAGGAGTTTGCTTTAATGCCACATAAAGGGAGTGGTATCTTGTTCTGCCCTCTGCAGTGACTAAACCCACAGAATAAATTGCTTACAGTTGGTAGGAATGGGCCCTGCATTTCACAGCAAATAAATCCAGGTGCTGAGTTAGGGGACAAAAATATCTACCTTCTCAGCAGAGTATACAAGGCTTAACACAGTGGTGAGGGAGTGGGCCACCATTACCCCCAGAGTATCCATCTACTTGACCCATATTTCACCAAGAAACCATCAATGACAAGCACAAAACTAGGGGGAGAGTCAGGGGGAGAGGCTAATAACCACGCAAAATGGTGTGGGGACAGCAGGTGGGAGAACCAGGTCCTGATCCCTGCTTTACCTTTGAGAGAAATGAATGAACTCTGTTAGTCTCAGTCTTTCTTTCTTTTAAAATACAAGGGTTTGAGTAAATGATCTCTAACACCACGAATCATCCTCTTCTATAATAACCTTAATCGTTATTATGGGTCTATCATCTTTGAATTAATTTAAATGTTGAATAACCCATTAATGTTCTTAGCTAATGTCACCTTTTGGAGTGACTATATTCCTATATTTTTACTAATTATAAAATAAGATTTTAAAAAATCTCTCTCTGCCTTTCTGTCTCTTAAGTTTCTCTTTCCATTTATTCTAAATGGCCTCTCTAGACTTCAGTATGTCCCCTCACTCCTGAATGTGAAGCTGAGGTTGGTAAAGTATGTACTCTGGTCTTGCTCTTTGGTGACTGTGGATACACTTCACAGACCTGTGTTTCAGAGGCTGTTTACTCTGTGTGATGTCTTCATCATACTCACAGAGGACCCAGGTTGTGGCTATACCGCCCAAGTTGCTAGGCTGGCCCATCTGGAAGATCACAGGTTATTAATGATTAAAATAGTTAGAAACAATGTCTTTATTTAAAATAATAAGCATTGTTTTATCTAACTTCTAACAAATGCACGTGAGGCATGGATACAGCCTACAGAGCAAGATATAAAATATCCAGGTATAAACGGACCTGGTGTCACCTTTGAGGTCTCAGGTACTCTTTGGCTGGCCTGTGCTGGCCCCTTTGTCTTCTGGGGCCCCTTTCTCCAAGAAGTCTGGCTTCTGTGCTCCATGCTGTCCTTGCTCCACAGGGCCTGACCTTGAATCATCATGAAGACATGTTCTGTTCGTTCTGTAGATTTCCTGGAGTCTGTGCCACTATTTGGCTTTGCATAGAATCCCCAAATCAGCTAAGCGCTGGACTTCACTAGGGTGCGAATGGTGCCAAGTCTAATCCAACTGGCTGTGGTGGGAAATGGAAACTTGTGGGGCTTTGAGTGGAAAATTTGGGAATACCTTGATTCCAAGCTCAGACACTTGGACCCCTCTTTCCACGGCTCCAATGGCGGCCCAGCCATTCCAGACACCTAGGCCAGCAGACAAGCCAAGCCCCAAGCCCCTGTTGCCATCTGTTATCTGTCTGGGGCTGGCCGGCCTGGACCTCCTCCACGCCCTGTGGTGCAGCTTTGCCTGCTCTGAGGGGTTACAGGCTCTGCTCAGTTGCCTCCTGCTGCAGAGCAGACCAGAGCCCAGCTGGCTGACCCAGGGGAAGCCCTCCTGTGACTGTGCATTTGACGGGACCCTGGCAGCTGCCTTCCCTGGAATTCATCTGAATTCCTGTATAATCTCCACCCCTTCCTGAACGCACCTGGCCGGAGTGCACTGGTCTTGCCTCCACCTTGGGAAGAACAAGCAGGCGGCTTGGAAGCAGGCTTTTTGAGGTGTCAGGGAGGAGCACGGGGCTGACAAAACTTCCTGCTGATTTGCGGAAGTAATGCTGTAAGATCTTACTGCTTGGCTATTTCACTGCTGAACCTGGAGGCCGGCCATCACCTGCAGCTTGGTGGCACTGCGTGAGGGTTATAAACTTTGTGAGGTGCTGAGTTAGGGGATGCAGAGGCCAGCTTCGGTCACAAAAGCACGCTTCACACTTTCCAGAGTGTCAGCGGCCTCGCCTCTGTTTAGGCAAATAGAATTTGTCCGCTCAGAGAGTTGTACTTTTCCTCCTGAATATGATCACAGTCTACCCAGCAAGAGAGATGGCTCAGCCCTCGGCCAGTTTCTAAATGATTCCAAGGAGCAGAGCCTGGATTTACAGAATTTCCCATTTCCATTGCTTTAGACCAATTCTCAGCTAGAGTTCCTGACCTCCTGAGTATGGTCCTTGTCACTCTTCTCTTTTTCATGCACGAGGGCTGGAGACTTCCGTGGCAATGTCCCAGACCAATGACACTCATCTGTGCTGCGTGTCTGGCATGTTCTAGGCACAAAGGATGCTCAAGGAGTTCGAACTCGGGTGGCACCTGCCATCCTCAGCCACAGTAGAAGGGGAGACAGCACAGATGCAGATGCAAAACCCCATGCGACAACAGTAAGGGAAGGAGGCACGGAAACGGGTGCCTGGAGACCAGCAAGGGCATGCAGGAAGCAATCAGGGATGTCTAGGGATTGACAAGTATAGGCCCCGGGAAGGCGTGTGTCTGAGGAGGAGGAGGGTCAAGAGGGACTGAGGGAGACTGTGTGGGAGGAGTGTGTCACAGATGTGTGTGCACCGGCTGGGGTGACTTGGGGCCTCCAAGGCTGGTGAGAACTCAGGGAATCCCAGGGACCTCGAGGGTTGGGGTGGGGCCCTAAGCTGGTGAGCACCCACTCAGGGGAGAAGCTGAGGACACAGGGAGGGAGCACACCTGATGTCTCTGCAGCACTGCAGTGCACGCCAATCCTGTGTGGCTCACAGAACTAACAAAACCTAGGCCGACAGAATCGCCCTTCATGGTAGCACAGAGCGGGGCTCCAGGAAGCCAATTCTCCCTGGCACGGGCACCTCAGGAGCATTTGGTGTGGCCCCCGCTTTCTCCCTGGAAGGCCCCTTCCTCCTTGCCCCTCCCTGCTGACTCAGGCTGGACTGGACTCAGAAGGGACATGCCAGCTCTACTTCCGATGCTGACTATGTGGCTACCTCCACCGGCCCTCTCTGTTTTCCTCACTCAGTATTCCCCTTCCCCCTGCCCAGCCTCCTGCCTTAGTCTACTTGGTGGAATGGGGAAGGAAGCTTTGGGAGGAGGAGGAGGAGAGGCCAGGCTCCCGCTGCAGCTCCCAGCCAGGCAGTGCGGACAATAAGGAGGATGGAGATGGGCGCCTGAGGAAATGTGGGCCCAATGGGATGGGAGACCCGAGGAAGTGGGGCCCAAGGGGATGGAAGACCCGAGGAAGTGGAGCCCCCATGGAGGCTGATCTGCCCCCACTGCCCAGCATCCTCCAGCCCCACACCAGCATCTTTCCTAGCAAGGTTCCCCTTCACTACTCTGTGGCAAGGATCAGATGGAGTCGTTCAGCTGAGGCACTCAGTCGAGTTTCTGCCGGTGGAAGATGCTGCAGAAACACTCATTACTTGTTAGTTTTCAGGATTTAGCTGTTCCTCCTGCCTGGGAAGGTGGTAGCACTGGCAGTGGGATCATGGAGCCCGAAGCCTGGTCTGCACTCCCTCCCGGGCTGCCCTCATCCTGGCCTCCTGAAGACAGCACCTGCCGCGCTCCTCCGACCAGCTTCCTCTGCAGTTGCTGCTAATTTACATTTTTAAGAGGTAATCTCTTCGCATGGTTCTAAAGTTACACAGTCTATACAAAAGTGACAGGATAAGTCTCGTTCGCCCTGTCCACCACCCCCGTCCGGCATTTGCCGTCTGTACAAATAAACATTTCCAGGCTCCTGCAGATCTGCAGTTACTGTCGGCACCTTCACTGGCACAGGCAAATCAGGGCGGAATGTCGAGTACACACCCCTCTGCACAGCGCCTGTGTCTGCTCTGTGCCAGTATACAGCCGCTG
This sequence comes from Rhinopithecus bieti, assembly GCF_001698545.2. NCBI lineage: Eukaryota > Metazoa > Chordata > Mammalia > Primates > Cercopithecidae > Rhinopithecus > Rhinopithecus bieti. The sequence continues at coordinate 132,744 of NW_016804646.1, forward strand.
CCTTCTTACAGCTGCAGAGGTTGAGAATCTGCTTTAAGAGCTTCAGGAGGAGGCCCCTGTGCCATCCTGTCTCCTGCAGAGGTCGTTTGCATTGTAAATGAAGCACCCCAGCTAGGCGGATGCATAGGAGTATGGTCAGGCAGCGTGGACGTGAGTTCATCCTCAGCATCCACGCACACACCAGCGCCGCTTTGAAGCCTTGCTATAAAGAGCACACCAGCGACGAGGGCTGCACAAAGCTGGAAATCTGTGAGTCGGGCTTACGTCGCTAAGACATGCGGATGTGTGTTTGTTTGTGAAGGATGCTGTGGAACGTTCTCGGTGTGCAAAAGTTAGAAATAGCCTCTAAGGTGTCTTCCAACTGGACTGTTCTTCCATTATGGTTGAGTGCTCCTGACAATCCGTGAGGCAGGCAGTATCCCAGCTTTTGGTATCTGCGATACCAAGATATATATACATGTGTTCTTTCTTCCCGTTTCCTGATATTCAGCTCCTGAACTCCTTGGAATCAGCGAAGTGATGAGTGTCCTTTGTAGGCTAATGGGACAACTGGTGGGTGGGGGGCCCCTAGGTAGCTTCAGGATGGAGGCTGATCATCCCAGAGACCACAGGCAGGATAGAGGGTTGAGACTTTCATCCCCACCCCACAACCCCCAGGAAGAGGAGAGGGGCTGACGGTGGAGCTTATCTCCAATGGCCAAGGATTTGATCAAGCATGTCTATGTAATGGAGCCTCCGTAAAAATCCAAAAGGACTGGGGCTGGGGAGCTTTGGATTATTGAACACCTGGAGGATCCTGCAGGGTGGCGCTGCCCAGAGGGCGTGGAAGCTCCACACCCTTCTCTATGCCTCACCCCATGTTGGTCTCCATTTGGCTACCCATCTGTGTCCTGTAATATCCTTTATAGCAAACCAGCAAACCTTAATAATGTGGTTCCCTGGGTCCTGTGAGCTGCTCCAGCAAATTAGTTGAAGACAAGGAGGGGGTTGTAGGAACCCCTATTTATAGCCAGTTGGTTAAAAGCACGGGCCACAGCCTGGGGCTTGCAACTGGCATCTGAAGTGAGGGGTAGTCTTCTGGGACTGAGCCCTTAACCTATGGAATCTGAGACTATCTCCAGGTAGGTAATGTCGGAATTTGAATTGCATTAGAGGACATCTTGTTGGTGTCTGCACAGAACTGATTGGTTGCCACTGGGGAGAAATCCCCAGGCACTGTGGAGACTGCAGGTGAAATGTGGTATTATTGCCTGAGAGTACAGAGTAGGATAAACACTTTGATAGGTCTCCAACATATGGTGTCAGGAGTGTTGGGTTGACTGTGTGAGAATGGGAAAACACACACTGAGTTTTCCTGTGTCCTTATCCCAGATACTGAAATGGGGAATTCGCCTCAACAGGTGAGTTTGGATCTGGTCACATGACTGATGGGTGCAGGAGAGGAGAACTCGGTGTTCTTGTCACGTGGCCTTGCGTGCTCTGGGGGAGTCTGCATACTCCAGCTGGCTGTGTGCCTGCCAAGGCACTGGCCACCCAGCTGTCCACTGGCTTCTTTGCTGAAAGGACCATCTAAAGAAATTTGTAGAGGCGGAAGGTGACTGGGGCAGGAAAACGTGTGTCTCAGTAGCTGCAACACGGATACTTCTTCGAGACTCACAGCAGCGCCGCTGGCTCAGATGTGAGCGCGTGATGTTCTGTGTTTCATTCCTCGTGTCCTCGCTGGGCAACCGCAGCAGCACCATTAATATTCCGTTGGGCCTGACAGCTCTTTTCCAAATTAGTCTCTATTTTCTGAGTCACCGGTTGTCGAGACGATGGTTTCTAACCTCCACATTTCGGTAGATCATTTTTAAACCATGACACGCTAGGGAGTTTTGGCAGGCCTGAGAGTCTCCTCGGCCTCACACACCGAGGTAGATAGAACAGCGCTGTACGTGGAGCTGCCAGCTCTCGGCATTTTTGCTGCAGTGCCCAGGCACTGTCGTCACACCCTCGTGTTCTCTGAGCGAATATGGGGTGGAAATTCAGCCTTTGGGGTTCTGTTATTATGGGCTGAACTGTGCCCTTGCAAATGTATGTTGGAACTCTAAGCCCAGGACCCCAGAATGGGACTGTGTTGGGAGGGAGGGCCTTAAAGAGGTCATGAAGGGAAAATGGTCTTGAAGGTGGGCCCTTGTCCGATCTGACTGGTGTTCTTATGATAAGAGGAGATTAGGGCCAGGTGCAGTGGCTCACGCCTGTAATCCCAGCACTTTGGGAGGCCATGGCAGGTGGATCACCTGAGGTCAGTAGTTCGAGACCAGCTTGGACAACATGATATAACCCCATCTCTACTAAACATACAAAAATTAGGCAGGCATGGTGGCACGCACCTGAAATCTCAGCTACTCAGGAGGTTGAGGCAGGAGAATCACTTGAACCCAAGAGGCAGAGGTTGCAGTGAGCCGAGATGGTGCCATTGCACTCCAGCCTGGGCAATAAGAGCAAAACTCTGTCTCAAAAAACAAACAAACAAACAAACAAAAAAAAACAAAAACGATTAGGACACAGATACACACAGAGAAAGGGCCACATGGGGACGGGTGAAGGGCACTGTCTCCAAAGCCAAGGAGCAAGGTCCCACTAGAAGCCAACCCTGCCACATCCTCTTCTCTACTTCCAGCTTCCAGAACCATGGGAAGTGAATGTCTGCTGTTTCGACCACGAGGAGCCTGTGTTATTTGTTATGCAGCCTGAGCTGACTCATACAGCCCAGTGCACCCATGAGGAAAGGCAGGCAGACGCAGATGACATTCCCAGAGCTGGGGAAGGCCCAGGCCCCCTATGCTTTAGGAAGGGAAGGCCCAGTAGTGAGGGTGCTACCTCCAGCGTCTTCAACTGAAGTCAGGTGCAGACTCCTGACCCCATCCCAGGCAGGGGCATGGAGTGCCGCTTTAAATCCAGAGCCAAGCCAAGCCCTGCAGGCCCCCAGGTGTCATCTCCCACTCTCCCGGGGCCTGCCCTCAAGCAGATGCCGCAGAAGTCTGAAGGGGCAGCGTGGGAGGACCCGCGGGTGTGTCTGGGCCTGGCCTGCAGGGTGGGCCCTGCTGCATGGGTACGCGGCTCTCCAGCTTGGGCCCTGCTGTAGCACACGCTCCTCTGAGGTGGTCCCTGGGGGCTGGTGCCCAGCACCGTTTTTTCTTAAGTCTGTCTCCATAGAGCCTGTGTTTTGAAAGGAGGGCAGGCCCCCGGGACCCTGCCTGCCCCCAGAGGCCTCAAGCCGGCAGCACTGCTCCCATTCCCCTCCGACTCCCCAGGCCCGGGGCTACGTCTCAGGTCTGCAGCGAGGTCAGCATGGCCCAGAGGTAAGGGGGACCCCGGGATGTGCTGGCTGGGGCTGGTGCCTTTGCCTCCCAGTTGGAGAGCCAGGGACCCTGCCACCAGCTCCCCGAGGCCACTGCATCCACAGGGCTGACTGTCCTCAAGAGACTTTTTAAAAAGGAAAATCCAGGTCGGTGGATGGAATTTCCTGACTGCAGAGTGCTGTGTGGAATGGAAGGGAGTGACCACACTAGTGTGGGTGGGTGCTTACCCCTGTCTGTGGGAGATGGAACTTCCTAGGGGATACTCAGGTTCTCAGGGTATGAATTTGAGACACGGAGAACTGTGAGCCCGGGATGGCTCAGGGCCCCAGCCCTGCACTCGGTGGTTGACAGGAAAGACAGATCTTCGGAAAGTGTCAGAAGCTGGATTAAAAGGGAAAATATTTAGACTTCCTATATTCTTGCTCTGTGTTTCTGCTGCTAAGGGAGATGGTGCCGTGCACTGACCACCAGCCAAAAGCCTGTCTGCCTTGGGCCTGGTTTGTTAAAATCATGGGTGAAAAGTTAGAGAAGAAGGCAGAGAATCCCTCTCGCAGGATGCATGGTGCACACTCAGGGGCATAAACACGTCCTAAAATGGCCATGTCAGTATGTGCATGTCTCAATATACCAAAGGGTTACAAGAGACGGCGGTAGCTCCCCGGGGTGTGAAGAGGCCTCCAAGCTCTTTGTAGTTTCGGTGGCACTGTTGTTATAGCAACCAAGGACCAGCACCTTCTGCTGATGTGCAAGTGCGTGTGGCCTCAAGCATCTGCCCGACTGTGCCTTTCATGTTACACACTCGTTAAAAACTGTGACGTGGTTAAAGTCGCTGAAATTGGAAGTGTGCTTGGGTTTGAGATTGTTCTTCAGCCTGGTTGCTGGGTGTTCAGTGGGCATGTTCATGAGGGCAGTGTTCTCCAGCGCTTCCTGGGGGAGTGGCACCCGGGCCCTGGCCTGTGCTGGCCACCGCAGTGTTCTCCAGCCCTTCCTGGGGAGTGGCACCCGGGCCCTGGCCTGTGCTGGCCACTGCAGTGTTCTCCAGCGCTTCCTGGGGGAGTGGCACCCGGGCCCTGGCCTGTGCTGGCCACCGCAGTGTTCTCCAGCCCTTCCTGGGGGAGTGGCACCCGGGCCCTGGCCTGTGCTGGCCACCGCAGTGTTCTCCAGCCTTTCCTGGGGGAGTGGCACCCGGGCCCTGGCCTGTGCTGGCCGCCGTGAGTTTGAAGTTCCGCAATGTGAATTTTCGTAGCCCATCCCCAAAAGGAGAGTGAGCTGTGAAGTTTCCTTTGTGACCCATGTTTTGGGTGACAGTTTGCAAGTTTAGTGCTGGCTGGTGGGGGCCAAGGAGCTGGCCTCGGTTCCAGGGTCTTGGTCCAGTTGCTAGAGAAATATGCAGAAATGAAGTACATAGTGCTAGTTTGGGTGTGTGTTGCGGCAGGCCATTCTTTTCCTCTTTTGTTACCAGAGTGTCTTTGGGGAAGTGCGCTAGCTTCTTTGATACCAGTATTCCAGCTCTGTGACAAATGTCTTGGGAAGAATTCTGCTCTCTGGTAGGTGGATGATTTTGCATTATTTCAGTGCCATTAGTCAGAGCGACTTGTGCCTCTGTTATGGGAATGCTTCCGTTCTACAGCATGTTTTGTGTATCTGGCTTCTCAGTGTTTTGCAGGCACAGACGAAACACAGAGCACCCCATTCACCTGTTAACAAAATAATGAAAAATCCCTGCTAGTATGGAACTAAGAGTTCATGAAATGATGCATTGAGTAGACATTATAAGTAATAAAAAGTATGCAGAGTGGCATGTTGGTAGGTGCGGTGGAGAAAAGTACAGAAGAGGAAGGCATCGCTGGGAAGGATGCTGAAGGAATGAGGGGCGGATGAAGGACCTAGGATGCAGTACAGCTTAGAGCCATCCTCCGTTCTTGTGGCCACCGCAGGGAGAGCTGCTGCAGCTCCTCGCGTTTGTGTCGGGAGGAGGCAGAAGGGAAATCCTCATGGATTTGGTTGGGGTTTAGCATTACTTTTTGCATTTTGCCATGCAAATGCACTTTCTCCTTTAATTAGAACCTTAGGTCTGTGTCTCTGTTATGACACAACTCTGAGACCCACACCGGAAAGGATACCACACCAACAGTTCCCTCAGCAATAAATGTTTTTGTGAGAAATCAGAGAATTCAACATTTCTTCTTGAGATTTCTTCTTGAGCTGCCTTTGTCCAAGCACTCCTGTGCATGGATAGACATTTGAAAAGCCCTGTGCACACAGTCTGTGTAGAGCATTAGCAATGGGACCCTATTTATTTCAGTGTTAATGGCACTCAGCCTAGGGCTGTTGGCCTGTTTTTTGTTTTGTTTGTTGTTTTTGAGATGGAGTCTCGCTCTGTTACCCAGGCTGGAGTGCAGTGGTGTGATCTCAGCTCAGCTTGGCTCACTGCAACATCTGCCTCTCACATTCAAGCGATTCTTCTGCCTCAGCAGCCTGAGTAGCTGGGATTACAGGCACCCGCCACCATGCCGTGCTAATTTTTGTATTTTTAGTAGAGATAGGTGTTTCACCATGTTGGCTAGGCTGGTCTCGAACTCCTGACCTCAGGTGATCCGCCTGCCTCAGCCTCCCAAAGTGCTGGGATTACAGGCGTGAGCCACCGCGCCCAGCCTGGCCTTTCTTGAGGCAGCTGTCAGGGCTGGTAGGGTAAGAGCAGAATGCTGGAAATGGGGCTACCCAGATGGAACTCCCAGGAGAGCGATTTTCTGGGGTTTCTGTCCCTTCTGTTAACCTCATGCTTGGCTCTTGAAGGCGGGGCTCTGGAGGGGTGGTGAAGAGCCACCCTTTGGGTGTGACTGCTCCTGGCTTGCATACTTAGGGTGCACGTAAGTGGTGGATGATCACTCAGCACAGTACTAAAGGACACCAGGACTCTAATGATGCTAATTCCATCAGCTGCTCTGTAATTAGGGGCTGTTAAATTATCCACTGGAGGGCCACTTTAATATTTATTTAATTTGTGTGCTTTCCCTTTCTCGATGGGGCAGGAAATTAAATATAGGAAAGTGCAGAGGATGACTTGACATTCAACACTCAAAACTTATGATATAACATTTGAGTCCCTGCCGAGCCAGAATCACATTTAGTCCCTGTGCCTTAGATCACGTTCCAATAAAGCTGACGTTCCCTTTGTAGAGCTCTCAGTGGCACCCACCACCCCTTCCTCGCCCACCAACGCCATCCACTGGCTTGAATTCAGTGTGTAAACCTTCTCATCCACGTCTTTACATATAAGCAATGCATGCATAAATAATGTGCATAAACGGTGCATAGAATGGTTTTGTGTGTTTAAGGCTCATCAATGGAATTATACGGTACATATTTTTCTGCACCTTGTCTTTTCTCCTTCAGGTGTCACTGATTTTGCTTATCTGTACCCCTTTTGATGGGCACTCACATTACCTCCGCATCTGGGCTGTTGAACATTGCTGCATGCGTCTGGCAGTTCTGCATGTAGGCATGGAGTCGTGCCGTGACATACGTGCATTTCCAGTTTGTACTGCCAATTATCCTCTATTGAGAGCTCTGTTAACAGAGGGGTGCTCCTTGATGCTTTCAGACATTTCAAACATTTTGCCCATGCAATGCATGGAATATTTTATCTGCATTTTCCTGCCACTGGTGAGGCTGGGTATCTGTTCAAATATTTGCCTGGGCATTTTGGTTTTCCTGTTTGTGAATTGCCAGTTCATACCCTTTGTTTATGTTTCCATTGGGTTATTGTCTTTTTGCTGATGGTCTTTATAAATTCTGGAAATCAATCCTTTGTCACAAATGCTGCAAACATCTTCAAAGAGTTTGCTGTCTTTAACTTTGTTTATGTGTGAGTTCTTTTGTAGGAAGAAAGTTTTGTGTTTTTGTTTTTTTTGAGACAGAGTCTCGCTCTGGTGCCCAGGCTGGAGTGCAGTGGCGCGATCTTGGCTCACTGCAATCTCCGCCTCCAGGGTTCATGCCATTCTGCTGCCTCAGCTTCCTGAGTAGCTGGGACTACATGCACCCACCACCACGCCCGGCTAATTTTTTTGTATTTTTAGTAGAAACATGGTTTCACCATGTTAGCAGGATGGTCTTGATCTCCTGACCTCGTGATCCGCCCACCTCAGCCTCCCAAAGTGGTGGGATTATAGGCATGAGCCACCGCGCCCGGCCAGGAAGAAAGTTTTAACTTTCAATATTTTGTACTTTTATTTTGAAACTTTTAAAGAAGCTATTCCTACTTAAAAACATAAAGACTGGGTTGTTTTTCCTTAATGTTAAATTCTTATAATCAATTTGATTTTGTATATGGAATAATATAGGAATCTAATTTCATTTTCTGATAGAAAGGCTCTCCATGGATTAATTGCATGGCCCATCTTTGAGTAGTCTGTTTTCCTCTCTGCTACTTTGATAGATTTTAACTGTTTTTTAGGTACTGAGAGCCCCCCAGTCACCAGTAAAGTAAACAGATAATAGGCTGAAAATTATTTTCAAAATTAGCAATAGGGCAGCTTGTTCATTTTGAATCATAATTTTTAATAGTGCTGGACTTAATTCAGATGGTTTCTCAGGGTGTAGCAGAATCTGCCAGAAGGTAGGTCTCTCTGGTGGTCAGACCACACCCCAGTCACTGTGTCCAGTCCACATCCTGTCTTCTAAGGACAAGAAGCCATGAAGAGCATGTTCATAGAGAATGCTCAGGTACCCACTCCTCACCTACTGGGACGTCAGGGCCCTGAGCACTGGTGTGTGCACATAACACAGGCCCAGCCCTAGTAGGTGTCCCATAAATATTTAATGAATACTTAAAGCAGGCCCTGTAGGAAACAATGAAGGCGCTGGTGTCATCCACATGAGAGGAAGAACACAGTAAGATGGCAGGCTTTCCAACACTTGGCTGTGTTACGGAAAGGGGTTGGGCTTGTCCCGACTGCCCCCCGATACCACGGGACCATGAGTGGAAGCTGCACGGAGCCAAGCCCTGTGCACACTTAGCTCTTTCTTTCTTTTTCTTTCTTTTCTTTCCGTTCCTTCTTTCTTTTCTTCCTTTCTTTTTTGACGGAGTCTGGCTCTGTCCCCCAGGCTGGAGTGCAGTGGCGCTATCTCGGCTCACTGTAACCTCCTCCTCCCATATTCACACCATTCTCCTGCCTCTGTCTCCTGGGTAGCTGGGACTACAGGCGCCCTCCACCACGCCCGGCTAATTTTTTCTATTTTTAGTAGAGACGGGGTTTCACTGTGTTAGCCAGGATGGTCTTGATCTCCTGACCTCGTGATCCGCCCGCCTCGGCCTCCCAAAGTGCTGGGATTATAGGCATGAGCCCCCGCCCCCAGCCGGTTACACTTAGTTCTTTCAAATCCAGAACTTTCAAAGATCCAGCGGCTCCTACGTGGAGATACCTACCTCTCCCATCACTGGAGACTTTTAGGTGAAGGCTGCATTGGCACAGACGGAGGGATTTGCAGAGTGTGATTGGTCTCAATGACTGTGGGGTCCCCTTAACTTGATATTCCTGATCACACAACACCCTCTTTTCCTGTCTTTTCCATACCTGTTCTACTCGTTCAGTTGCCTGACTTAGACACGGAGCAAAATCTCCAAGTGAAGCCGACAGACTCCCAGCCTGCTCTGTGAGCTCACAGGGGAAACGCCAGGACCCGGATTTTAGAGAGGCGCTCTAATGGGAATTCCCTTAATGGGAGGCTTAAGGGTTGCCATGATGTCTAGGGTTGTGCTTTCACTTAACAGCTGTGCTCAAGTAATTTAGTTAGGGATCCTTACCTAGTGGGTTTCTTAGAGTTCTTGTTTCTAAGTTTATCTGCTTACAGTGCTTTTGCATTCTAGCTTTAAGCGCCGTGCCGATTTAAAACTATTTACATATGGAATAGCACCATGAGAAATATCAAAGAAAAGATGAAATGTTAAAGTTGTCAAAGCCATGAGTTTAGACAAGTTATATCTGAGTGACGCACTGCAGATAACTTAGCTTGTCATGAATTTTATAAATATCTGCTCATTCTTGTAAATTTTATTTCTGATGTTAGGATGTTTTTCTCCACCCTCCTGGTCACTTTAAAAATTATTCTTGATTTTTTTCTACAATTTCCAGTGAAGCAATATTGCTAACAACATTTGTATTCAGTTGTCCATACTTGGAAACCTATAGGTGTTTTCAGGAGCACTCATCTTGCAGACATGCACACCTGGATCTCTAGCTGTAACTACATACTTGCTGTGTGAAGCCTGGGAATGTTTCCCGAGAGCCATTGGCAGGAAAGTGATGGATGGCCTCTAATGTCTCTGGGAATTTTCTTAGTGGTAGATCCCATTGCTGGACCCAAACATTTCTCTACTAATACTTTTCTTTTGAAACTCTGTGGACTGATATCTTTCCAGTTCTGTGTAAAAGTTTGCTGTCTTCCTGGCAGATGTCATAGTATCCAGTGACGTCGTTTTTATTTAAAGCCATATTCTCTTTCTTCCCGTGTGAAATGGGAACAATACTGGTAACATGTCCAGGGCCATGGGGACAGTTAAATGAGTCAACCTAGTAAGACAATTACACACGCTGGGCTTGAAAGGCAGTGCCTGGCTCTAAGGTACCGTGCAATCACCTTGTGAATGTCAGAAGGCAGTGCCTGGCTCTAAGGTACCGTGCAATCACCTTGTGAATGTCAGCTGTGACTACCCGCACGCTTCTCAGTCCTTGTCCTTATGGTGAATTTCTCTGCGTTGAGGGTCTGCCTTGGCCTTCCTGCTGTAGGGTCTCCGCTCTTGGCCTCAGACCCTTTCCTTCTCCCTGGGCTGTCCCCCCAAGGTCTTCCTTCAAAGCCCCACTTCGCAGCCACCTCCCTGCTGCCTTCCAGATCTCTGGGTGACCAACTGGGGAATTCATCAGTTGGGTTTCCAAATGTTGGGGGACTTCCTCTAAAACAGTGGCTTTCAGGACTGTCTGAGTTATAATGACGCTTTCTGTCATTTTATTAAAATAATAATAATGAACTAGAGATAACGTATGTGTACATTCATATAGGATTGGAATATTTAACAATAAAATACTATGGATTCAATACATTCATTGATAGGGAAGAAATATCCACATGTACTAAATGTAAAATGCAGGTCATGAGACAGTAATATAGCAAAAATAGTCCTTTAATTTAAAAATGAGTACAATATGGTATGAATGCATGTAAATGCTAGGAGGATGTAAACAACATTAAAAGGATTTTCTCTGAGTGATGGCATGACATTTTTATTTTACTTTGTATACTTTTCTGTATTTTCTATTTCTTTCACAATGAGAAATAGCTTCCTTTCATAATCAAAGTTATTTCTTTTATGAGAAAATAACTTCTACAGATTTAAAATAACCAAAGGGATTTGAGTTTAATTTAGCGTTCATCTAAACAGAGAATATACTATTTAGGGTACAGCATTTGTCAAGTTCAGAACCGTCACCAGAGTCCTTTAGAGCATCACAGGAGTTAAATCCAGGACCCAGGTACCTGGGGTGATTATCCTGATGTTAGCCTGGAAAGCTGGGAGGGGGCCCCTCAGCGAATGTCTTAGAAGCTTAAAAGGAGTCAGTAGTAGTTTCCTGTGAAAAAGCTCATTTTGTTTTTTATTTAACTATTTGCAGAGAGGAAGTTTAGAATTCTCTTTAATACCTCTGGAGTGTGATGCTTATCTCTAATTTATAGATTTTTCACAGTCTGCTTGGTATTGATTACAAATGAGTAAGGCGTGAGTCATTTCTCGAGGTGTCTGGCTACGCATGCCTACAAATCTAAGGGAGACAATTAAGAACTTTTTAGAGTAAAAAGCAAACTGGTTACCTACTAATTATCACACCAGGCTGCCTCTGGGGTGAAGGGTCATGGAAGCCACACGATATATTACAGAGAGATGCCAATAGCTTTGCTGATTTATTTGCTTCTAAATAGTATTACAAGTGTGATCTGGTTCATTGTAGACTGAACAGAGAATAATCAGTATTTGGCAACTGATGAGGAATGTCTTAAAAATTGTGTCTCTTAGCCAGGATTGCAGGGAAATTGAAAATCAAGGACCTCCTTTGTGACAGTTGACAAAGAATGTGCATCTGTCTTTGTGTCTGTAAAAAAGTTTGGGCTCCACACGCTTTGCAGCCCCTTTCCCTTCCCGCCCCTTTTCTCCCCTCCCAGCCCCTTCCTCCCCACCCCCTTCATCAGTTATGGTTCTGGGAGTACACGTCTTCAGGGATTTTCCAATTTTGTCAATTCTGCTAGGAGATATTCTATTTTCATTTCCTCTTGCCATCATGACTGGCAGCTGGATGGTGATTCATGAACTTTACAACTGGAAGAAAAAGGCTTCTCGGGCTGCCTCTGAACTTCCCATCATCAGTCAGCCCCTCTCGCCTTCCTGCTTCCAGTTGAAAGGAGAGCTCACTTCCTGATACCCTGACACGGGCCACAGAGCTTTCAGGGCGGGGTGGGTGGCGACCCTGGGCCACCCTCATGGATACAGGCCCACTGTCTGGACAGGATGAACTGCGGATGGTATCTTAGAGTTTTGCACTCTTTGGAATGTATTTTCTGTTGCCAGGAAAAAAAAAAATGTAATGATCTTGACTTTCCCCAAGACATGTAATCTTGACATTTTGTGACCTTCCTTTGAGTTTGGATATATTTTACTGGAGAAATCAAAAGGAACAGGAAGAAAAGGAGAGGGGAAGCATTATGGAATCCAATCTGTTAATGACACTAAGTAGCAAATAGCAAGGTGGCAGAAGTAAAGGGTTAACGTGAAAATCACCTGAGAATAGTCTTCAAGCAACACACAGTTACCATGTGCCCCTGCTATACTGGATGACTTCACAGGACTCTTGAGAAAATCTCAGTGGAGATCACTGCTTTTAAGTAGCATCCAAGAAAGAACAGAACAAAATGACCCAGTGGATTGAATATGCTTTGAGACAAATAACTTCAATTCTGTCACGTAAGACATAAAGTCCAAATGTCCTCAGCTCTATAACCCCCAATAATTTTCTGTTGGTGAAACAGATAATATCACACAAGTAGATTTTATGTCCAACTTACTTGTATCTGTTCAGCCTTACTTTGGTGATAAATAACTAGAAAATCAGCTGTTCTGCATTGGTCAAGGGGTCTGACTGTTCCTGAAATTTTACCATGGTCTTTATCATTTGGGAATCTACACCTATTTTTAACAATGAGTACATTATTCAGTGGGATCATATTTGTACGCACAAATCACCCACCGTGCTGCCTCTTTCTTACGAAGCTTTTCAGAGCTGTCTGTTGTGGTGTTTTCCTAAATCAGAGGTCCCCAACCCCTCGGCCACAGACCATGTCCCGTTAGGAACTGGGCCACACAGCAGGAGGTGAGTGCTAGGTGATCGAGCGAAGCTTCATCTATATTGACAGCTGCTCCCCGTCAGTTGCATTACTGCCTGAGCTCTGCCTCCTGTCAGGTCAGCAGCAGCATTAGATTCTCATAGGAACTTGAACCCTATTGTGGACTGTGGATGCGAGGGATCCAGGTTGCATGCTCCTCATGAGAATCTAATGCCTGATGATCTGTCACTGTCTCCCATCACCCCCAGATGAGATGGTCTAGTTGCAGGAAAACAAGCTCAGGACTCCCACTGATTCTACATGATGGTGAGTTCTATAATTATTTCATTACATATTCCAGTGTAATAAGGATAGGAATAAAGTCGCACAATAAATGTCACGTGCTTGAATCATCCTGAAACTGTCCCCCACCCTCATCCATGGAAAAATCATCTGCCACAAAACCGGTCCCTGGTGCCAAAAAGGTTGGGGACTGCTGTCCTAAATGGAGACTAGTCTGCCATGAGAGTATTGTCAATTCTTACTATAGATGTTCACGTTGCTTCGGTTTTTCGTTTTGTTTTGTGTCACATTGTTTGCTTTTTGTGAATAATTGCTGTAAATATATTTCCTTGTTGATGGGTGCAGAAGTTTTCTCTGCAGCACAGGCTGAAGTGGAGTGGTCGGGTGGGAGGATGCCCTTCCAGCTCTCCTTATCCTGCCAAAGCTTCTCCAGCATGGACACACTCAGGGCCTTCTCAGAGTTCTCCAAGCTTGATGGAAACTTCATCCAAGATTGTCTTTTTGAGAATGATACAATTCAGAAATTGGATCTAAAGTAAGTGGCAGCGCAAGGCTATAGACACAAAGGTTTACAGTTTCTAAATTGAGACTTCTTTCTGACTGAATAATGTTTCACTGATTGCCATAACAAGAGGATAGGAGCTTTCAAAATCTGCGACATTTTCTCATTCTGTGTATGAAAATGCTGTCATGGTAAAAGTGAGGTTGTTTAACATTTTATGAGACAAATGTATAAAATATTTAAGTACCCCCAAAGGAGGAAGTGGTTTATAAATAAAGCATGGCACTGCTTAGCACCGGCTCCATGTTGCTGGTTTTTGGTTTGCCAGCCTCAGCCACACACATTCTCTCTCATGTTGAATAAGGCGCATTGTCACATGCCCCCAGTGACTCTTGCAGTGCTTCAGGCCCCACAGACGTGTGCTTAAATTCATTACCTTTCTCAACACCCTTAATGAACAATGACTGAATGTCCTAATTGGCACATAAAAGAACTGATTGCCAGAACTTCCTAATTACTTCACAAATATCAGCCGCTGCTTGTGAGCACAGAGTAATTACATACCATTGGATGGTAAGATGGTGATGAATTGCTGATAACTTACATTTATTTCCTAGCACCTGAATATGGAAAAGAGATCCTTTTGCTCTTCCATTTGAGTAGGTGGCCCTTAGGGAGAAAATCTTGAGTTTAGAATTCATTTCAGTTTAAGCCCTTACTCCAAATGGTCGATGTCAAAATCTTAGACCCCTGCTAAGGAGAGAAACAGAGGTATAGAGGCAAGAGTGCTTGGGTTCTGCTAATGGGTGTTATAAACTAGTAAGAAGAGTGAGAATTGCTGCTAGCCATGATTTCCCAAGCTCCTGCCAAGGCGCCATTGGCTCCCTTGCCCCTCAAGGGCCGTACCTAACTTTCGTCTCTCCCCTTAGGGCCCTTCCCAATCTCTAAACAGGTGACTTCATATCCTGTTGGGGAAAATTGAAGCAATCTATCAGCTTACTTCAACTTCCTGCCTCACTCTTACCAATGTCTCATTGCTTGCATGCACCTTTACTTTTGGAGGTCAATATCCCTTAATCCTCTGCTCCCACACCCTAGCAGTGATCCTACTCCATACCCTACAGTATACTTAGAAATCTCAGTTTTTCATTTTACCATTTCTCTATTGGTTCACTCTATTCAGCCTGTAAACCTGCTCATATCCGCTTTATAAACAAAGAAACCCAGAAACTTTCCTTTTACTTCTCTCCTCCTCTTCTCTCCCAAACAGTTTAGGGATGGCACCTACTGAGAGGTGAAACCGGCTGGGCTTCTGGGTCCGGTGGCGACTTGGAGAACTTTTCTGTGTAGCTAAAGGATTGTAAACACACCAATCAGCACTCTGTGTCTAGCTAAAGGTTTGTAAACGCACCAATCATCACTCTAAAAACACACCAATCAGCGCTCTGTGTCTAACTAAAGGTTGGTAATACACCAATTGGCACGCTGTAAAAACGGACCAATCAGCACTCTGTAAAATGGACCAATCAGCACTCTAAAAATGGACCAGTCAGCAGGACGTGGGTGGGGCCAAATAAGGGACTAAAAGCTGGTCACCCAAGCTAGCTGGGGTAACCTTCCACACTGTGGAAGCTTTGTTCTGTAGCTTTTGGCAGTAAATCTTGCTGCTGCTCACTCTTGGGATCCGCACCACCTTTGTGAACTATAACACTCACCGCGAAGGTCTGCAGCTTCACTCCTGAAGCCAGCGAGACCATGAGCCCATCCGGAGGAAGGAACAACTCTGGACCTGCTGCCTTTAGGAGCTGTAACACTCACCGCGAGGGTCTGTAGCTTCACTCCTGAAGCCAGTGAGACCACAAACCCAATGGGAGGAATGAACAACTCCTCCGGACGCGCTGTCTTTAAGAACTGTAACACTCACCGCGAGGGTCCGTGGCTTCATTCTTGAAGTCAACTAGACCAAGAACCCACCAATTCTGAACACTCCACCAGTGCAGCCTCCGCTTCCCCACTTGGAATGAGCTCCGGAACCCACTGAAATGTGACCTGTGCCTGGGACATTCCATGGAAACTGTCCACGAGGGGTGCTAGTGACCTCTGTGTTACGAAACCTTTTTCCTAAAGAGACTGGCATTGGCTTCCATAAATACACGTTACAAGATAAAAGTAAAATTATATGAAGAAAATGAGACGAGAAGAAGGAATATAAGATCAGAATGAGGAGAGATCAGAAAGGTCAGCCATGGGGTTAGTACTCAAAACTCATACTTCATACTGTAAGGGTCACTATGTCTTTTTGGGAGTAGATCCTGCCCTTATTGGCCTCTTAAATTTCCTGGACGACAATGCAAAAGAACATCCCAATTAATTCAAGGATGAGTTCCAAGACAAACTGATCAAGATGGCCAACACCACTGCAGTTACTGACAGTGGCGGCATCAGCCCTGCACGTCCATAAAGGGTCTGTGACTTTGGGAATAGCGCCATCCACAGGACTCTTGCAGCTTAAAGCTATTAGGCTTTCACAAGTACTCCCTTCCATTCTGGTCGATAACGTGACATCCAAGTTTAATTTTATATCATATTCTGAAAGCTCAAAATGATGTGCAATGGTTTGGCGCGGCCCTGAGTACAGGGTAGGCTCTATCCACACGGGGCAGAGCATCTCACCCTTAGGCTCGTGAAAGCTTCTGCGAAGAGGGTCCCAAACCTCCCGAAATCAGATGCAAAACTGGGCAAATGCATAAGTATGCACCCCTGCCTCCCACCCCGCACCCCAGTCACTCTGGTTCCTCATTTCTTCTAAGCCAGCAGGCTTCACTTGAAGTCTTTTGTTTTGTGTTAACTTATTTTTGTTTGAACACCAACTTGAACCAGAGCGGCCTTCACTTTGGCTGTTCCTTTCCTCCCTCCACCAGATTCAGCCTCCAGTGGCTTTCACAGTTCCTCCTGTCATCACCTCTGGTAGGAAGAGGTTCTGACCGTGCCCCTGTGCTGTGCCCTGGGTGCACCTGCACCTGACATTGTCTGTGGGAGCTCCGTGCTTCTTTGCACTTCCATCCGCTAGACAGCAATCCCTGAAAAGGCAAGTCTGTTCTTTGATTCTGGTTGAAGATTCAAGAGTCTGGAACCTGGTGCAGCAGATGGCTGTTGAATAGACTTGGAGTGGGCATCTGCTTTTCAAATCATGTGAACTCCCATAGCAAGCCAGTGTGATATGGTTCAGTGATTCCCGGTTCACTGTCCCGGGATGTTTGTAGCTTCATGGAGGTCACAACCCTCCAAGTGCACAGGCAAAGATCAAGGCCTAGGCTGTGAGGCTGGGTGACCCAGCTCTCTCTCACAGCCTCCAATAATCAGACCCCATGTGCCACTGGCTTCATGGTGGACTTCAGATATTTCTGAGAATGCTTCATCCCAATGGAAAGCAATACTTCTAAACTGTATTTTTATCGGTCTATTTTGGGGGAACCATGAAGCTATACAGAAGTGCGGGAAGAGTTTAACAGATGCCAGGTTCCCAGCATCCAGGTTGATGTTACTATTTTTGGCACATTGTTTTAAAGTATTTTCTTGTTCCTTTTTTTTTTCCTGGTAAAACGAAAAGGAAAAGAAAAGGAATTAAGGTCTGGGGAAAAGGTGTTCCAGTTTTTTTATTTCTCCCCAATCCACCCCTTCCCCGTCTCCTCGGTAGCCACCACTAAGAAAAAATTGCTATGAGGCCTTTCCATCTACTTTTGTACTTTTAAAGAATATTTATTAAATAATGCTGACTAAAGAACAAATCAGGCTTTTAAGTAATGAAAGTTAGTTTTATTCAGGAGTCTTGCTGGGGACTGTAGACTGAGGCGATGGCCCCAGGGAGTCCCTTAGAGAGGTTCCATTGGACCGTCCCACACAGGGCTTCCGCCCACGGCTTCTATCTAGGTGGTGGAGCTTCAGTCCGTACAGAATCACATCCAGGTTTGGGCATAAGGGTACATCTGGTCATAGATTACAGAGGCATTGCCACTCACCTCATCAGAGGTTATGTGTAGGAAAAGGCAAGGCCAGGGTCATTTACCTCCTGAGGAATGGAGCGAGTGGAGCAGGAGACGTGGGGGGCTGTGTGCTCTGTCCTGCTTTGTCTTCAAAGCACCTTTCTGGAGAGCTGCAGGTCATTACAGAATCGGGTTTTGTGAAATGATGCTGGCAAGCAGAAGGAAACACACATGGCTTCTGACATTTGTTACTTTGTCTCACAAGTTCCCACCCCCTTCCCATTTTTAATCATAAATCAACGACTTGGTTGTATTTATAAGACCAATGCTGATTGTCTAATGGCTAGGAGGCTCTTTACTAGGGCAGTCAGCAGCTTCTAGCTGTAGTTGCAAGGAATAAACCGCAGGGCCCAACGAACACACTTGCCTCTTCATTGGAAAACACACTTTGGATGGCTTTTTCTTTTCTTTTCTTTTTTTGAGGTGGAGTTTCGCTCTTGTTGCCCAGGCTGGAGTGCAGTGGCACAATCTCGGTTCGCCACAACCTCCATCTCCCGAGTTCAAGCAATTGTCCTGCCTCAGCTTCCCCAGTAGCTGGGATTGCAGACATGCGCCAGCACGCCTGGCTGATTTTCTATTTTCAGTAGAGACGGGGTTTCACCATGTTGGTCAGGCTGGTCTCAAACTCCCAACCTCAGGTGATCCACCCGCCTCAGCCTCCCAAAGTGCTTGGATTACAGGCATGAGCCACTGCACCCGGCAGATGTTTTTTAATTATTATAATCTGAGATTTTTTCCTAATGTTACCTTTCCTGCACCTAACAAAATGCCTCAACCGGATGACGACAGGGATACTACAGAATCTTCATAGCAGCACATACTTAACGGCATCAAAACGAGTTTCCCAGATTGGGGGGAAATAAGCATGATAACCACTTAACAAAACCAGAACATCAATTTGCATATTCTTTCATTAGTTGTAGTAGGTTTTTCTCTTTTTGTACTTATATTTATTAGAGTCTTTTCCATGAAAAGCAGTTTTGCATTAGAGCTGATTTCAAATGTTTGTAGAGAAGAATTTAGAACAATAGCTGTGAATGACAAAAAGTTAGAATAGCCACGGTTAAAATTTGATGCAAATTTTCAATTGACAAGAAAAATTAGCTGTTTCTATGACATACAGCATTCTAAGGTAACAACCAGAATCATGACTGACAGTGTCATGTCAGGATCATTAGACTTAAATTTCATATAGTCATCAGAATATTCAGAATAGCATGTCCACATAATAATAATTTATAAAACATTTAATGTAACATCAAAATTATGACTGATGACATTATATTTTTATGAATTTATGTAACTTTTAGAATATTTGTATCAATAACATACTCATAAATGTCCATAACTCATAAACCAAACTAACTGAAGGAAGTTCCCATATAATTTATCATTTGACAAAGCCTCCCATACAATTTACCAGAGAAAAGTTCTGGAGAAATGTGCCAAAGATATCACAAGATTCAAAACAGTTGATCAAGACAGAATCACAAGTCACTGGAAAATAACAGTTATTCAGTTAACCAGAGTGATGATCAAAGACTTCAAAAGCAATATAGAAAGTTACATGAATGTAAGAATCTTAATCCTTCTACAGCCCAATTTTCCCAAGTAATCAGAAAATCTAATAAAGGCAACACAGAAAATTATCTTGATGAAACATAAAATCTTTGTTTCTTTAGACCGGTTACCAAAAAAGGTAGAGAAAAACCTCCTGCAGTGGGATTACTTCTCCTCATGGGAAGCCCATTTAGACAACCTGGCAGTCAAACCTGCTGAGAAGGGCCCTTGAATTTCATCACACACAGGAAGTGTGTGTCCAGGGTTATCACACACTACATTATAGAGGAATGTAAATAAGAAAGCTAGTACTTTGATCAGGGAAATACGTGGCCCTTACTAACAGCATGGAAAGTTTCTTGGTTGCATCAAATGATCCAGACATCAAGGAAAGCCAAGAGAATAGAAACAACTTACACTGGAGGAAAACATTGCTTTCTTAGACCTTCAAGATAAATGTTTCAAGGTGAGCGTGGTGGCTTGTGTCTGTAATCCCAACATTTTGGGAGGCCAAGGTGGGCAGACTGCTTGAGTCCAGGAGTTCAAGACCAGCTTGGGCAACATGGCAAAATTCCATCTCTACAAAAAATGCAAAAAATTAGATGGGTATAGTGGTGCATACCTGTAGCCTCAGCTACTCAGGAGGCTGAGGTGAGAGGATCATCTGAGCCCCAGAAGGTGGAGGCTGCAGTGAGCCGTGATTGCACCACTGCACTCCAGTCTGGGTGACAGAGTGAGACCCCATCACACAGAAAAAGAGAAAGAAATAACATCCTGAGCAATGGCAGGTGACTTTGATGTCCCAGTCCCTGTGGCTGGCTCTGCTTGCCTGGGGCAGTGTGAATTCCTTGCACCAGGGCTTGTAGGCAGCCGTGAAGGGCCCTCAACTGCTTGCTCTGTGAACGGGCAGCAGAGGTGACAGCTGGAAGTGGGTGTCTGGCCAATGGATACCAATCTTGTTTCACGCTCTGCCTAGGCTACTCCCTACTCACCAGCCCTGGCAGGAGGGCCAGAGGGAGCGATGAGAGGGAAGAGCATGCTGGCGCACCTGCCGCGGGCCCGGCCCTTCCACGGGGGAGCACTTCCACAGGGGAGCACTTCTGCAGGGCAGCACTCTATGTGTCAGACTGTGGTCACTTTTTGCAGCAGTCAGTTCTTCCTTTGGTCTGTCTGGCTAGTGAAGAGCAGCACACCAAGTAAATGCTGAAGTAAACCAAACCAAACCAGGGATGCAGCGACACCTCACGTGTTGAGAAATGCCAGTTTTAGCACACTATAATGATTGTTTCCAAGAATGTCGTGGACATCGCCCACAGAAGACCTGCCTGGCAGGTGCCCAACCCCTCCAGGCAGGCCCCATGCCCAGCTCTCCCCAGCTGTAAAGCAACAGCTGATCTGTTTGCGTCAAGACCATACCGTTTTTTAGAACTGAGAAAGTAAGCACGTGGTATTGATCCTACATTCCACTGATTCTATTGTAAAATCAACACAGCACTAGTAATTTCCGGCTTCCTCTGGTCGAGCAATTTGTCTGGATTGTGTGCTGGAGGGTGTGAGTCTGGCCAGTGGGGAGGAGGGCTTCTCTGAGTCAGCTGAAGGAACCCGTCCACCCTTCCCCTGGTCATTGCAGAAACGTGGCTCAGAGACCAGAGTGAAGGCGCCCAAACTGGAAGAGAGAAGAATATGCTTGTCACATGCCCATGAGTGACTCTTTTGTGGCCACTGCGGCGCTCCCTGTGACAGCAGTTTCTTACCCTGGAAGCTCATGAGACCCCGGGGGACCCCTGTGTCCAGGTCCTGGGAATTGCCCACGCCATGTGGAACCTGGGTCTCTGCCATGAGGGGCAGGGATCTGATGAGTGACTGGGCCTGGGAACATTGTTCTGCATCACCCCGGTCAGTCCTCCCCATTCGTACAGATGAGCACCCACCCCAATACAGTCATCCCTCTGCATCTGGTTCCAGGGCCTCTGTTGATACCAAAATTTGCACTGCTCGAGTCCCTCATGTAAAATGGTGTGATATTTCCACATGGCCTAAGCACATCCTTCTGTAATCATCTCTAGATTACTTATAATACCTAATGCAATGTAAGTGCCATGGAAATAGTTGCTATACCGTATTGTTTAGGGAATAATGACAAGGAAAAAAGTCTGTTTAGTGTGGATATGACCATTCGGTTTTATTCCCAAATATTTTTGGCCCTCAGTTGGTTAAATTCATGGGTGGCAAACCCCCTATCAGAGGGTCACTGGTGCTGAGCTCCTGTAGCTGTAGTCTGGCCTCTGATTTTCAGTTTTGCAAGCTACTAATTTTTACAAACTATGGCTTTGCCTGCTGACAATCCGACTGTTTTAGCTAGCAACACTGTACCAGGCCACGGAGCCACATTAGGCTGCTGATACTTTAGGGTGATGGTGCTTTAAGGTGCTGATATTTTAGGGTGCTGATGCCTTAGGGTGCTGGTACGTTAGAGTGTTGGTGCTCAGGATGTGGTGACTTAGGGGGCTGGTGCTTAGGGTGCGGTGCTTTAGGGTGCTGATACCTGAGGGTGCTAATGTCCGGGATGCTGGTGCCTTAGGGTGCTGGCACATTACAGTGCTGGTGCTTAGGGTGCTGATACCTGAGGGTGCTAATGTTCCGGGTGCTGGCGCCTTTGGGTGCTGGTGCCCTGGTGTTTTTTTAGGAGCAGCACTGCCCCCAGGCATCACAACCTTCATGACCCATCTTCCAAACCTCAGGAACTGGTAACACGTTACAGTATATATTGCATTACAGTTGTGTGTGTGTGTGTGTGTTTGAAAGTTTGATCTATAATTATAATATGCAATATAATAATACGATGTAAACTGCGTTACTTTCCATTCTTTCACACATCACCAGAATGATTCCACGGCCTGTTGAAGGACATGTGAGGTGTGTTTTGTGGTTCTACCAGGTCTTTACGGGCTACCTGAAAAAGAGGAGGCTAGCTGCTAATTATATAAATGCTCTCAGGAGAAACCACCCCCAGGTTACGAGGAACTGTTGGGATATGTGGTCCCGGTGAACGAACACAACAGTGTACATCTCAGAGTGTTTCTGATAAAGTCATGTAAGTTTCTGATCAGCTGAGGAACACTTAGATACCTGGGAATGGCCATGTCTTCATGAGTGCAAGTGGAAAATTCTTCACAGAAATCAGGTTTGGCTTACGTGGTAGAGGAGGCAGCACTAAGGACCGTAGATTTCAGGCCTAGGATTCCTCCCCACCTGCCAGACACACTCCCTGAGACCCGTCACCTCCCAGTTGGAGGGGTTTCATCTGCCAAACACTCCTCACCTGGAGTTGTTGCCGTGTTCAGTTTTAAAGCTTTGACAAGAATTCACAGACGCTTATGGAAAACGATATCACAACTCAAGTCGCAAGAGTCACTTTCCAATGGTGCCAGCAGCATCAGTACATGAGATCCAGTTCTTTGTTTGAGGTGATCATGGTTATGTGATTTAAGGTGATCATGGTTATATATTTTGGATCAATCAGTGAGTCACTTCAGAAATGTCTAAGTTATTCATGCAAGGGACGTGTGTCTGACGTGGGTGGCAGGACACGTGTCCTTCCTTCATTTCCCTTCCGTGTCTCTGACTTGGGGAATGATCATTGGCAAACAGAAGCCTCTGCTGCAGGGTCTGGGCTCTTGGGAGGTGACTAAGAGTTTGCTAAGTGTTGTGTCAACTTGGTGCTTGCAAGTCTAGGAATCGGAGGTGGAATGGAACTTTCTCCCAGTGGAGTGTAGCCCCTTCCCCGGGACTGCTACTTCTTTATCTTCCACAGCTACTTGCAAACCGTCAGCCTCTGGTCTGTCCTTGTCCCAGGTACTGTCTGTTTATTCTTGTACCACATCCAATGGCAGTGGCTAGAACTTTGCTTATAAATAGTAGATTTATCAATCTAATTATGTGAAGTAAGATTTTAAACTTAAAAAAAATCTTCTATGTTGTAGCCTATGGGCATTTCTACAGAACCTAAAAGCCACGTGTTTTCACAGAATCATAAAGATTCACAGCACATTCTTACCTCTTACTCTTGGGCTGAAAACATTCTTTTCTGATCAGCTTCTGGGGCCAGGCTGTTTGCAGTTCAGCATGGTGCTATTTAGTAAATCTGTCGGTTCCCCAAAAGCCGCCTCTGTGAGCTCCCCTCAAAGCTGGGAATCACAGGTGATGCGCCCTCTGCCTCCTCCCCACCCCTCAGCTAACACTGCTTTCCCTCTGGGCCTGGGCCACCAGGAGCCTCCCTTCCTGGCATATCTGGAGCCAGTCTCTGTGGTGTGGGGCAGGTCGGGAATCTCCAGGCTGGCCCAAGGAAGCTGTGCCAACAGAAACTCAGAGCTTCACTCCTGTCTCCAGTGTCTGAAGGGAAGGCAGGTAGAGTGAGGGTTTCCCTGTGGGCCTGCCCCACCCCCCACCGGCTCACCCAGTTCCTTGTCCTTTCACACTCCTTTGGTTCCGTGCGTGCAACCTACCTCCTCCACCTCCCTTCGAGGCTTCCACGGAGGTGGCTTCCAGGGATGCTCCCCCTGACTGCCTGGTGCTGTCCACCTGCTGTGGGCTCTTGGAGGCTGGAGAAGGAGGCTGTGCTGTGCTGGGAGTCTGAAGGGGAGGGTGAGGGGTGGCAACCGGGGGCACTCGCTAGACCAGTTTCCTTCTGTCATATACCCACCTAGTCTCTGTCGTTATAATTCGTACATTTTTTTTCCAAATGGAATTTTAAGGAGAAAACACCGCATGACATAATCCGTGAGGATTTAATACAGAGCCAAGGTTGTTTCCAAGGAGAAAGAAAATTGAGATATTTTTAAATATTAGAAAAGTCAGATAATGGAGTGACATAAGAACATAAGCCTTTCTTAGAAAAAAAAGACTTTTTTTTACTCAGTCCAGGAAACCGAGGGATAAATGGAAAAACCGGGAGAAACAGAAGGTTTTGGTTTTATATTCAAAGAGAAAAAGTCTATTTGAATATAAAACTAAAGCCAAAGAATGTGGGATTATTCTTTGGCATTTCTGCTCTCAGAAGAGAACATAACAAAAGCTGGAACAGTGGAAGATGAGGTGAGAAGAGTCTGTTTTCATTTCCTCAACTCTCCAAGCACAGAGTTAGTAGAGAGAATTTCAACCTAAGAAGTCAAATACAAAGGTATTGAATGGGTGGGAAAACTAAGTATTATAATCTAATAAACCAAAAATGCAAGTGGAGAGGAAGGGAGGGGGTGAGCTAACTTGTTTTTCTTTCAGACTAGGCTATGACAGGAGTCTGTGGAAAGTTGATGAATCAAGAAATAGATGTTTGTTTTGATCATAAAACTCTTAAATTAAAACCAGTTACAGACGGTCCACATTGAAAGAATAGGAACCTGCACACTCAACACAGAACTAGGAAACCAGGCCAAATGGCCACAGACTAGAAACAGGTGGCAGGAAAACCGGGACCTGTGCGGTGACGCATGGTGACAAAGCTGAGGCCCAGCATGGTGGCCGTGTCACAAAGCAGACGTGGGAAATTCTCAGATGGAGGGAAGAAGGAAAAACGACTCACTTGGATGAAGAAATGCACCTTAAGTAATGTGTCTGTGAAAGATTAACTCAAAAAGTCTGGTGTAAAAGGATTTTTTTTTTAAATATCAGTTTTCAATATGAATAACAGACAAGGTTAATAATTCAACAAAGAAAGGTTAAGGGCCCTTAGTATAATGATAAAGGTGCAGTCTATAACAAAGAGCTAGCTGCCGTGGACCTCCATAATCAAGTAACGGCATCAAAATGTATGAAGCAAAAACTGCAGAAAATACGGGAAGAAAAAGGATTACAAAGTTAGGAAACTTTAACTCATTGCTGTTAGGATACCACAAATCAGAGGCAAATATATTTATATACACACACACATACACAATATAGCATATTTGATATACCCATACATACATATGTGTCCATACATGTGCACGTGTATGACATATATGCAGAGAAAGAGAGAAATCCACACCCTCAAAATAGATTATACTTACCTTTCAAGTGTCCATGAAACATATTACAAAAACATACTTTAAATTATGACTCAGGGGCCAGGCACAGTGGCTCGCAACTGTAATCCCAGCACTGTGGGAGGCTGACAAGGGTGGATCACCTGAAGTCAGGAGTTCGAGGCCAGCCTGGCCAATATGGAGAAACCTCATCTCTACTAAAAATACAAAAATTAGCCGGGCGCGGTGGCACATGCCTGTAATCCCAACTACTCAGGAGGCTGAGGCAGGAGAATCGCTTGAACCGGGAGGCGGAGGTTGTGGTGAGCCAAGATTGCGCCACTGCACTCCAGCCTGGGCAACAGAACGAGACTACATCTAAAAAAAAAAAAAGAAAAGAAAGAAAAGAAAATTATGACTCAGGGAAAAATTCAGTCATTTCCTAACTGTAGAGTTAGTTCAGACTTTATTTTCTAATCACAGTGCACCGAACTGAGAAACAGTACCCTTGCTTCTGTTTGTATGTACGTATTGTTATTGGATCCCGGCTGCCACTTTGATGCACTGGCACGGCCTTCCTGATACTACTGGGGATCCCCTGGCACCAGCTGAGGAAGTCAGTGCATACGTGTAGGCCCCCCCGTCCCGGGGAGAAGAAGGTAGTACACACGTGCGGGACCCTCCTGGGGTGAGGAAGGCGGGGTATTCGTGTTCTGTCACTCCCACACCATCTGGGGGGCCTAGGCCACCTTCTTCACTGCAACACCTCGGTTGGTCCTAAAAAGTTAGTGCTTTTCTTTCCAGAAGTGGGGACTTGAGCAAGAGGCTGGGCACTGAGCCAGGATGGCAGGGCTGGGAAATGCCAGCCTGGGGCATTTCGAGGCAGGGGCAACTCAAGCCTGCCAGCCTCAGCCCAGCCTTCCCACCAGGCAGGGGTCCATTTAAGGCACATCTGCCCTGACTTGTTGACAACTTTACTTGGGCCTTACTCCGACAATATTCTGGGCTCTTTTATTGCAATCTCTACAGAGCTTTTTCTCTAAGTCCTTGCCGGGCCCCAAGCCTTGCATCACTTAACAATTGTCATAGTTGCCCAGTGCAGGCGCAGACAGACCTTGGAGGCCATGGTGTCTTGCCAGTTGTGATGAGTCCTGTGGACTCGGAGAGGGAGCTGTGCAAAGAGTAACCAAAATTACTCCAGAAATGCAGAGAGGAACCGGCTGAAAATGCAGCGATTGAAGCTCATGGAAACTGAAGTGTCGTCGGAGGTAAAGTCTAAGTAGTAGACTAAAGGACAAATCTCAAAAAGGGAGGCATTTGCTTCACACGGAGAAGCACATGTATCAAGCATTTCAGAGAATGGGATCGGAGAATTCAGCAGCTCCCCATCCACAACAAGCTCAAGCAGCCCCATGAGAAAGGTGTCCTGGCTTTTCTTCTTACAGAACTTCAGGGATAGGCTAGTGAGGGTCGCGGATCCAAAGCCGGGTGGACATTCTGCTCCCATTGCAGCCACCAGGCTTGGAAGTGCCACCCGAGCATCTGTGGCTGCAGGCCCTGTAGGTTCCACATGGCATGAGCCATGGTGATTTTAGAACCGTGGTGGTCCATGTGGCATGGGCCACGGTGATTTTAGAACCACGGTGGATCGTCCTCACAACCGAAAGAGGGAAAATACAATAAAATAAAGGGAGCCCTCTGTGCCGGCCACCCCCGAGGCTCCTCCATTTTTCGTCACTTTCACCTGCTTTGTTGAGTGTCTGCCCAGCCTTACAGAATGCTGTTCCACTTTAAGTGTCTTCAGCTTCTCCTTCTGCATGTGGGATCTCCAGTCTCCAAGCTCATGTTCCAGCATGGTTTTGAATTGGGGCAGAATCACGCAGGGGTTGGAACACAGGACTGGAATTTAGGATGGATGGTTGGACCTTCTGAGTCACACTGCACTTTCTTCACCAATTCCTAAAATGCAAATTGCTTTCACCTACAAGTTATTCTGCCTATATTTTTAATTTTTCTGATTGTACTACATTCTGATTATGTTTTGGTTCCGATTATGTTTTCCTACTGTATTTATATTTACTCCACTATGACATTCCAAATAAAATGGACTATTTTAATGAGACTGTACATGTGAAATGTGTACCTAAACATTTTGCACAAATGGTGGTATCCCTGCCGGCGGGGAAGCATGATAGGAATCAGGCTATTTTTGAGTCAGAGGATCTGGCTCTGTGGCCAATGCTGGCACTGCCTCCTCCTCTGAACTGGCACCTCCTGGGGGAAGTAGCTGAGCTAATGAGTGAGGTTGCAAGGTGATGTGGGGGCTTCTGTTAAAGTCCAGCTCTGCTAACTCTGCCGCCCGCTCACTGGGTGAAATGCTCCTGAAGCAGCTGTGCATCTTTCCCTTCCCTGAGACTCGGCCTTAGAAGGAGGGGCCCAGATGCAGACCCGCTGCGACCACGCAGCACTGCCCGGAAAGCTGCCTGGCTTTTTATTGTACTTTCTACGAAACTCTAGCATGTTTATCTGTGATTTTGTTCATGAAACTAGAAATTTTCTGTTAAGAAAGAGCCATTTGGAAAGCTTGATCTTCTAGAAGTTTTAAAATTCTTTTACTAGGCACCATCTGGTAAAATCTCTGGCAAGGGAGGGATATGGCAATGGAGAGGGTGCAGCCATGGCTATGGCCACATCAGGACCTAGTGTCTGGGCTAGGACTGGGCTCCTGGACTCTGTGTCTGTCGGGAGAAGCTGCTCCGGGGGGAACATACTGAGGGAGAGAATGGTGACTGGACACCAGGGGCCTGTGGGTCAGCGTGGAGAGGTCGGTACTATAGGACCAAGTTCACCAAATAAATTTGAACAGGTGCAGCCGCAGGACCAACATCCAAGATGCTGTTTACTTTTAATGATTATTGGAATGTATTGTTCTAGTAAAAAAAAAAATTCTAGTAAAAAAAAAAAATTCTAAATAATACTAAAGTCTACTAGGAGCATAGAGGATCCTCCCATCCCAAATCTCGTCCCTACCAAAGGTGTCTGTATTAGTCCATTTTCACACTGCTGATAAAGACATAACCGAGACTGGGTAATTTATAAAGAAAAAGAGGTTTAATGGACTCACAGTTCCACATAGCTGGGGAGGCCTCCCAATCATGGCAGAAGGTGAAAAGCACGTCTTACCTGGCAGGAGACAAGAGAGAATGAGAGCCAGGCAAAAGGAGAAACCCCTTATAAAACCATCAGATCTCATGAAACTTATTCACTACTACAAGACCAGTATGGGGGAAACTGTCCCCATGATTCAATTCTTTCCCACCGGGTCCCTCCCATAACACATGGGAATTATGGGCGTACAATTCAAGATGAGATCTGAGTGGGAACACAGCCAAACCATGGCAGCATCTATCCACAGAGTGGTTTTTCTTCTTTACAGACACTTTGCATCTGGTTATATAAAATAGTAGCTGCATTTTGAAGGAGGGCTCCTGTAGTTATAAGCCACAGCTTGCTTTTTTTCACTAAATGGTATGTCTTGCAGGTGCATCTTCATTATTCTATTCAATAGCTGTGGGAAAGTGCCACAGCACATTAAGTCATTTCCTTACAGATGAGCATTTAGCGTTTTAACAAGTGTGTTTATATTACAAATGACTTTGCCATAAACATCCCAGAACCATTTTTCTGCTCACTGCCATCCTAGTGTCAACCCCAGCTTGCCCCAACAAGCCTCTTGCCTCACTGAGCTTCAGGGTTTATAGCTCTGGAAGGTCCGAGTTGGGAGGGTCCCTGGCGATCATCTGCTCTGACTTCCTCATTTTGAGGATGCGGAAACTCAGACCTCAAGAAGTGGCTGTTTAAGTCCACACGGAAGCAGGCTGACTTCTGCTAGCCCCACTGAGCCACCGAAACCTGCAGCACTGGTTCAGCTGCCCTGGCGCACGATCTCATTTCATGCCAACCTGTAGTACAAACTCATCGTCTGTCTGTGTGCTGAACAGTGGCCCGGAGGTGGTGGCCTCCCATGCCTGGGTCCTGCCGTCAGATGGCTTCTTAGTGTTGTCAGATCTAACTTTGCCTCTCTGGTATTTTCACTCTCTTGTTGGAGGCTGCAGTCATTTTAGGGAACCCATCCAAGCAGAGGAGACCCTGAGTGGCACCCTCGATGTCCCTGGCCTTTCCACCTTTCCTATGTTATTTGTCCTTATCCGTAGATGTTTTGATATTAAACCATTTAATTAGACACACCAATCTGAGTGACAGACTTCGAGTTGAGATCCTCATGAAATGGTTAAGAAATTAGTCACCTTGTAAGGTAATCATGGAGCATTTGCTTGTGTCAACTCAGGTGTTAAAAGGTACACAGACTAGAGGAGTCGTTTCCATTTCTCGTGAAGTGTATGTAAGATGACTTTTAACAGTGAGATCACCCTTTAGTATTAAACCTGCAGCTTCTCAAAGCGTCTTCTCCTCAACTATCTGAGATTAAACACAGCAGCTCATGCCTGCTTCGTGGGAGGTTTTAGGCTCACTGTGATTTAGAGGCAGCAAGGCAGGTGTGGCCTGGCTACTTTCCACAAATTAAACTCACCGTGCTGGAGTTTCCTTCTAAGTAAAATAAGGGTGATTGGAAGGAGCTACTCTGCCTATAATGAGGATTTGATATAAAGGTAAAATACCAGACACAAACTAGACATTTAATACACAGAGGTCAAGTATTTCCCTTTACTTAGAGTTAGAAATATGCACAAACTTTCTCAAAAAGTGAATTATTTAGTGCTAGTTTCTCATACAAGGACTTCCTAGATTCTTTGATAATGCCTTTCTTTGTCTTACACTTTTATTTTTGAGGAGAGTTCTAGGTGGTGATTGACAGCTCCGTTTCCACAGTCAGACAGCCTTGGGTTTCCAGCTGGGTTCCCGGGTTCCTTTAGAGAAAAGACGTGCATTGCAGATATTCTGTGTTCAATATCACACATCCATTCTTTTATTTAGGTGACATATTTCTCCATTTACTATAATGATTAGAAACCTATTCTTTGTAGTGAGCTCGAAAGATGAATAATGTAATGAATATGATGTTCCCAACTTAACGAGTTTATAAATAGTGCATTCCAAGCACATAAGAGGAGCTCACTAAATGGTAGTTATTGTTGTATAGGGGTTCACCAAACTTTGAATACTTATTACCTAAAATAAAATAGGAAGAGGAATTTAATACAAAGATGCCCATTTTACAATATTTTGTTGTTTAAAAGTGTGCCTTGAGTTATTTCAATGAGGAATACTTCTGTAAGTCAAAGTCTTATTAATAGTAATTATAAGAAATAGCACTCAGGGTATTTTGGGGCTTGAAGATTTCTGAATTGGAATTTAAGCCAGCTAAGTGTTTTGAGTTAACTTCTGTCTCCCACGTATCTCAAAGCTGCCACGCTTTCAGAAATCTCCCATAAAATCCCTTCTGGAGATTGTGGTTGAAAGTTGGCACATAGCATTTGCAAATTATAATATCAACATTCTTTATAAGATCTCCCAGATATGCTTTAAGCGGCATAACTAGGATGATGCTTGTCAGGATCAGTGCAAGACTGATGATCATGCTCCCTTGCAGTTTCTGAGCCAAAAGCAATCGGCTTCAATCTGAAACTAGTGAGACTGTCTATCCCTCCATTGATGAATGTTTTAATGATAAGTGAGTAGAGTTGGAGATGCATTCATTTAATCATTCCTTTGACATTTAATAACACATGATCAAACACTGAGCTCGTTTCAGAGTATTCATTGTGGGGTTTAAGAAGACCATGCAAAATAGATGTGTTTTCATAGATACATTGTCACAGACATGTGTTGTTCAAAGGCAGTTAAAATGGCAGAGAAGAAGGAGAGATTGCAGGGTACTTCTCCTTTCAAACAAGCGTAAATTCATTTAAAGCTCTCATTGATATCAAACCTTGCGTGCATTCTGGCTATGTGAGCTAGGGATGATTTTTACATATTTTAATAGTTGGAAAAAAGCCAAAAGAAGATTTCATGATGCATAAAAATTGTATGAAATTCAAATCTCAATGTCCATAAAGAAGCATTTATGGAAACCTATTCTTTGTAGTGAGCTTGGAAGATAAATAATGTAATTAATATTATGTTCCCAACTTGAGAGTTTCTAAATAGCACATTCCAAGCACAATGGAGGAGCTTACTAAATGGTAGCAATGTCCAATAAGCATTCTAAGAACCCAGCCATGCACATTCATTTACGTGTTGTCTGTGGCAGTTTCTCCTGTAAAGACAGGGTTGAGTAGGCATGACAGAGGTTGTGTGGTCCCTAAAATGTTTGCTACCTGTACATGTAGAGAAAAAGTTTGCCGGCTGGTGCCAAGTATATTGGCCTTGTTGTTGGAGTCAAGTTCTGGTCAAATTATTGAGGATTTCTACCCTGTGGTTAGTAAATAGTCCCCAAGGTCTTTGGCTTTCTGAAATTCTTAGTAACTTTTAAATGTTAATTTTTAAAATCCTTACTCGTATATGCCTGTATACAGGCACACAATTAAGAAAAAATCTAATGGTTAGACTTTTAACCTAATTAGCCTGTTCCACCCCTCTCTAGGTTTATGAACAAGCGAAAGAGCTGTTCGGTGTGTTTAGAAATATTGGGATCTCACTTTTCATTAACTTAAGGTCAGTTATTGAGACATAACCGGTCTGAAAGTCCTGCCGGGTTTACATCACCTCTGTGCACATGTGTGGGGCAGCTATCTTACACCCGCGGGTGAGATTTAGACATACGTCTGTACTGAAATATGTGCTTCTTTCTTGGGTGCACGCCCTCATGAATTCATGTTTTGGGGCCAAGTTATTTTAACCACTTTAAAAAGAATGTGTACAAATGCTCGTGTCTTAGTATTTTCAGATACGGTTGCATTTTATTGTGTGATAAAAAAGTCAATATGTATTGGTTTAGATTTTGATATGGCCTGACAACTATTACTTTTTTTCAAACAAACATGTCTTTTCAAGGGGAAAATGATCTCCAAAGCCTTTTCTTCCTTCCTGATGGATTAGTTTAGGGGTGCCTTGGAAACTCAAACAGCCTGACATATAAGGCTGAGCATTATTTCCTAAATCAGCACCGCGGGAA
This sequence comes from Rhinopithecus bieti, assembly GCF_001698545.2. Lineage (NCBI taxonomy): Eukaryota > Metazoa > Chordata > Mammalia > Primates > Cercopithecidae > Rhinopithecus > Rhinopithecus bieti. The sequence goes on from NW_016804646.1 coordinate 164,996, forward strand.
CTAACTTCCCCTCGCTCCAGCCTCTGATAACTGCTATCTGCTGGTCTGCATGGTGCCCTGTGCTAGATAAGACCTTCATTAGTTGCCTTTGTGCCTGGAGTTCAGAAAGCTATTTAAGGGGAAGTGAAGGCAAATGTGCACAGTTGCTTTTGTCTTCACAGAAAAATGACAAATAGGGCCGGGTGCAGTGGTTCACGCCTGTAATCCCAGCGCTTTGGGAGGCGGAGGGGGGTGGATCACCTGAGGTCAGGAGTTCAAGGCTAGCCGGGCCAACATGGCAAAGCCCTGTCTCTGCTAAAAATACAAAAATTAGCTGGGTGTGGTGGCGGACGCCTATAATCCCAGCTACGCGGGAGGCTGACGCAGGAGAATCACTTGAACTGGGAGGTGGGAGTTGCAGTGAGCTGAGATTCCGCCATTGTACTCTAGCCTGGGCAACAAGAGCAAAAACTCAGTCAAAAAAAAAAAAAAAAA
>NW_016804646.1:165936-172407 GCF_001698545.2 Rhinopithecus bieti
TAGCTGGGCCTGGTGGCGCATGCTTGTAATCCCAGCTACTCAGGAGGCTGAGGCAGGAGAATCGCTTGAACCCGGGAGGCGGACGTTGCTGTGAGCGGAGAGTGTGCCACTGCACTCCAGCCTGGGTAACAAGAGCAAAACTCAGTCAAAAAAAAAAAAAAGAAAGAAAGAGAAGAAAAACGACAAATAAATCAATAAAACAATCATTGGTGAAAAATCTGTACCAAATGGGGTTGCCTCAAGTACAGTTAATTGTGAAAGGCACCCCTGGTGAAATTTCTGGGTCATTTCAGCATGCTGACCTGTGTTTCTGGTGCACTCTGGATCTGAGAGAGATATGCACTACCACTGGAATCTAAAACCCGCCCTGGATGGAGCGTCTGCTGTGCGCCCCACTCTCTCCTCCCTCCCAACTCCACGCTGCTCCAACTTCCGCCTGTGGGATCTGTCATTGCCAGTGGTCTGCCGAGCTCTTCCCAGTTAAAGTCCCAGTTTCCTTGGAACCCCAGCTCTCCTCGCCTGGCTCCCACCTGCAAAATTCCCTGGCCTTCTTCCCATACTCAGGGCAGCAGAGCAGAGCTGGGAGAGCGTCCTGGTGCCAGTGTGTGCCCAGCACCAGCCTCTTTGGCACCCACTCCTCCAGGCTGTGGCTGGTCCGTGGTTCCTGTTCTCTTCCATCTCCTACAGCGCACCTGGGCCATTCTACAGCTCTCTGATGAGGGGGATACACAGCAGTGATCCCAGATGTTCGATGTTTTTGGAAACCTTTTTGCAAGGCTTTGCTCCTCCTTCCCAGCAATGGCAATGCCTCCACCCCCTTGCAAAACCTGAGCCTCAGATGAACTCAGACTCCTCTTCCTTACCTGCCAGTTACCTACAGACGCACTCCACCTCCTTCCCTCTGTTGCAGGGGTGAGCGCGCGGCCTCCGCTCACAGCCTGTGTCCTGATCTCCCTCCCACATGTGTCCCAGCAGCCCGTTCTCCATCCTCACCCTCAGCTCCCTCTGGCTCCGGGTCCTCCTGCACAGCCATGAGCAGGGTCCTTGTTCTGTTACTCATTTGTGTGAGTTCTGTACGTGGAGCACTGATGCTTTGCATGCATGTCGCAAAACCTTTATTTGCAGTTTATTTAAATTTCAGTTACAGTGTTTCGACATCTGAAAGTTTTAAATGTAGTCAGGCTTTACACTTGGAAAGTTGTATCCATCAAAAGATGGCATAAATGATCACCCTTACTTTATTCTAGTATTTCAGTGTTAAATTTTCACACATTTGCTTTTGTCTTTTCTGACATTTTGGGTTGTGAGGTGTATAATGAGGGATTTAACTATTTTTTCCAAACGAGTAATTTATTATTATAACCCCTCCTTTTCCATTCTGACTTCACAAATCACAATGTCTTAACCTCGTAGATATGCAGCCGTGCAGCACAGAAGGACGTTTCAGTCACCAGCAGACCGCGCATCTGAAGGTGGTCCCATAAGAGTATAATATGGTATTTTACCTGTGCAGCAGGTCCTCAAATGACGTTGTTTCATTCTATGTCATTTCGATACAGTGTTGATGTGAAAAAGAATTCATGCCCGCCTAGATGGTGTCCTGGCCAGGATGCCTCGAAGGACCTAGATGGTGTCCAGCCCTGTGGGCTGCCTCAAAGGACAGGCTGAGCTGCTGAGCTGCCGGGACAGGCTCCAGCGACTCAATACCCTGGCCTAGAGTCAGTGGGAAATCATCATCCTATTTGTTTTTCTGTTTTTCTTAAATGTCCACATACCTTACATGTATTTCGATGTTCAATGTTAGAAGTCGTTTGGTCTTTATTTAGAGGCTTGGTGATGGTTTTGTGACTTGAAATATGCTGCAGGAATTTAACTCTTGTTGACATCAACTAACCTGTGATAAAACTGATTTAGTTACATGTCATTTGGCTTCAAGTCTGTTTCCAAAACCTTACAATAACTTGAAGTGAGGACTTACAACTTTTCTTTCTTTTTTTTTTTTTGAGATGGAGTCTCACTCTGTCACCCAGGCTGGAGTGCAGTGGTGCAATCTCGGCTCACTGCAACCTCCACCTCCAGGGCTCAAGTGATTCTCTTGCCTCAACCTCCCGAGTAACTGGGATGACAGGCACGAGTCACCATGCCCAGCTAATTTTTGTATTTTTAGTAGAGACGGGGTTTCACCATGTGGCCCAAGCTGCTCTTGAACTCCTGACCTCAGATGATCCGCCCGCCTCGGCCTCCCAAAGTGCTGGGATTACAGGTGTGAGCCACCACGCTTGGCCCAGCTTTTCTATATTTGGATACGCGACCAGGGTACTTCAGCTGCCTCCAGTGTTCAGCACAGCTGTGTGTGTGCAGGGTCCGGCCTAGGAACCATGGCTACACCAGACAGCCTCGGGGTGTGCCAGGGCACTGTGTAATGTTCTCACAGCAGCAGAATCACCGAATGATGTCTTTCTCAGAATGCATCCCTGTGCTTGCATCTGTTTTTGGATTTTTGTTCCATTAATTTGCCTTTTTGTGCTATTATTAATATCACATTTTAGTATTCGCTAGGATAAGCTGTCTCTCATTCCTCTTCTCACCCAGCATTTTTCATCTATCCCCACAATTTTGTCTCCTGGATAAGTTTACTCCTTTTTAAGAGGCAGCTGGTAGGAAGCCTGGTCAGACTAATTCAGGTGCCCCATGCAGGGAGAAGGCCCGGGTTCTATGGTGGCAGCCACTGTCCATGCCTCCCATGGGCACTGTGGTTGAAGACGCAGTTCCTTCTGCAGGGGAGTCACTAACTGACCCAGCCAAGTTGGAGGGAAGCCACCAAGAGGGGCTATGCTGGGCTTGCTTCCCGCCTCGAGCTGCCTGGAGGGGTGCTCTGCAATCTCTGGGGCCTCCCAGTGCTCCCTCTGCCTACCCTCCACTGCCCTTTCCTTTCTCACGTCTGCAAGACAGAAGGCTTTGGTGAGGCAGAAGGCTTTGGTCAGGATTGCTCCTCAGCCCCCTGTGTTGGGTGGGTTGGTGTTTGGAGAAGGAGTTTCCTCAGGGTGAACTGAAGAAGGAGCACGGGCCGGACAGGAAGGGAGGGTGCCCAGTGCAGCCTGAGCCCTGGCTTGCAGCAGAGAGAACAGACCAGAATACAGGCCCAGCACAGGCTGCCACAGCCAACTTGCATTTTTGACAAAAATTTGCCTGGGACCTGGTGTTAGTTTCCTGGGGCTGCGGTAAACAAAGTTCCACAAACTGCGTGGCCAAGCAAGGGACTCTGTTCTCTCCCATCCAGAGGCTGGAAGTCCGAGTTGGAGGTGTGGCAGGGTGGACTCCCCCTGAGGCGGGGAGGGAGAGCCTGTTCCAGGCCCTTCTCTTCTCAGGTGCTCCTTGGCTTGTGGACGCATTGCCCTGCCTCTGCCTCTGTCTGCAGGTGGCTGTCTTCCCTCTGTGTGTCTCTGTCTCTCTTCCTTTAGGGACACCGGTTGGGCACAGTTAGGGCTCACCCCAGTGACCTTGTGTTAATTTGCTAATATTGGCAAATACCCTATTTCCAAATAAGGTCACATCACATTCACAGTTCCAGAGGTTAGGACATCAACACATTTTTTCGAGGGTACACAATTCAGCCATAAGGAACCAGTAAATAAACCATTTTCTTTCACCACCTACTGGCTCCATCTCACAGCTCTCTCTTCCCAGGACCCGAAACAAGGGCACCAGGGCTCAGCTCGAAGTCAAATGCCTTTTCTGTGTTTCTCATGAGAACCTAAGCATGATTCAAGCTGTTGTCTGTGTGTGAGAATGTGTTCTGTGTTGTAAACCAGTAGCCCAGAAAGAACACTTGCCTGCACCTCTTCCCATCCCCACAGTGTGCTGGGGGTAACCCTGCCTGATACCCTGTGGGCTGAGATTAGGCTGGAAGTCACAGGAAGGAATAGTTCATCACTGGCGGCTGGCCGGGAGATGGACATGGCTAGAGCAGGGTGTGGGGAAGCCTAACCCGACTGAGCTCTTGGCATAAACCCACTGGGAAAGGTGGGAGCAGGGAGGCCATTGTGGAAGCTGAGGTATGAAGCACTGGGACTTGGAACCGGGTGATGGCAGCGGCGATAGGTCAACGTGGGTGACAGGGTGTGGTGACCACTGGCTATGACGGGCCCACTAGCAAGCCTGTCAGCCTCCCCCACGATGGAACTTCACACCATGACCCCAGGTGCCTCTGCAGATAATGTGGCCAGCGCTGACGCCAGGGCATCACAGGCCACACTTTCCTCCTCTGCTTTCCTCCGGATATTTCACGAAGCTCAGTTTTGTGTTTTTTACTTGCTAGAATAATAAAGCTGAATAAATGGCTGCATTGGGCGAGGAATGGTTTTGCTTCCAGGACACATTAATGGTGCATCTGTGTTTGTTCTTCATGTGTTTTCAGCTACTCCTGGATATTTCTATTCTTTATTTTCCCTCCATATCATGCGTGAATGTTTTTGTATTTCTCCCTAGGGCTGTGACCCAGATATCTACGCACTGGTCCTTTAAAAAGAGAACAGAGAAAAAATCAGTAGATGTGTCCTATAATTTTTTTGCACAGTCTATCTGCACAGATATCCTACCAACTGCTCATAACAATCTGCTCTTTTTTCTCCCTCACAATTCCTGAAATTTACTTTTCTCTCATTTTATTTAATCAAGCATGACTTTATTAAAACCAAACCAAACAAAAACCCCTCCCGCCTCCTCAGGTGTGAAAACCCGGCTGTGGACCTGGTGCCGGTCTTCTGATACACAGAGATCCAAGTGGCCGTGGGTCACCCCTGGAGCGGGGTTTCCTCCGCCCTGAAAAGAGAGAAAGTGAGCTGTGTTCCAGGGCATGGGGCAGAGCTCTGCAGTGGGAAGGCATAGGTGGCCTGGCAGAGGAGGTGATGGAAGCTCGTCAGAAACGGAACTTGGGAAGGAGCATGGGGAAGGACGCCACCTCCAGGGACAGATGTGTCATCTCCAGGGGTCACATAACCCTGTTCTCCTCATCTGTGCCTGTGCTTTATGGCTTCATTTCTAACGAGGCTGTCAGGAACCCAGAGCTTCACAGAGTTCTCTCCCTGTGCTCCCACCCAGGGGAGAGAGGAGTGAGACATGAGGCACAGGCAGTGTTGAGAAAGTAGCACTAAGGAGGAGAAAGCTGGGGAGAGATACTGTGTTTCAGCAGCTACTCGGGTGCTGTCTGCTTATTCATTGACCACATGGCAACATCTAGAAGGGGGCGCCAGGAAGGCAGAACCCTGTGACCTCAGTGCGTGTTCCAGACATCGAGGGACACAACCCACTTGTGGGCTTCAGTGGGACGTCACACATCAAGAGATAGTGCAGGGGAACTGTGACCTCATCGTGGTTTGAGAGGCTCACAACCATTCTGCAGGTACACGGCACTCTCCCCTGGCTGCCACAGCCCATCCATGCATCTCTTTCTAACCCCACACTGCATGCTTGGCCCAGCCAGATGCTGAGTTACAGCAAGAACCCTCACAGACACTTGTTAGATAATGAAAGGAATAGCTGCAAAGCCTGCTAAACCTTCCTGAAGGCTGTTAACTCTTTTTTTTTTTTTTTTTTTTTTTTTTTTGAGACGGAGTCTCGCTCTGTCGCCCAGGCTGGAGTGCAGTGGCGCGATCTCGGCTCACTGCAAGCTCCGCCTCCCGGGTTCACGCCATTCTCCTGCCTCAGCCACCCGAGTAGCTGGGACTACAGGCGCCCGCCACCTCGCCCGGCTAGTATTTTTTGTATTTTTTAGTAGAGACGGGGTTTCACCGTGTTAGCCAGGATGGTCTCGATCTCCTGACCTCGTGATCCGCCCGTCTCGGCCTCCCAAAGTGCTGGGATTACAGGCTTTGGCCCCCGCGCCCGGCGGCTGTTAACTCTTGACTCCAGATCCTTAGTCGTCCTCTGTACTGATGAGTGTTATCTCATTGGCAATGTCAAGAAAAAAACATCTGTACTCAGCACAGTGTTTAGAGCTGGACCAGAGGGGCCCCTGCCCTGACCCTGAGCATTTGAGAGCTCCTTCTGCTTGCTGCTGGCCTTGCCGTCACCACAGGATGAGAGTCTGTGAAAGTCAGGTGATGTGCCAGTCCACAGTTTGCACCCCTCCCTCCAAAAACATTCTCTGGGATGCCAGAATTTCCTCCCCCAGTGACCCTGAGACTCCTTCTGAAACCTGTGTGGACCTCTTACCCAGGTCCAGCCACTCCTGAGCAGGCTGCATCAGCAGGGTGGGCATCCCTACATGCATTCTGTCCAATTTATCAAATCTATGTGTGTAGAGGCGTTCATAGTGTGCCCTTATTATCCTTGCCAAGTCTGCAGGATCTGTAGAGATTCTCTGTTTCATTCCTGATACTGGTAATTTATGAACTTGTGTCTCTCCTCTCTCTGTCAATCAGTCTTGCAAGAGATTTGTCAATTTTATTGGTTTTTTTTTTTTTTTTTTTT
>NW_016804646.1:172769-350411 GCF_001698545.2 Rhinopithecus bieti
CCCGGCTAATTTTTTGTATTTTTTAGTAGAGACGGGGTTTCAGCGTTAGCCAGGATGGTCTCGATCTCCTGACCTCGTGATCCGCCCGTCTCGGCCCCCCAAAGTGCTGGGATTACAGGCTTGAGCCACCGTGCCCGGCCGGTCTTTTTTTTTTTAATCAGCTCATTGTTTCATGATTTTTTCCTGTTGTTTTTGTTTTCAGTTTCATGGATTTCTGCTCTCTCTCTCTCTTTCTCACTTTCTTTCCTCAATTCCTTTTATTTATGTTCTTTCTTATGCTTGCTTTGGGTTTATGCTGCTCTTCTTGGTCTGGGTTTTGAGGTGAGAACGTCTGTTGTTTTATCCTTCATTTCACTGTTTCTTTCCTCTGTTCCCTTGACTCACCTATTAAGCCTAGTCTGTGAACTTTTCATTTTGGTTTTGTATTTTTCATACCTAAAACTTCCATTTGGTTCTTCTTTATATCTCCTATTCCTTAGCTGAGGCTCTGTTTCTCCATTGGTTTTAGGCTGGTTTGTGATTGCTTGTTGAAGCATTTTTATCATGGCTGCTTTGAAGTATTTGTCAGATAAATCTAACATTGTGTTATCTTGGTTTGGCATCTTTTTTTCTTTCTGTTTGAGATCTTCCTGGTTCTTTGTGTAATTAGTGATTTTTTTTTTAATTGAACTTAGACTTTTGGGGCACTATGTTATGAGACTCTGGATCTTATATAAGCTTTCTATTTTAACAGTGGGTCTCACATGCCTCCAACCTAGGAAATGGTGGTGCCACCTCATTACTGCAATGAAGGAAGTTGTGGGGCTATTCCTGCTTGCTGGGGGTGGAGGCTCCAGATCCCTGTGTGGCCTCCACCAATCCCAAGAAGAGTTATGGCCTTGTTACCCCTGGGCAGTGGTCAGAGTCCTCACTGTCCACTTGAGGACACCCCTGTGGGGATGTCAGGGCACCTCCTTAGAGACTAATAAGGGTGGAATTCTAGGCCACCCACACAGCCTTTACTGGCATGGGTGAAAGTGGAGCCAAGGTTTTTCTGTGGTGTTTGGCTAAAGTACAGCAATTACCATCTAAGAGTTTTCTGCCCCTTCCCTGGTCCTGTGGCTAGAGAAAGCAGGCTTTTGTTGGGATTTTATTTTGTCTATGCCTGCTGGAATTGATGGGTTGCTGATTTATTTGCCTCCAGGTCTAGTACACATGAGGCAAAGGAAAACCCAGGGAACCCTCCACCAGGTCGTTCCTCAAGTCCTGAGGCCCTTAGTCATCCTGCCTTTTCTCCACCTGTCAGAGCCATCTTCCATGAAGTGTCCAGGGTTTCCAGTTGTACTTAGTGGGAGAAATAGGGAAATATATGCCTAGTCCATCTTCCTGGAAGAGAAGAAGGATGCATAACACATGTACCTCCAGGATGTAATCAAAAGAGATAGTATTTGATGACATAGACACACACACAGACACACCGTACAAACACACATACACACCACATTCTCACACGCTCACACAACACATACCATGCACATATACCCTACAAACATTATACACATACACATACACACTCATACATGCATATATACATATTATTTTACAAAAAAATAGACTGAAGAGTATAGAACAAAGTACATTGTGCTAGAAGGACATCAGGGTGCTGAAAGCAGTGTTTGAGGATGATCTGTCAGATATGACTGATTAAAGGCTAAAGCATGCTGTAGAGATTATGACTCAAGTGTTACTTTGACTACTCTAGATTTGAAATAAGTTTTAATAAGAACAGCAAAATTGAATGGAATATTTCAGATGTTCAGGGATTTCATTGTATTTTTTTTAATTGACATACACACATATTTACAATGGTAAACCATGAGACTGGTAAGGATAGGGATAAAAGACATTGTGTGATAATTTAAAAAGTAAACAGGATTAAACTTAAATTGCATCAATTTGATTATTATTCCATCAGGATTTTGAATAGTACTTTAGAGTGAAGATTCTGGTTCGGTAATAGAATACGGCATACATGAAAACTGAAACCCTCTTACAGTTTTTTGTTTTGTTTTGTTTTGTTTTTTCGAGATGGAGTCTTGCTCTGTTGCCCAGGCTGGAGTGCAGTGGCGTGATCTCAGCTCACTGCAAGCTCCACTTCCTGGGTTCACGCCATTCTCCTGCCTCAGCCTCCTGAGTAGCTGGGACTACAGGCACCCGCCCCTGCGCCCAGCTAATTTTTTGTATTTTTAGTAGAGACGGGGTTTCACCGTGTTAGCCAGGATGGTCTCGATCTCCTGACCTCGTGATCCGCCCGCCTCAGCCTCCCAAAGTGCTGGGATTACAGGCATGAGTCACCGCACCCGGCCAACCCTCTTACAGTTTTAAAGATGTGCTTCCATTTGGAAAATCACGGTTGTTCTGCCCACAATAGGACCTTGTCAACCCCTAATTTGTTCTCAGTTGTGATCAGTCAAATAAACACTTCAGACACAGAGACTGAAGTGTTTATTTGAAAAACACTTCTTGCTGGTAGTTAAAGCTGTCTGGGTAATGAGAAGGGACATTTACGCACCTGTAAATCCAGGAGATGTCTGGGCCAGAAAGAGGAAATACGACTAACTGAGGAATGTGCCAGGACTTAATTTCTCCCTTTCTTCTTTTTGTTTTGTTATTTGACATTTACTAATCCTCTTAACCCACCTCCACATCAGGATCTTGACCAATTTCCTTTGAGATTCTGACTTTTATGAAGAAAAAAGATGATGTAAAGAACAACAATGTGATTTGAGATTAGGATAAAGCGAAGCCATCAAATCATGTTTTCTTTTTGGTAATGTGTTTGTTTATTTATTTATTTATTTATTTTGGTACAGATGGAGTCTCACTATGTTGTACAGGCTGGCCTCCAACGCCTGGGTTCCAGCAATCCTCCTGCCTCGGCCACCCAAAGTGCCAGGATGACAGGCATGAGCCACCTCATTCAGCCCATGTGTTTATTTTTAAGGACATTTTAAGGATACGTTGTGTTTTTATTTCTGACTCCTGGGACTATTTTTCTTATTCCTCCATTAATAAAAGTAATGATTTGCAACATGTGTGCTTAGCTTAATGAGCACCCCACATCCATTATCTCATTACATCTTTACGACAACTGGTGAGGGAAGCAGAGGTGAGATGAACTTCAGTGCTGCTTTAAGGAGGAGGAAACTGAGGCACAACCAGGATAAGGGGCGTGCTAAAACAAGCGGATGGTACCTGACTGGGGGAATGTGTATGGAACCCCACTGCAGGCTTGCAGCTTGTGGCTCACACCTCTTCCTTGTTTCTCTACTTTGAATAGCAACACGGAGCAGTGTGTCACCTCTGTTTCATATTTCTCCCAGTTGTCTACATGACTGGCTCTACTTACTCCACAGAACTTAATACATTGCAATTTGTGGTACAATGCATTTATTTTATGATGTATTGCCCATGAAAATTAATGGTAGAGACTTCAGTTCAGAAGTATGTATTTCAAAAATATAATTACACTTGAAAGTCAGCGAGTTCAATTGTATGAGAATGAAGTCATTGTGGTAAAACTTTAGAGAAAGTTACTTATTGTACCTGTAAATAGTACTAGTAAAGACCTACCGGTAAAGGCCTGTTTAGCAGTGTGCACTGCCTGCTGACAAGAACTCTCAGTGGGCATGTAAATACCTTCTCAGGGCCTGAGAAGCATCTTGGAGTGTCTTCTAACTTCTTAGCTTTTGCCAGGGTCCCAAGGCAGGAAGAATGGAAGTTGCCAAGCAGGAAAGCATTTCTGTTTACACTGAAATTATGTTTAACATCCTAAATGTTTTCAACATCCTGATAAAGCAGTTTCTTTGGTGTGGGTTAGCTTTTGAGAATTGGGATTTTCTGTGTCAAATCCAAGTTAACTATTCTTAAAAGTGATTTCATTCTGTTATTTGACGTCAAGCTCGATCCTACTATGTTTCCAACAGAATTAATACATACTGACAAAAAACATATTGAATTAAATTAGGTTTTTTTCTAGATTCAATAAAAAACACAAATATTTTAATAAATAAATGTAAATGTAAATGTAAGTATATAGATTTAATTCTACCAGATAATGTTTTCCTTTTTTCTGTGGTTGTACAATATTAGCAAAAAAAAATTATTCTCAGGCCAGTTGTGGTTGTTCATGCCTATAATCTCAGCACTTTGGGAGGCTGAGGCAGGTGGAATACTTAAGATCAACAGTTCAAGACCAGCCTGGGCAACATAGTGAGACCCTGTCTCTATAAAATATACAAAAATTATCTGGGCATGGTAGTGCACACCTGTAGTTCCAGCTACTCAGGAGGCTGAGGCAGGAGGATCGCTTGAGCCTGGGAGGTCAGGGCCACAGTGAGCCAAGATCGTGCCACTGCACTTCAGCCTGGGCAACAAAGTAAGACCCTGTCAAAAAAAAAAAGAAGAAAGAAAGAAATGAAAGAAGAAAGAAAAGAAAAAAGAAAGAAAGAAAGATTACTCTCTAAAGATAAGTAATAATGATCGCCATAATTAAGGTAATATATTTATACACTTTAGGTCACTTTTTTAGTCACCTCCCAATCTGGTCCAGGTGCACCTGTCTGGACCTACTCCTTTATAATGACCCTTCGCCTTGATTCTGCACGCCTTCCATTACTGTCCTCCATAACTTTAAACATGCCCAGATATTCACTATCCTTAATTTATGAGCCATTTTCATGCCTCCGCCACCTTCCCACCACCCAGTCACCTGATTTTGTTCCTCACTGCTCCATTGAAACTGTTTCTATTTACCTTTGCAATGAATCAACAATATTTGCTTACTAAGAATCATGCTGCACTTTGGAAACCGACCTTCACTTTTTCCTGAAAGTCTCCCTACCACACGGTTGGAACTCCCTAACCATGTGGGTGAGACGGAGCTGTGCTCCAACTCGACTTTGCTCTGCGGGCTGCATGGCTGCAGGGCTGCCATCCATCTGCACAGAGAGCGGAGCTGCCCCCTTCCCGGCAACCCCGACATTACACAAAGGGTTATCCGTCCAGTGCTGCCACGAAGGAGGCATCTAGCAGATGCTGGTTTTCTCTTCCTTTGCCTGCTAACTCTCTTCTCTGATCAGCCTTTACTCTCAAGTTTGCTGGGTACTTTTATTCTTCCTGCACACTAATTATAGGTATGTTGGACTTTGTTCTATTTTGAGTAATATTCACTCCTAAATTGAACTTATCCATTTGAATGGCTGTCACCTTTCCACCAATAAATCTGAAGATCATTTACTCTTTTAATGTTTTTCGAAAACTTCCTATGCAGAGTTTTGTTACTACTATTCAAGGAACTCTAGCACAACTGTTCAAAATAATACTCTTCTTGTTTAATATTATTTTACTTCTCCTCCCGATCCCACCCTCTCTATATTCTTAGATATGAATGTATCCTTTAAGATAAATAGTAACAGGATGTGTGTGTGATATTTCATTTTGCACAGACAGTTGGCATGGGGCTTTACTTCCCCCTGGGTACTGTGCATAAAGCCTGCTTAAGTAGCTGTCCTCTTGCATGAGCACTCATCCGGTCGTGGAGGGCTTGGGGGTCTGGGGTCTCCAGGCTATACAGCATGGGATGGAAAGACCACAGATGATACTCCTTCATTTTCATGACTGCTCGAGTGTTCTCCACGCAGTCATAGCAGGGGACGCTCCCAGAAGAACTCCAGGAGGCCCCATATCTTCCCACGCTCACCAACTCTTGGTTCTCTAGTGCCTTTACATTTTATAAATATGCTGGCTTGAAGTGTCATCTCCTCATTTTATTTCTTCTGGTTACATTTACTGAGTTGAGGAAATCTTCACATACTTGCCAGTCATTTAAATTTCTCTTGCTGTGAACTGTTTTCATTCCTTGCCTGTTTTTTTGGGTGGGGTTGCCTCTCTTTTCTTGTTGATAACAACATGAACCATGTGGTCCTCTCAATTGGTACAGAGAGGTGTTTGATAAAATTTCACCACGTAAGTTTAATAAAATCTGTAATTGGTTATTGTAGGTGTGTTAGTCCATTTGGGATGCTGGAATGAAAAACGATAAACGGAGCAGCTTATAAACAACAGAAATTCATTTCTCACAGTTCTGGAGGCTGGAAGTCCAAGATCGAGGAACCCGCAGATCCAGGGTCTGGTGGACACTTGCTCCCTGGTTCACAGACAGTGCCTTCTTGCCAAGTCCTCACATGGTGGAAGGGGTGAGGGGTCTCCCTAGGGTCTCTTTCATAAGGTCTCTTTTATAATCCCATTTGTGATGGCTTTGCTCTCATGACCTAATCACCTCCCAGAATCCCCCTCCAAATACCATCACACTTGGGATTCGATTTCAACATAAGAGTTGAGGGGACACAAACATTTGGTCTGTATCAGCAGGTGAAGAGAATTGCTATTAATTTTTAAGCCCACTTGAAATCCATCAACATTACTGAACTCTCATTAGTTTTAATAGTCTCTATTCTGTTGGAATGTCTATGTCTAGGATTGTGTCATCTGCCAATAAGGATGTTTTTTATCTTCCTTCCAAATATTATACCACTAATTTCTTTTGTTTTCTGACTCTTCCCTTCTTGCTTCTTCTTTTTTGTCTGTAAGGACCTTTAGTACCACGCTAAGCAGTTGTGACGTTAATGGGCATCTTTGCTTCTGATTTTAAAGTTTCTCCACTGAGTGTGATGTTTACTGGATGTTTCTGTAATGTAGCCTTTACCAAATTGAGGGAGTTTTCTTCTAGTTTCCTAAGGGTTTGTGCAAAGGGTGGTGATCTGCTCAAATTAGTGTTTCATAGACTGCTGTGGCCAGGGAGGAGGCTGCTGCAGTGATCCAGGTGTGAGATGAAGGTGGCAGCAGAGACAAAGAGAAACGGACACATTAGAGTAACACTACCGGTAAAATTTAACGGGACATGATGATAGATTGGATATGGGAAACGTCCCAGCTGGCGCCTTGCTCTTGGCTTGCACAATTGGACAGATACCATCTGTGGAGTTAGGAAATCCTGCAGGAGCTATTGACATGTTGACCTGTTGATTCTGACATGTTTGAGGTGAACATATCAGAATAAGACATTGAGTAGATGTTGGATAGAAAGTACCTGAGAAGTTTGCATTGTGCAAAATCACCCACTGCAGAGAGCAAGGCTTTGAGAAAATATGGTGCTGGGATAGAACACCCAAACCTTAGAAATTCTGTAACCAGACCACAAACCACAATAATAACAATCCTCATTTTAAATCCTGGCAGAGAAGGAATATATTCAATTCCCAATAAATGGAATATGCTGCAGTACACACAGAACTTTACTGTAATAAGGAAAAAGAAGAAGGCAGCCTAGGGGAAGGACAGGTCAGGAAAGATCAGAGGGCTGAGCCTTAGAGCCCAGGGCGGAGACAGGACGGTTACAGGCTTTGCATAACTGCAGTGATGCCAGCGAGGAGTGTTCCAGGTCACCATCTCGTGCTTATTTCTTTTGTGTGAAGATCCAGGAGAACCAGGCAATCTGGATACTTTCAAAGCCAACACATGGCCAGATAGGACCAGCAAAAGAAACATGGGGCCAGTGGGCATCGAAGTGTGTTTTCGATGCCTTGCTGTGTTCACCTATGTCACAGTCCTTTGTGTTATAACTCAGACCTGCTATTACACGGTGACTTAAAACATTAGTGCATCAGAGAAACTGGGTAATAACTAATGCAACTTTTATATTATGTTCACACCTAGTCAGTCGCTAAGTCTATCGGTTACACATGTGTTTTAGAAAACATGTGCCCTGGAGCACACCAGGCTGCATTTCGTCAGCAGCACACGCATGCCTGGTCAGTGTTCTTGTTGGGCCAGGTGTTTGGCGAATGCTAACTACCTGCAGATGCACCTAGAAGGAGACACTGAGCTTGGGTCACCTTGGCTACAGACTGTATGTTATGAGCATCTCACAGATTGCTGTTTTATTTTAAAATCTCTTATAAGCATGAGGAGTATTTAAAATCACTGTGATTTAGGATATTGTTGAACTTGTCCTAATTTGGGGGGAGAATTCTTTTTTTCCAGATATAACTCTCTCCTCTGTTATACAAAGTCAAGTTCTGGCTCCTCAGCTCTCTGCAAGAAGTGTGAGCCAATATCTTCTTGTAAAATGAAAATAATATCCAGAATTATATTTAAGCTCTTCTGAAGACAGCAGCTGGAAGAATTGAAATTGTCTCATAAAATATGTTACCTGAGAAAAATATGCAAACTATTCTATTTCATTGTAAGTCCCATTTCATATTTCTATAATTTTTTCCATTCTCCTTTTGTTTTTTTCTTGAGTGGAAAAAATCCCTTGAAGTCGAAAGGTACGTGTAAGGTTAATGAATTGCAGAAAGGACATTGGCAGCTGCAGCTCTTCTGAATTGTAATCACAATCAATGCAGCCTTACATTTTTCTAAACAAAATCCTGCTTCTGTGATTCCACCTGCTGTATATCACTTTATTTCCTTCATATTCCTTCTGTGAAGAAATGTTGAGCAACCAAGAGAAAGAATTCAGAAGACAAAAGATCTTTTAATGATGCAGACTAAGAAGGAAATGACATCTCTCCTGTATGTCAGCCTCTTAGATGTGTAACATGCTGTTGAGCTGCCTTAGCTTTGGTTATAAACTACACGGTTTCTCTATCTGATTAATGTGGCAACCTGAGAAAATCACGTTCTAGGCTTAATAAGGAAGACAATATGCATATTCTTTGAATTAAAAAAATAGTCTCAGCTAATGTTAATTGAACCCTCTGTACGAGACAGAATGCCAATCCAAACAAAGCGGGTACCCCTCCCTCGCAGAAAGTTAAGGCTAATGTGACCCAGGTGTAACAAAAGGTAATTAACATTTGAAATGTTGCTAGCTGTTCCCATAGTAACATAATTTGGACGGGAGTTTTAATCAATACATGTAGCCATTTTCATCCATATATGAATAAGCATTCTGCAGGTAATAAAATTATAACACAGGTGATAAACACGACTTTCCCTGTATTGCTTGGTAGATGAGCATTATGGTTAAAAAATGACTGTGAAAAGTTAACTCAATTCAAAAGGGACAGAGATATTGGAGAATTAGACCCAATCAAGCTCTGTGCACTCCCGCCGCCTTCTCCTCTGAAAGAAGGCATGCGGTTGCAGGAAAATCCTTGAACCCTGGAGTGGAAGCCTCTAGGAAAGGAAATTGGAGAGGTTTATTGCCGGGAGGAAGGCAGACGAAGAGCTGAAGGAAACAATCATGTCAAGGAAGAGAGGGAGGCAGAGTTAATCGTATCCCAAGCTTTCAGGGAGATGGTTTTATAAAGCAGGTATTACCAAGCACGAGGCTCAGAAGGAGAAATACCACACAAGGGTTTACGGATGTTCTTAGCGCACACTTAAGATGAATGCGATTTTACGTAGTCCTAATGAAAAGGAAAATGGAGAAATTACTTTCTAACAAACCCGATGCTAACCCAATATAATCACACCAGCAGCTTCCTAGTTTTGTAAAGGACATGAGCCAAAAGTGAAAAGCAAACACACCAGGGTGAAAGGGAAGAACATCTAACTACAGCATTAGAAATCATCAGCCCCAGTTTAGGTCAAAGACATTTTTAAATGTTAAGGTTAATATATATGTTGTCTTATGTTACAACTTGAACAATAAAATATCAGTAATGATTTAGTGCCTAGTATAAACATGGAATCATGCTGTATTTCATGTACAACTCATCTCTGAATAGCCATAGCAACTGGTAAGATAAACAGTGTTGGGGACTTACTTCCACTCATAAGATGAAGAAATTACAGCTCTTGGGGTCCCCATGGGCTTCTCAAGGTCACAGGGCTAGCAAGTGGCAGAGCCAGGACTCAGAAGACCTGTTCCAGGCCTCCCAGCATTCCTGTTTTGGGAACACACAGTGCAACCATCATAAAGAGAAAGTAGAACCTATAAATGTGAAACATCTCTTCTGCTCTCACTGTGGTTCCAGTCCCCTGGCCTCAGGCAAGTCTCCTTATTGAGTAGTTGTGTATTTCAATCTATGACTTGTTGAACTGTAAAAATATCAGAAGACTGTAGATGACTGAATGAGGCCCCAGTTTGAAAAGCCAGAATTGCAATACCTTCTGCACATCCCAAAGCTGTGGACTTGATGGTCATTCTTGGTAAGAATCCATTCTCAGCAAGAGTTAGTTAAAATGACAGCTGATGTGTGTCTAAAAAGGAAACAATGATGGATTGATAAAAATCCAGCCCTATCAGACTGTCCTCATTAACCTCAACAGCCTGTCAGGAAAATACACTAGGGTGTCTTTATCAACTAAATACCCAGGGTTAAAAGATGGAGTTCCAGCCATCTGACTAATTTATCAACCCAAGGGAGAGTGTCCCTGGCCAGGTGATCTCCTGCAAGATGAGCAGAGCAAAGTCTACCAAGTTGGCCTCCCCTTTTGTCCTGGTCACCACTCAGGGTGACAACCTCCCTGAGGGAGGTGACAGCCTCCTTCCACACATTCAAGGCCTGTCTCTCCAGTTGCCCTCCCAAGCACTGGTCTGCTGGCCATCCCTCTATCTGGTCAGCCTTTACCTTTGACTCTTTTCTCAAGACTCCTCTTGCTTTCCTTAACTGGGATCTGATGGCTCCTGAGAACGCACTTCCTTTGTGATCCTCTCAAGTGCAAGCAGTTTGCTCTCTCTTTGCCCCTGAGATCTGAGTGTCAGGTGCTTGGTCAATGTCATCCTTCCTCCTCAGGTAGCTTTCTGACCACAGCCTTTCTATTAGCTGGACAAACATTTGCTTCTTTAATCTCAGGCAATCTGATGATACCACCTCTCCTCTCCTCTTAGGAGTCGTCCACTCCACCTGTGTTACTAGGGTGCACTCATAGGGGTCGTTGGAATCCATACCAGTCTTCCTTACCACTACCATGCCTGCTGTCTACTTGGCATCTTCCACATCCTCCTGAAAAACACATCTGACCACCTGACCTCTTCGTTCCTCTGCATCCTCATATCCAGTGATGTTTTACTCTACTCTAAATTAGCCATCTATTCTAAACTGTGTCATCTTGGAAACTTAGTCACTTCTAATTGACAAAATCATTGAGCACATTTTCTTGCCTCCATTTCCCGTCCTCCCACCAGGCTAGGTAAGAAGCCACAGTGCAGATGCCTGTCCTATCAGAACCTCCCATCTGCTGATGAGTTCGCCACCTCATCCACCAGCCCTTCCTGCCAGCAGCTTCTTCCCTCTCCAACAGAGAGGCAGTACCTACTCTACTGCAATATTCAATGGAAGTTGCCCTTCAGCCTTTTAATTTTGATCATCAGGGAAAATCACAGCCCCAGAAGTCAAATGTTTCCTGTTCTCCATGTCTGTCTAATACCTGACAATTCCTGGGAAAAACACACACTGGGCAGATTGTTACTATAAAATGCATGGTACCCAACCTCATCAGCCTCTGAGAACTTCCCTTTATTCTGACCATAGCCCTGTATTCGCTTTGTTCTCTCTCCACAATGACTATTTTCAGCCTTCTCCGTTGACCTCAGACTGACTTCCACTGGCCAGCATCCTCTCCAGAGGTTGACCTTGCTTCCCAGCAGACAGAATTTTTTTAAGAGTCATCACTCAGATACATCCTAAAATTCCTGCCTGTGACCCAACAGGTTTTCCTGTATACCCACCCAACCTCTTCCTCTTCCTTTCTCGTGATATGAAGAAAGTACTTTACCTGCTACACATATCAGGAAATTTACGACACTCTATTTTGTGTCACAGTCCTTTCGCTCATTGGATTCTTTACATTTTTATGGAAATACACCCCAGCATTTCCTATGTCACCCACGTACACACATGCCCATGGCATGGCACAGACAGGAATCCCACCCGGACCCCAGTTCCTTACAGTCACTCTCTGCAAAGCAAATCCTTATAAAGAGATTTAACTATAGACTCTTTCCCTACTTCTTAACCATCCTTCTAGTGCCAGTCTGCATTTCTTCCACTATCCATTCATTCCACACATAGTCGCTGAGTCCTCCCCATGCCAGATCCTGCCCCGTTCTCTGGGGCTGCAGCAGTGAGCAGAGCAGGAGACGTGCCTTCTTTTCCAGTCGAGGAAATGGCCATCCATCCATGTTGCTTCGTCCAGTGTGTGTGTTCCCATGTCTGTTTCAGTTCGGTACAAGCCAAACACTGTAGCAAAGAGATTTCAGAATTTTGGTGCTTAAATAGGAGAGATATTAGCCTCCCTCCCAGGATCAAACCCAGAACTGAACAGTCCAGGCTGGTGTGGAAGCTCTGCTCCACCAGGTCATCGAGTGACCGGGGTTCCCTCCATCTTCTCACTCCACCATCATTTAGGTTGTGGTTCTTGTTTGCAGAGTTTAAACTGGGTCATTTTCAAATTCGATTTTCAGCCTTCAGAAAACAGAAAAGGAAGAAGTCTAGGACAGTGGCTTCATCTTCATGGAGATTCCTTGGGAGTTCATCAATTCCCTCATATACCATTGATCTGAACCTAGCCCTATGGCTGCACTTGGCAGAATGGAGCTGGGAAATGTAGTCTCCATCTCCAGCCAGGTGGCCGCATGCCCAGGGGACGTTCTGCCACAGTTCCAGCCTACTTGATTTGTGGTCAACTTCTGCTCTCATTTCTATTTCTTGGGTTGCACTATGGTTTACTTACAATGTGGGGATATCCTATAGCTTATATGAGTCTTTTTTTAACTTTACCTTCTCCCTAGACAATATTATTTCCTCTTTAGCTGTTGTATTAGGGTTCACCAGAGAAACAAAACCAGTAGGATGTGTATCTATATCTATATCTGTATCCATACACACACATATATACACACATACAAATATATACACACATACCCACATACACACTATGGAGGCAGACAAATCCAAAGATCTGTGCAGTTGGCAGGCTGAAGTCCCAGGAGGGCCCATGGTGTAAGTTCATGGAGTCCAAAAGCCTGAAACCCAGGAGAGCCAATGGTATAGTTTGAGAGCTGGAAAGCCCAAAACCCAGGAAGAGCTGGTGTTTCCGGTTGAATCCACAGACAGAGAAAGATTGCTGCCCCACCTCAAGGTGGCCAGGCGGGAAGGGGTCCCTCTCACTTGTGGGGGAGTTGGCTTTTCTGTTCTGTCCTTTCACCGATTGGGTGAGACCCACCCACATTGAAAATGGCATCTGCTTGACTCCATTCACCAACTTAAACGTTCATCTCCTCCCAGAACACCCTCACAGACACATTCATAATAACTCTGACTGGTATCTGGGCACTGTGAAGCCCTGTCAAGTTGATGCAGAAAATGGACAGTTTCAACTGATGAAGATTTGCTAGGTTAAGGAAAAATGGGTGAGGAACTGTTTGTTTTAATGGATGGTTCGGGGCAATGATTTGAGTTGTGAACATATTCACTGAGTTCCCTGGGGAATATTAGAATAAAGGTTTCTACCAGAGAGTGGATATATTAGTCTGAAGCTCGGGAGATAAGTCTGGGAGATAGAGATAAACTTGGAGAAATCATCTGAATACAAATGATGCATTTCCATCTACCTATTCGGTTTTCCAATGAGCATCTCCCATCTCTCATTTCTGATCACCCCCGTATTAAGTCAGTCCCCACCCAGCTGATGGACCACCATCCAGATCTCATGTGGGGCTGCTTCTCCCCACAGCATAAGTGCAGGTGACATCCTGCTATTTCCTGGAGAGCTGCTAGAGCCACTTAGCTGCTAATCCCACTCCAGCTCTTCCCCGTATCAGAGTCAGTTGCTGTGTAGTCTAAAATGGCTGTCCCCAATCTTTTTGGAATCAGGGACCAGTTTCGTGGAAGACAACATTTCCATGGAAGAGGGGGGAGTGCAGGGAGGGGAAATGGTTTGGGGATGAAGCTGTTCCACCTCAGATCATCAGCTATCGGATTCTCATAAGGAGTGTGCAACCTGGATTCCTGCATGCGCAGTTCACAATAGGGTTCCAGCTCCTATGAGAATCTAATGCTCCTATGAGAATTTGGTGCTGCTGCTGATCTGACAGGAGGCGGAGCTCACGCTGGAGAGGTCACGCTCACTTGCCTGCTACTCACCTCCTGCTGTGTGGCCTGGTTCCTAACAAGCCAAGGACCTGTACCAGTTTGAGGCCTGGGGATTGGGGAACCCAATCTAAGAGACAAATCAGAAAAATACATTCTTCTAGTTAAAACCCTGCAAGATCCCCATTGCACTCAGGATAAAACCCAAAAATTGTAACAAGGGCTTACCCCGTTTTCTGGCCAGTTCTGGCCATGTACTCTTTGTGGGTCTTCTCAATGACACCGCGCTTGTCTGGCTCCGGGTTTGCTCCTGGGGATTGTTCTGTTTGTGTTGTGTTTGTTTTGCCATTGGGTATTTTTCATGCGGGCTACTCTGCTCACTTCTCTTTTCCTAGAGAATCCAGACCCGCCTTTTGATTTTCAGAGTTAGTGACCTTTTCTCAGAGAGGATGTTCCTGTCTCTCCAACCTGGGCTCAAGTCTTCCTGCGTCCATTTGCATAGCAACTCACTGCACAGCAGCCATATCAACTGTATTCATAGATTTGTCTATGTCGTTATTTGCTTAGTGACATTTTCTCCACCAGAATATTAGCTCCTTAGTGGCCAGGATAGCATCTCTCTTCCTCACCACTGTGTTTCTGGAGCTGATCCTACAGCCTAAGTGATTAATATCTATTTATTGAATAAATGGATATTACAAGCAGAATTATGTAAACAAACAGCGTATGGATCACATTGGTATCTAAAACCCAGCTGGGAGGAATGGTAAACACACTAGATGATAAAACAGCAAGCATGCTCAATTAATAGTTCTTAAATGAGTGAATTACTGTCTTTACTCTCAACATGGAAAGATGCAGTAAGTGCTCAGGTCACTCAGATAATTATGCTTTGTGGTATGTTTCCCACCAACAACCATAGATTCAGCTAGAGATGCAGAATTGCTCTAGCAGAATGTGAGTGATATTTAAAGCTACGGGAAGGTAAAGGGTTCTCACCATGTAGGGAGAGGTTCACATCAGCTTCCTGGATCCTGCAATTGCGACTTCAGACTGCAGTGCCCCTGCCCAATTACCAGGTGGTCGGAGCCTCAAAAAGTATTTGACGAACTCTTCTGGGGCCAGGCTTTGTTCTTGGCAGTTTCAGACATTTTTTATCCTTGTTGATGTTACTAGAAATCTCTACACAATGTAGTTAAGGAATCAAGAATCATCGGGGTGGTGACTTTATTGTATTGGAAGACTGTGAATGGAGAGAGGGGTGAACAGAAAGAGACTACAGAGTCTTCCAAACAATACGGGATGTTCCCAGCAAGTTCCCCTAAAGGATGAGCAGTGCCAGCCAGGCTGTCTAACTCCCGCTCCTCTGTGGCCCAGGTGAGTGCTTCAACAGGAAATAAAGCAGCCGGTTCCTGTGTTGGTCAAATGATCTGCCAAGTGAAATTCCTTCTGCAGTCTCTGGGTATCCACATGGCAAATAACCTCCGTGTGTGGGAGGCAGAGAGCCTGTGGACCATCCAACCCTTTGGAGATATACGGGCAGCGAGCCCCAGTCATAAAGAGGTTCACTATCCTCTTGTCAAAAATGACTCACAAATTCCTGATGAGCTGCGATGTCAGACAATGCACAATAGAGACATTTTATCCATTTTGTCATTTAACAGAACAGTGAGAATCATCGTTAAGGGAGAGAGGAATTTCTTTGAGGTAGGGAACAGAGAGATGTCTAAGGAAGAGGTGAGGTTCCAGCCTTCACCGGCAAACCACAGGAGTAACCTGTGCCTAAGGGATGTGTCTAAGCTTGGTGAGTGGAACTTGCTTTTTATGAATTGCTTTTGTTTTTGTGGTCTTTCTCCCTGAAATTGCTGACTCCAATTAAGCTGTTGTTTGGGAAAGCCCAGAACAAAAACCTAGTGGGCGTGGCTAGAGTTTCAAATTGGTGGGCACACTGTATTCACAAGGATGCAAACAACATGGTGTTAAATTGTGGGGGTCAGGGCAGATATTAATGGTGCAGCCTTTCTAAAAAGCTGCTGGAGACATTTTATGAACAATTCGAGTGTACCTTAGATCTCCCTGGCCACAGACCGGGCGAGAGATCCTGACTAAGTGGACTTGGAGCAGTCCACATATATGGAATAGGGAGTCTTCCTGGGGCTTTGCGATGGAGCCGCAGGACCCTGAGTGCACGGCTCAGATGCTCCTATTTTTGGTTTCTTTAGTAGAGGCACTGCTGATGTGCAAGGAAACCAGAGTTTTAAACTTACGAGAATAGAATCTCCAGAAAAGACACATAACTAAGCATATTAAAGACAACAAGAATCACTTCCGCTTGTTTAGCAGCTTGATCTGCAGCCTTCTCAGGAGTGGCGAAGGTCCCAGAACATCTGGATTTCACAGGCAGTGGTAGGAGGCGAAATCCAATCGCCGCAGCACCTCCTGCAAGCTGTGTGCCAGGCGCTCCTTCTGATTTAGGCTGGAGACAGGCAGATTTGCAAGGGAACAGGTGGTTAATTTCACTAAACTTGCCACCCAACGGAAAGAGTAACCCTATATTAAGCACTTGACTCCGAGGTGTTGGACTGAGTCAGTTACTAAAAGTGACATTGTCATATCCTTGCTGCAGTCAACTGCCTCTTGCCCTCTCCTGAGTTTCGGATGATCCCAAGTGACAATTAGCCTGAATGTTTACACACTCCCGTGGAGGTTTGCTCTCCGAAATGTGGAGGAGTGAGACGTTCCATGCTTGAAGAGAAAGATGGTGTGGCTCCCCGGCCAAAATCGTCATCATTTCTAACTTAGGCGACATGTTCTCTCTCCTCCGCCAAGCCTTCTCTAAGTTCTATGGGATATTGTTAGTAAGTACCCTTGTTTACCTTGTTAAAAAGCACTTTGGAGCCTGCTGTGTTGTTTGGTTTTGTTTTTAAGGTGGTTCCTGATCCTCTCTGGAAGCCAAACAGGCCAGCTAGTTATTTGGCATAATAACGGATGACATTTGTAACTTTTTTTCCTCATTTCTTAATATTTTACTTAAGATGCCACTTAGAGTAGGATTTTTTTTAGCATCCAATTTTCTCATTTTTTTCTGTCTTTGTTTACTTTGTTCCTGTGTATCTTTAAACTTTGGCTTGCAAAAGTTTCCTGCTCAGCAGAGCATTTGCTCCCTGTCCAGTGTTACTCTGTCTTGTCCTTGAGTTTGCCATGGCTGGGTTTCCATCGTCCATGGCTGCACACGCTGGTCCCTGGCTTCGACAGAGCACTTTTCCCACAGCCTCTTCTTCCTGGGCACATGTTCAGTAGGGGGTGATTTTAGTTTATAGTTTGAGCAGAGGTAGGAGGAGGAGCGCTGTTTGCTTCTTTTATTTTTTTTCTGACTACTTTCCTCACTTTTCTCTCTATCGCCTTACTTTACCCCATTTACTCTTCTATTCTTCCCTTATTTTATCTTCCCAAGACAGCAAATCTTGACAGGGGACACTTGTGGGAGGTGGGGAGCCCATACGTCCACTTCTCTGCTTCTTCCTCCTCAGTGTCATTTAATTTTAATGCATGCTTGTGCATCTGCAGTTCTTTTCCCCCAACACAGGATGCCCCCTCCTGTAACTAACCCCAGATAGAGGGAAGATTTCAGCTGATGGGTGACTGCTCCTGTGACACAGTAAATAGCTGCCCAGGAGCCTGTGGCCTGTGTGGCTTCCTCCCAGCCTCATGTGCTTCTTGATCTCTCATTCTGGTCTTTGTGTTCTTTTGTTGGTATTTCAGTTTCTCATTTCCTGTCCCCTGTGTAAGCATATGGAAGATGGATAAATAGATAATTACATACATGTCTGCGATCTAGTTAGCACTGTTCTTTTGTAACATGCTTTTGCCTCAAACCAAAGAAGCCTCCACTCCTTTTGAAGATGAAACAGTTAGATAGGGGTCTTAGAAAATGTCACGTACGTCATGGCATGCATGATACTAATGGTGGGGTGCAGATAAATCATGTCAAAATGTGGAGTAAAGTTAAGAACACATCACAGATAGGGTCAGAGCTCCCTGGGCTCTGAGGGATGAAGGCTTCTAACAGGGCAGCAGGGGAGGCCCCGGCTGAGCACAGCACCCCGAGAACTAGGAGGTGAGACACGCTCGTGTGCAGGAGAGCGAGCCAGGAGCAGTGGAGCAGGGAGCTTGGTGGGGAAGATGCCGGGCGCCTGGGGCAGGGAGTGACACACGAGAAGAGTTATTTTGGGAATAGCCTGGCAGGTCTCAGGCTGGGTTGGAGTGGAGAGAGATGAAAAGCAGGAAATCATTTTGAAGGTTGTTACAGTATGAGTGAGTCATAAGATGAGGAGGGCCTAACCTGGTGTGGGGGCCGTGAAAACAGAGAAGGAGAGAAACCAAGGAACTCCTGAGGTCAAGTTCTGGCAGCACTCGTAGTGGAGGCTGGAACCTGGGGTCATAATTTTCAGGGCAATCAGATGGTAGAGTCCAGTGTAAAAGGAGAAACAGCTTTACGACAGAGCGCAGGTCTCCTGGGATGAGTTGGCAATGCCTGAATCTTCCAGAACCTACAGCGTTTTATTTTCTATTTTCATTTTGTTTTAAAACCATCAAGAATATATTATATGGACTGTGTACTATTGATATTATTGTGCTGTTTACTGTTGATCAAATTATTTATTTATTTATTTATTTATTTTATTTATTTATTTTTGAGACGGAGTCTTACTCTGTCGCTCAGGCTGGAGTGCAGTGGCCGGATCTCAGCTCACTGCAAGCTCCGCCTCCCGGGTTCACGCCATTTTCCTGCCTCAGCCTCCGGAGTAGCTGAGACTACAGGCGCCCGCCACCTTGCCCGGCTAATTCTTTTTTTTTGTATTTTTAGTAGAGACGGGGTTTCACCATGGTAGCCAGGATGGTCTCGATCTCCTGACCTCATGATCCGCCCGTCTCGGCCTCCCAATCAAATTATTTAATGCTTTCATGTAATTAATGTCCTTTATGAAACATTATAATCAAGATGGCATGCCACAGAGTATTTAATGCTTTCATGTAATTAATGTCTTTTATTGAACTTTATACTCAAGATGGCATGCCACAGAGTAAGCCCCGTAAACACCTGTCCACAGCTTGCCTGTTCAGTGTCTCCAGGGTCAGAGATTTCCCCTGAGAAAAAACGAGAACAGATCTGTGTCTTCAACATTGTTCATATTTATACACATGGCCATTTAAATTTGAAACAAGTTGCTTCCAGGACTTGCCACAGTGCAGGGGCAGTGTTTGCTAAATAAATGGTGTACCTCTGTTTTATAGCTGAGGAAACTGAGGCTTATCTAGAGGAAGGGACTTTTAAGAGTGCAACCCAGGGAGTCTCACTGCGGACGTGCAGAGCTGAGCCACCGTCCCCTCCTGCCCCCAGGGAGCGGATGTGCCCTTATCCACAGAGAGGAAAACCAAGGCTCACGGAGCTGCAGCGAGGTGTCAGAGGATGCCTGGAGTTCCAACACGTGTCTTTGAGCTCTTAGAGGGAGTTTTCCCTTTGAAGAATCCTGAGAATTGTGGAAAGCTGTCTGGCACCCTGAGACATAATTCTAGCAGTG
Organism: Rhinopithecus bieti; assembly: GCF_001698545.2. Classification (NCBI taxonomy): domain Eukaryota; kingdom Metazoa; phylum Chordata; class Mammalia; order Primates; family Cercopithecidae; genus Rhinopithecus; species Rhinopithecus bieti. The sequence continues at coordinate 192,436 of NW_016804646.1, forward strand.
CAGGTAACCCAGACTGTCTGATCTTCTGACAGATACTTGATGGGAATCCTGTTGCCTTTCTGTGCTGATGTGTCTGTACTTCTGTATTGCCTCTGGGGCTAGGATGCTCTGTCAAGGAATACACCAGTTTAGCCCTGATCATGTGGAATGAACAAGTTTCAGTGGTCACTCTCGAGGACTTACTCTGGATGTAAGGACAGCTTGACACCCCTTTCCAGAAGAGTGGATTTATGTGAAAAAGCTGCGGGAGAAAACACCCCATTACCCCAGTGCTGGGTGCTCACGTCAGACTCGCGGGTTGTGATGTGGTCCCAGAGCAGCCTCACATCTTCACTCTCCTCCCTCCACCCCTCAGCTTGGTCCTTCCCCAGACAGGCCTTCTCCTGGGTTCCCAGAGCCCCTCACCCAATCCCTAGACCAGAGACAGGTGGCAGGATTGCGGGACCGTGCAGCTCTGCCACCTCCTTGGGGGAGGGAAGGCAGTGTGGACTCCTTGGCCACAGTAGCAGGACCAGGGGCCTCCTGGTGAGGCCGGTGGGCCTCAGCTTTGCTTCCTGCCACTTAGCCTGAGGGCCAAATGTTTAAACTTTCGTGTGGCTGTCTCTGGTCCCGGTGTCCTCGGTGTGTGCACAGAGCCTTGCAGAGCAGAACTCTCGTGGGCACAGAGCTGCTTCTGCCAGTGCTGTCTTCACTCAGCTATAGTTGGATGGTTTTGTTCAGGGGCACCAAACTTTTGCCTGTGAAATAGGGGGACATTTATTAAAATGCCCAAGGCTTCAAGCAGCTGTCTGAAATGCCTGCACTCGGTCTCCCACACCTGTCCCACGAGGTCCCCCTGGCCTGCCTGGGGTGTATCGCCTCTGACGGCAGGGCCAGCAGAGCCCAACACCTATGAATCCAGCGGGAAGGAGCAGATTCCAGGATCCCCTGGAGATTCTAAAACTCGGAACTGGCCAAGCTCAGTTTAACCAACACTGTTTTCTCAGGATCCTTACTTATTTTTTCCTCCAATTAAATATTGAATATTTGTTCCACTGTGGGCATATGTTGACTCTTTTTCTTGTATCACATTGGGAGACCATGCACACATATCCGTGGCAGGTGCCTGTGTGCAGAGAGCTCCGGAAATGCTGCAGGAATGCCTTGGCATGCAACCTTTGTCCCGGGCTCCTGGCCTTGAGTTCATCTTCATGTCAGTTCAGACATGAGTTCTGTTTTCGGGACAGGAAATCAGTCTTCTCTGCAGGGGTAAAGAAGCGGTGTAAATCCACATGGAAACATGGTGCATAGCATGTAGAACGCAAGGGCTTTGGAAGGGGAGCGCATTGGGTGCAGCCTCCAGGCACAGAGCGGCCAGAGCCATGCTCACCTGGGCAAGTAGGGAGAGCCTGCTCAGGGCTGGCCTTTGGCAGGAGGTTCCCCTTGTACTTAGAGAGTTTCCTTTGTTTTCGTGTGTGCTATTCAAGTTAGCCCTGAAGCAAGGCTGGATTTATTTCCACTCCGCTGAAATCTCCTGCTCTCCATTCAGGCTGTGCACAGTGAGGGCATTCTTCTAGCTTCGTTACACGTAGTAACTCAGTCCTTGTCATTTTTAGGAGCACAATTACGATCTCATTTTGCAGATGAGGAAACTGAAGTCAGAGACGGCCCCGCGTAGGTCCATGTGAGCGTGAAGGTGTGGAAAGAGGGTTCTCAGGCTGCCCCCATGCAGGGTTCCTGTTGTTTGGCTAACCTTGGGCATGTCCTAGCCCCTTAGCACAACTGCAATTTCAATGCTGTCTGTTGCCAGCCTTATGCTAATGCTGTCACTCTCACCTTCTCGCCCCCCTGCCTGGGGATCATGTCACCCCCTCACGGTGACACTGTGTGCCCCTCTCCTAGCTGCCTGGTTCTCACCCTTTTTTCCTCCAAACCCAGTGATTTTGTGTTGCCCCACGGTTCTGCTCATTGCTAGGGGGCACACGTGGCCCTGGTTAATCACTTACTCCTGACTTGTGAACCCAGCCACCCGTGGCCAGTTCCCTCTGCAGCCATACTGGAGGTAAAAATGTGGCCCTGGCAAGGCCGGGGCTGGGCAGACGGGGCCGGGCGGGTGGGACCAGTGGGAACTTGAGATCAAGGACCCTGGCGGGGGCTCGGTGCAGTGTCCCAGTGGCAGAGTTTGTGTCTTTTTCAAGTCCCCCCTCAAAGATCCACCAGACACAAGCTTTAGTGAGCAAAGGAGACACCCAGAGAGTTGGGAGGCAGGCAGAGCAGGCGAAAGAACACCCCAGCTGCTCCACAGCGAACCTGGAAGCCCTGCCAGCTCCTTCGCCCTCCAGAGGCCCATCAGGGCCTCCCCACCCCCACACACCCCTCCCACTCTGAGGTCTGCGGCCCTGTCTCCCTCCTCCTGCCTTTTGAATACTCCCTCCATCTCCTGCCAGCCAATCCCTGTCCCGCTGTGTCATGCAGAGCAGCCCAGCTCTGCCCCTGCTCCTTCCCAAGCAGGCTCCCCACTCCTGTGAACAGAACCCCCTCCCTAGTGGTGGTCTGGGGGCCTTTGTCTCATTGTCAGTATCTTCCAGGTCCCATTCCTACCGCAGGGGGCTTAGAAGCATTCTTTGGACCACACGTAACCCAAGACTGATTCTGGTGAAAGGCAGTTTTGCATCTCTGTGCACATGCATTGAGCAAATCCTGATAACGCTCCACACAGAGCCGCTGACGCAACGCTGCACCTTATTTAAACGTGCCCAAGTTAAATTTGTTTGAGTGTTCTGTTTGCTCTTCAGCACAGAAAATCAAAGTTCAACGAGCCACATCTGAGCAAATTAAAATGACTGGATTCCTGCAATTCAAATAATTCAGTAAATCATCTTAATATAAAAATAAATAGAATGGAGTCAGCTGGCTCCCAATAGTTTTTTGGAATTCTTCAGTCAACCATTTTCCCTCCAAACCACCTCTTCCTTTTCTTTAGCTTCTGGGTAAAAAACCCCTCTGGCCTCTACTGGTCTCCCCCTGCCCTCACTAGAACAGCAACAAGGCCACGCTCACAGGCAGGGAGGTGCCGCTGTTCTTTCAATAGTGAATATACACATAGCACCACGGAACTTGGTAATGGTGCCTTGCGCTATCAATTCACCTAGGCGTGTGTGTCCAGTGCAGACTACAGCTCCGTGTTCCTCATTTGGAAATTTGGATCTAATGATCCCCTGCCCTGTGACCTTGTCAGGGTCAACGAGGTGAGGCAGGTATCGCACCTGCCACGGCTCCCGGCACGCAGGAGGCACTCTGAGAGTGGTGGCTGTTGTTGCGATGATCACAACACTGCTACTCCCCACAGAGACCATGGAGGCAGGTGCGGGGGCATTGCTATCTGTGCCTGCATCTCCATGGCCTAGGCAGAGTTGCAGGTGTCCGTGAAGGCAGGGCAGATGCCTTGGTTGGCTTCTGTCTTCGTGTGGTTATCTCAAAAGCATGGAGAATGGGCGCAGACGGAGCTGTCCTCTGCCCTGCACCCAGTCAGTCCCTCCCCACTTGATGCTATTCTTCCCTCTCCCCTGTTCTTTCTCCTTCAAACCTCGGGTGAAGGAAATGGTGTTGTCCTGGATTTGTGGCCCCGCTGTAATTGGCACATGTTAATCCATCAGGTATGCACAGAGCTACCATGGGTGCTGCTGTGAGTACTCTTAGCATGGTGGAGAAAACAGCTCCTGAACAGGTCCTCAAAACACAGCACAGGTAAAAGCAGTGACGTAGATACCATGGAGACACAGGCACGGACCCAGCTCAGCCAGGGAGCAAGGCAGCTTCCTAGAGGAAGCCAGGAGGCTGGAGCATGAGCAGAAGTGGGCAAGTGAGGGGTGGGGAATTCTGGGCAGAGGGAGGAGGAAAGCTAAGTCCCATGGGCTGCAGGATCAGATGCACCAATGGGCCAGCGCCTGTCAGCAGAAGCCACATGGCCTTGGGCGCAGAGCATGTGAGCTGGCTCCAGTGTATCTGGGAGGTGTTGGTTTGGCGTCAGAGGTTTCAGAAGGTCACACCAACCTGCTTGGATTTCAGGGTTTGTGCTCGGTCATTTCACCTCCCTGCACACAAAAAAGCACAAAAGGAGCTCAGGAGCCCACCAAGTGACAGAGATATAACCCTGGGAGAGTTCAGGTTGCTTTGCACGGTCTCCACACATCCTTGTTCCCAGTGACAAATCCTCATGCCTGGTGCCCAATACGTACCCTGACTCCTGCTCCTGGTGGCAGGACTCAGCAGGACCGACCTTACATAAGCATAGGACAGTCCCTAGGTCAACGCTGTCCTGATCTCTTCCCATCTCTGTGGGGTAGAACCAGTGTCGCTGCCAAATAAGATTCTCACTCCTTCATGGAGGGTCTGGAAAGTCACCTGGGTTATCCCAGTCATTCGTTCTCATAAGTCCTAAGACTGTTAATGTAAAGACCTCACAGTTCCTTCATCTCAGCCCCTTCCTTCGCTCTCTGTCCCCCTCCCTCCTAGGGCATGGGGCCATCATCCATCACCACAGTACATTGTCCGCAGGCTCACTCCATGGTAGTGTGTCCAGAACTGGTGGGTTCTTGGTCTCGCTGGCTTCAAGAATGAAGCCGCGGACCCTCACAGTGAGTGTTACAGCTCTTAAAGGTGGTGCATCTGGAGTTGTCCGGTCCTTCTGGTGGGCTTGCAGTCTGGCTGGCCTCAGAAGTGAAGCTGCAGACCTTCACAGCGAGTGTTACAGCTCGTAAAAGGCCTCACGGACCAAAAGAGTGAGCAGCAGCAAGATTTATTGCGAAAAGTGAAAGAACAAACCTTCCAAGCCATGGAAGGGTACACAAGCAGGTTAGGACTACTGGATCAGGTCACCTGCTTTATTCCCTTATCTGGCCCCACGCACATCCTACTGATTGGTCCATTTTACAGAGAGCTGATTGGTCTGTTTTGACAGAGTGCTGATTGGTGTGTTTATAAACCTTGAGCTAGACACAGAGTGCTGATTGGTGCGTTTATAAACCTTGAGAGACACAGAGTGCTGATTGGTGCGTTTACAATCCTCTAGCTAGACAGAAAAGTTCTCCAAGTCCCCACCCCCTTCCCAGAAGCCCAGCCGGTTTCACCTCTCACTGGCACCTGCTGAGGGACTCTGTGGCACCCAGCCCGGGCACTCCGGCAGCCGAGAGGGAGCTCGTCCCCTGATCAAGCCCAGCAGGCTCAGGCCGGGGCATTGAGTGCAGGTCCTACTGAGCCCACACCCACCCAGAACCCGCGGAGGCCCAGGAGCACCACCCGCAGCCCCGGCTCCCCTGCCCTGCGCCTCTCACTCCACACCTCCCCGCCAGCAGAGGGAGCCAGATCCAGCCTCCACCAGCCCTGGAGAGGGGCCCCACAGCTCGGCGGCAGGCTGAAGGTCTCCTCCTGCGCGGCCAGAGCGGACGCGGAGGGGGAGGAAGCTGGAGAGCCAGGAGAGCTGCTGGCACGTTGTCACCTCTCAGTAGGAGACAGCCTCTGGTGGGAGAAAGGACACCAGGTACCTGGCCGTGTGAACCCGGCTTGAACCTCAGTCCTACAAGGCTCTTTGCCCTAAGAAACGTGGTGGCCATAGAATTGTCATGAGGGTCAAGAGTGATGGGGCACGGGGAGGAGTTCTTACAAAAGCTGGGATGCAGTGGGAGCTCAGGAAGTATCTATGGATTTGAATCCGAGATCTTCCCTAATCCTAGGGAATGAAACTGTACTCCAACAACTCTCAAAGATGCTGCATGGCCTATGAATCCGTCAGTTCACCTCCACGAACCTAGGGCAGAAAGAAAGTCAGAGGTCTGGGATCCTTTGACTCTGGTCCCTTGTGTCTGAGGGAGGACAAGTGGGATGGACAGTGATAGAAATGGCCAACAGATCGTTTTAACCATTGCCCTCCACGCTTCCGTCCCCGCAGCCTGCACACCCACCCACACTCCATCAGGGCCCTGCCTGAGCTTTCCTCGGCCTCTGTCCCCGCAGCCTGCACACCCACCCACACTCCATCAGGGTCATGTCTGAGCTTCCCTGCAGTGCTGAGCTCTGCCCACTGTATGGGGACTTCGAGGCTGGGGCGCTTCCATGGAAGCCCATTGGCCTTTGCAGGGCTCTGGAGCTGCCGCCTCGCAGTGACATCTCCCTTCTCCTGCAAAGGCCTCACCGCAGCCACTTGTGGCCCGCAGTACCGCACTCTCTCAAGTAAGGATAGCCTCTCTTAGCCCCTCCTCTGGCACAATGTTTCTTGTTGCTTTTCAGATTTGTAAGACATTCTCTTATTATAAATTGGAAAGAAGGAGAAAGGGCATTTAATTATTAACAAGTAGGTTCAGAATTCTCTTAGAAAACAAATCAAGTTGTTCAGGGGGAAAGTGTGACAAATATTCAAGTTGGGAGGTAAACTCGATGTGGGCTGGAAGTGAGGCTTCCGGGGATGGAGCTGCACTATGGATACATCCAACGCAGTCTGCCTGGATTCCTGGGGCCTCTGGGGCATGGCAGACGAGGGCAGAGAGCAGGGTGAAGGCTTGAGGATAACTGCACCCCGTGAGACCCTGCCTTTGGTCTCTGGTCTTCCTGGTGATGCAGGACAGGTGAGACTCAAATTGGGGCTTAGCCTTCAAAGGGTCTTGGCTTCACCCAGGAAATAATTCAAGAGCGAGCAGATGGTAGGGTGGAAGAAAACAGCCATATTGAAGCAGCAGTGTTACAGGTCTGTGATTGCTCCTGCAGAGCAGGGCTACCCCGTAGGCAGTAAGTGGCAGCTGCGGGCAGGCCTGCAATCACATTTATACTCACTTTAAATTACATGTAGATTACGGGGCAGTTTATGCAGAAATTTCTAGGAAAAGGGCAGTAACTTTTGGGTTGTGAGGTAATTGCTATGAAAAGGGGCAGTAATGCTTGGGTGTTGCCATGGCAATAATAAACTGACATGGGCACATCCCCTGACCCCCATCCCTGTGTTAACAGGTTCTCAGTTTGGTCCAGTGTCTGAACCCTGCCTCCAGAGTCAAGTCCTGTCTCCTACCTCACTGGGGACGTTGGGCCCTGTTTTCTGATCTCTGTCCCCAGCTACATTTAGATGACAACACCTCCTTATAGACTCCTCCAGTTCTCTTGGGTTCCTACAGGAGCATGTCTGGGATAGAGTCCAAGATGAACTTCTGCATGGTAGCCCCTTGCTGCTGCCTGGTGAGCTTTGGGCCCTGAGAAGGGAAGGGGAGGTGCTATGGCTGTTGTAGGCCCATCTGGGGGCCTGGACCTTAGGGACCACAGCTGCTGAACACCCCAAGGACCTCTCGCTAGCTGCTCTCTCCTGTCTCTCCAGGCTGTCCCAGCCTCACCCGCCACGTGCCTCCCTGACTCGCATGGTCGGTCGAGAATCAGCTACCAGCATGTCAGTGGCAGAGTGAGGCCCTGGATGCGAAAAGCTCCAAATGCGTTTCCCTTCTGTGTTCTCAGTCTGATGTGCTCTGACATATTTGTGCCTATCTAGTTATCCAGAGACATTGATTTCCCTGGCGGGGAAGCACGTTGGGAAAAGGAACATTTATTGACTAATGGAGGGAAATATTTGAGTCATAGATTGTCCTTAGATGGATCGTTGATTTATTCCTGGTAAAATCTGACTTATTTAAATGGCCACGCAAGTAACTAATAAAATAATTTAAAGATCATAATTTAAACTAATGAGATACTTTAAAAACATATTTCCAGGTCTCTAGAGTGGAGGGAATGTGGTCTGTAGATTATAATTGATCATGAGGAGCACTTTGCTTCCTGTTTACTCACTGCTTGCTTGGGAATACGTTGTTACATTTTTGGCTCTTGCAATATTTTCTCCGAGTTAGGAGAACATCACTTCATGTGATTTCTAAAGTTAAAACTTTGTGCACTTTTGGACTTCTGCAATATGCAATACTCTCCAACACAGAGGCACACGTAGGTATGAGTTGTCGTGGAAAGGCATGTGTTTCCATGGTAAGGGCTTGCCCGTGCCCCGTGGAAGGAGTCATGTTGCATGTTGTGACCCCTGGGGAGGGCTCAGATCTTCTCCCACAGAAGCACAGCTGCCGGCTGTGGCCTCAGGCTGGGCTTCACCGAGGGCAAGCAGTGAGACCCACCCAAGATGTCCACCAGCTGGTAGACCTTCCCCTAGTTTTCGTTGCATTTCTTCATTCATGCCTTTACTTTTTAAACCTAGCGTAGTTTGGGTCTAAGGAATGTGGTTATAAAAGCTGGAACCCGCATGACCACCTGGCCTTTGAGAAGAAACAGAGAAGGGAAAAAGGGGCTTAAGATGTGGTCAAATGCAAGGGTTGTCTCTTTACTGAGGTAGGTCAAAGGGTACTCTGAGGACAGGCACGAGGGCCGTTATTTTGCTGGGTGTAGGGGAACACGCTCCATTTCATGGTTTCCGATGAATGAGCTTGTCCCGGCTATAATCCTTGCTTTCTTTGTGTCATTGTTACTAGTATTTATCTCCACACTCCCACCCAGTTTTCTTATTGGGATTCCACTTATTCCACAGCTAATTATGGAGTCCCTCTTCCCTCTCCTTCTGTTCTAGACCCTGGAGTTCAGCAGTAAACCTGACATGTTGGCCCTGCCCTCAGAGCTTCCTCCCTGCCCCTACTTTTCCCCAGGGCTATCTCACCCTCTCTATGCTTCCTTTGTGCTGCCAACACCGGGCCCCACCTGTGGGCATTCTAGGCTCTGATGAGGTAGAGAAAAGACACTCCCCACGGCTCTGCACTTATGATGTAAGCTGAACGTGAATACTGAGCCAGAAACAGAGCAATGACTTTCCATTTTCCTACGTCACCTCAACACCAATGTTTTATTAAATTAAAAGGACTAAAAAGAACTAAGTGATGCATGAGTCTTTATTTTAATTGAGCTTTTATGTTCCTCAATTCATTAATGAAGAAGAAAAGAGAAAGCTGGTACATTTTATTGCCTGTAATTTTCAAGCGGAAGTTTATTCTGAAACATATTTCAACATCACATTCCTTGGGTAAATTGCCTGTAGCTTAAACATAACAGCAGCATCTGAAAACCCTCAGAACTCTACTTACGAATGAACCAGATTTTACTATTAAACAATATATTGGTTAGGCCGGTTTTCTTTGTATATTCTTGCTGGGCATCAGAAGACTTAAACCTAAGTCGTCTATCATCCCTGGGGGAGAATGGGGTGCCGGTGGGTGGTGTCGAGACTCACAGAAGGAGCTGAGCAAGGGATCCCAGCAGGAGCCGCTGGGGGACAAGGCATTTCCAGCAGGGGACGGGGAAAGTTGGTGGCATTAACATCCTGGGCACCTGCTATGGGTGTCAGGCCCCAGCCCTGGGCCACAAGGCTCAAAACAGGACTTTTCATCTCTGGGAGAGAGGCCGCCAGGAGCAAGATCTGGGCGGGGGGAGGGATCCAGGGAGAGGCCTGGTCCTGTAAGCTGGAATCACAAGAGGAGGGAGGAACTGGGACATGGGAATCACCAGGAACCGTTTTCCCTTCAGGGCACAGAATCCAAGTGGAACTTGCAGGGAGAGAGCTCAGCCTTCCTGGGGCCACGGCTCAGCACTGGTCACACTGGCCAGCAGTGGCTGCAGGTGTCAGAGAGGAATTAGGGGTAGGAGATGTTGTGTGGAGGGTGCAGATGACAGACTTGGACCTTCTGTCAAGACGGAATCTAGAAGCAGGGCATGGTTTCCAGTGGAGCAATGAGTTGGTTTATAATTTTGCATCCCAGGCCATTGGATATGCCTCGTATTTTTCTTGGGAAATGAGCGTCATTTGTGTCAGGAAATGGTACAAGTTCATTGTGCAACCCACTGATTCTTTTTATCTTGGGGTATGGCATCTATTTCTTAAACTCGGAAGATTTCTAAAATACAGTGTTGTAAGCTGTAGAGTTTTGGTACATCCTTCCTTGCATTTTCCAAATGCCGATGGGCTGACACATCATGGTAGATCTGTGCTCTGGTGCTGCTTCTCCGCCCTTTCCACCTTCTCCACTTTTCCCTGCTTTCCTGCTTTTTGTGCTTCGCTGGGAAACAAAGCCTGACTCAGAGCCGAAGGGCTGAGAAGATATGGGAGAGGCAAGCGGCCGCTGTTAAAGAAGAGCAGTCCTCTCTCGATACGCCAAACAGGTCCCTCACAGGCCTTTCCAGAGTCAAAGATGGGAGGAGAGGGGGGCAGCGAGGCTGAAACCTTTCCGATTGTGCATCTGACTGAAGTTTGAACTGTGCCTCTGGCCTCAGCAAGTCTCCTTTCACATTCAAGCTCTTTCTGGCTATGTCCTACACATTATCCCTCATCTCATGTTTTGTAGATTTGCATTGACAAAAATGACAATATTTGTTTGTTTTATTTTTATTATTATTATTGAGATGGAGTCTCACTCTGTCACCCAGGCTGAAGTGCAGTGGTGTGATCACGGCTCACTGAAACCTTCACCTACCAGGTTCAAGCGATTCTCCTGCCTCAGCCTCCTGAATAGCTGTGATTACAGGCACCTGCCAACATGCCTGGCTAATTTTTGTATTTTTTCTTTTTTTTTTAAATAGAGATGGGTTTTTGCCAATTTGCCAAGTTGGCCAGGCTGGTCTCAAACTCCTGACCTCAAGTGATCCACCCGCCTCAGTCTCCCAAAGTGCTGGGATTATAGGCATGAGCCACCACGCCCGGTGACAATATTTATTGTTTTTTTGTTGTGACTTAAAAAGCAACATCTCCTACTTAATAGTCTTTCTGTTCACAGTTTCTTTCTCCAAACTTATTATTTAGTTATCTGTTAGTGCTGGTAGTTGGTCAACCAGGTTTTGTAACGTGAACTAAATCCTATAGAATTAATATTCCTTGTAAACAAATACACTTTTATCTACTAATGACCATGATCAAGAGTCATACTCAAATAAATTTATTTGGGGAACAGATATCTAAATATGCACCATTACTAAAGTTTTTAAATCCTTTTGCTAAATTTTAGAAATTCATGTGTGGTCAAAAAATACCTGCTTTGCACTTGAGAGCCCAGCCCCATGAAGCACAGGGGGTTCAAGGTGCAGCAGAAATGTGGGGGATCGAGACTTCCCAGGCCATGTTTTGAGCCCCCTTTCTTTGTCGCTTGCCAGCCATGGTTGGACAAAGGTCACCTGGCCTTTCTCACCCCACCTTGCTGCTTCTCCGGGCATGAATCACAGTAATCTGTAACTCTGAGGGTGACTAGAACCACAAACATTGAGAACTGTAAGTAGACGTAAACAATCTCATCTGTTGGGAAAGACATGCAGAGTGGAAGCCTTATTTAAGAGAACCAAAGTTCCTTCTGTGAAATAAAAGAAAGAAGGATTGAAAGCAGAAAACTGAGTTTTTGTTTATTTTGTATGGTATGGAAGTAAAATACAACTTTATTCAGCGAAGAGAAGGTTTGGAGCTAAGCTGTTGTAGAAGGTGACCTTCTGCGATCAGTGGGCTTGCAGGGCGGCTTGTGGAATCCAGCTTTCCCACAGTTTGGTTCCCTGTGGAGGGTGGAGGCCCAGTCAGGGGGATGAGAGATATTCTGAGCCAGGATAGGCATGGGAAAGCCTTGTGAGGAACGGAGAGGATTTAGGCCCACCTGGAGTAAGAATGGGTGCTGGAAAGTGGCCGGAAATAAGGTGGGAAGGTAAGGAGGCTCTGGCTGGCGGGAGAAATTGGTGCCGGTTGCACAACTTGACGGCTGGCGTGTGTTCCTGAGCCGGGCTGTTGGTATGAACACAGCACAGGTGTGGATCCATACCCGAAACCAGCTTTATATTTTTCCAGGATCACAGCTACATCCCACACCAGCTTTAAAAATGACTTATTTTATGCTGCTCTGGGAGTGATTTTAATATCAGAAGCGTTTTAAAAGTGACAATCACACCCATTTGCTTGAGAGGTTAAACACCTGCTTTAAAAAAGATGACTTTCATCATAAAAAATGCAAGCACATATGAAAGCAAAGAATGTAATAAACCCCCATAGATCAGTCTCAGATAATTTCCAAAATTACCAGACCAGGCCAGTCTTGTTTTATTTATGTGTCCCCTCCCTCTCCCCCTCCACCTACCCACACAGCTCCAGATTATTTTGTGGCGAGTCCTAGGCATCATATAATTTAATTTTAATTTTAGAATAATCCAGAAATATCTTCCTCCCCCTTTTCAAGGGTAAAAATGGAATAGCATTAATACCTACTCAGGTTGGTAAATACATGTCTGTAATCCCAGTACTCTGGGAAGCCCAGGCAGGCAGATCACTTGAGGCCAGGAATTCGAGACCAGCCTGGCCAACATGGTGAAACCCTGTCTCTACTAAAAGTACAAAAATTCGCTGGGAGTGGTGGTGCACACCTGTAGTCCCAGCTACTCTGGAGGCTGAGGCAAGAGGATTGCTTGAGCCTGGAGGAGGAGGTTGCAGTGAGCCAACATCATGCCACTACACTTCAGCGTGGGTGACAGAGTGAGACCCTGTCTTAAAAAAAAAAAATACTGATATGAACACGTTTCTTATTTTTAGCTACCTAGAGTAGAAGGTATTTGTATTGTATAATACATTCTACTATTTTATATCTCCATTTCTCAGAAACAGGCAGTTCTGCCTCTTACGTGTAAAATCTAACCTTGGCTTGACGCCCATGTCCTTCCATTCCATCTTTCTGGAAGGCATCAACCTCAGACCTTCCATCCTAGTACTACCTCAAGCTTTCTGTTGTGAACCTGGTAGCCCTTGAAGGTTATAAATTTTCAAAATACACAAAACAACTGTATAGAAATTCACCTAAATGTGGTAGAATCGAGCATTCTGGAAACAGAAGATTTCTCCAAGTTAGCTAAAACTCCGTTGAAGAGAAGCCCAGGCTTTCTCAAGAGAACATCACAACACACTACTCCTATGTGCTGGACCATTAAAGAAATCCTCTGTCAGTTCCAGTTTCTCCAATAATTAATCAGTCAAAACAAGAAGGACAAGAGAAAAAATTCAATTCATAACCATGAGCCTCTTTGAAGTTTAGTAAATTGTGTTTGGTATTGTAGGGTGCATACAAACGTGCGGATTGAAGGAAGTGTAAGTCTGGTTGAGCATGAATATATAGACGTTGGGAGCAGTGTTTGCAGCACAGTGTGGTAAGTGCTGTGGAAACATGAAGCAGATGACTGTGAAGTTTCAAGGGGAAAAGTCTTATTATCTGATGCCTGGCTTCACGGGAGGGCTCGGCACAGGGCCACCCCCAGGAGGGGACAGTCTGAAGTGTATTCCTGGAATGGTCCTGATTACAAGTTCTACAGGGAGATTAGGTGAGATCTGATCATGGCCAACTTCAAATCAAGAGGAATCTTACGGTGTAATAGGGAGCCGAGCTGCTAGAGAGTGAGGCGTGGAAGCACAGGGTGGACTTACGCTTCTGGAGATCAACCGGTCATGCTTTCTAGGGGAGACCATCCTGGGGCGGGGCCAGCCCTTCAGGAGAAGAGAAGTGGACAAGGCAGTGGCGGAGGCTGAGCCTCCCAGAACGTTTTTTTTTTTTTTTTTTTTTTTTTTTTTTTTTTTTTTTTTGAGACAGAGTCTTAGTCTGCTGCACAGGCTGGAGTGCAGTGGTGTGATATTGGTTCACTGCAACCTCTGCCTCCTGGTTTCAAGTGATTCTCCTGCCTCAGCCTCCTGAGTAGCTGGGATTACAGGTGTGTGCCACCACGGCCAGCTAATTTTTGTATTTTTGGTAGAGACAAGGTTTCATCATGTTGGCCAGGCTGGTCTCCAATGCCTGACCTCAAGTGATCCACCCCCCTCAGCCGCCCAGAGTGCTGGGATGACAGGCATGAGCCACCACACGCGGCCGCCCAGGACTTGTCATTGGCAAGCCAGTGAATCCCTTATGGCGAAGCCTGTTTACACTCAACTTTCTCTTATGACAATTGACAGCTTCCTTACCTGCCCAGAGAAAAGCAAACAAATGGTAACCTCAGAAGCAGCATATAGAACTCAGAGAACAGAGACCTTGAAAAACCTAGAGAGACTGCGAAGAAATGACACAATAGCCACAATAGCCAAAAAACAAACAGGATGAAACAAATAAGGAGTAATTGGGAAAGTGAAAGCATTCCTCCCGATTTAAAACAGGAGTGCTAAAACACAAAAACAAATATTGGGACAGTGTTGAGGAATTCTAGTAAGTGGAACTGGAAATAGGCATGAGACAGGATTGAAATGAGAAGAAACTTTACTAGATCTTCATGTTTCCTATTGGTGAGTTCCTCATGTCTTAACCCTCTAAGAAGGAAGGAACCTGCAGATTGTCCTCCGCTGTGGAGGGGACCACCCAGTAGGGCTGATCTCAGGAGCATGTCGCTGGGGAGGGGATTTTCCAGGGCTTGCCGGGTGTCACAGCCTCTCTTCTCTGTGGGATTGGTTACCTTTGCAGGTATGACTGTGCTGTGAGCATCTTTAAAGGGAGCTGATAAACAGACAGCATGGACATTGGGGCAGGACCAGGGCTGAGAGATGGCAGGCTGGGCTGGGGAGAGTGGGAGAGAAAGTGCGACTGAAGGAGCAGGGGTAGGTGGGCCGGAACTGCAGGGGCTTCCCCACTGGGAAGGGGAGGCCAGCCTCCTCCCAGGCAGGAGCAAAGGAGACGTGAAGATGATATGTGGGAGAGACCCTCCTCCCTTTGGCTTTGGTCCTGTTTTCTTTTAAGCAGAAGACTTGGGCCCTGCCCCCAACTGTGGGTGCCCACCGCTTGCTGGCAAACTGGGCAGAGGATCCCTATGCAGAAAGCCCTGGCCACGGCACTGGAACCCAAAGAGAGCAGAAGCACCTGAGAACCACAGGACCTGATTTGTTTGGTGCACTGCAGCTTGCTCTTTATGTGTCTGTGTTGGTGGTGGAATATTTTGTAGAAATATGAAGTTTAAACATTGTCTTTTGCCGGGCACAGTAGCTCACGCCTATAATCCCAGCACTTTGAGAGGCTGAGTTGGGTGGATCACCTGAGGTCAGGAGTTTTGACACCAGCCTGGCCAACATGGTGAAACCCTGTCTCTACTAAAAATACAAAAATTAGCTGGGCATGGTGGCAGGCACCTGTAATCCCTGCTCAAGAGGCTGAGGCAGGAGAACAGCTAGAACCCGGGAGGTGGAGGTTGCAGCGAGCCCAGATTGCCCCATTGCACTTCAACGTGGGCAACAGAGCGAGACTCCATCTCAAAAACAAAAACAAAACACGGTCTTTGTCATCATGATGCTTATTTCTGGTTCACGTCCCACATCTTTGAAGTAAGAGTTTTCTTATTTCCATAAATAGCTTCTGAACACATTCCTTGATTTCCTACTTTGTATTTCCTAATTCCAAAGTCCTTTCCTCACCCGGTCTCCCTCTAAAGATACCGACCTCTTGTCCTTGCTGCCTGCTGGGTTGCATGTCCTGCTGTCGCTCAGACAGACCACCCCTGGCTGCCTCTCCCTGCTCCCAGGTCAGCAGTCCCACGGTTTAGCGTGGTCCCCGTCGGAATGGACACCACAGGCCTCTAACATGCCTGTGTCCCTCTCAGCCAGGCAGCAGCCTCTGCCCAGCGCCCACCTGCCATGCTCAAAACACTATTGTCCCCAATCAAAGTCAATAACTCTTTCAAATAAGAGGTTTCCTGTTCCCACAAATAACTTCCTGAACGCATTATGTTGCTTTCTTTTTTAAAAATAATCTGTTTATTGACATGGATGGCTATAAAAGATTGTCTTGATGAGGAACTCAGCATTTCCTGTTTTCAGACTCTCCAGGGCTCTAAGAGTACCAGTACACAATTTTCTTGATCAGAAAAAAGAATCAACAATCCTGCCCAGAACTCTCTTTTCCCCAGCGATGCAGCTCTGTTCGGGGCTATTGACACACTTTGTGAAGATAGCAACAGCTCCGTAGAACATTTCACTGAGGAGAAAATGTTCATGGCTTTTTATTTCTATTTATTTGATAGTAACTCTTTAGAACGGCACAGTAGGTCTGGATAACAAATCAAAGCTATTTTTAACAGCAAATGGTGAGGAAATTTTGGATGCTTTGGCGTGTCGTATGGCAAGCTTAGTTTAGCAGGGCCGTCCAAACTTTGGGTTCTCTGGGCCACACTGGAAGAAGACGTGTCTTGGGCCACACATAAAATACACTAACAATAGCTGATGAGCTGAAAAAAAAAATCACAAAAAAATCTCGTAATATTTTTAGAAAGTTTACAAATTTGTGTTGGGCCACATTCAGAGCTGACGTGGGCCACGTGCTGCCTGCAGGCCGTGCTTTGGACAAGTTTGGTTTAGAGTTTGCAAATGTTTGTCCTGTTTTGTGCCTCCTGAGCCATGTGGACCCTCCCTCCATCAGATAGCAGCTGGCCCCATGGGCTCAGGGCCAGGTGCTCTGCAGCTGGGAGTCCATAGGGCTGTGCAGACTTGTCGAGAGGGCACCAGAGCCCCCCAAGGACAGCAACTCAGTCATTTCTCCTCTAGGGTCCTTGTGGACTGATGGGCAGCCAGACTTCAGTGCAGCCTGGTCCTGGGCACCCCCTGCAGTTGGAATGACAACTGTGTGGGGACAGGGCTGCTCTGCACCCAGGACCAGTGCTTCCCATGACCCTCCACAGCACAGAGACCCCTAGTGCCGCAGCCTGCACCCCTGGTCCTGAGAGGAGGCCTTCCCAGGTCTGTGTGCATGTGGAGGAGGGTGGCTTAGAGTGCCACAGTGCAGAGAAGGTGCCCTTCATCCACAGGCACACACGTGACACAGGCTGGAGGGACAGGCAGCAGGGGACTGTGGTTCTGCATCTCCCTTTACAGTGAGCGTGCACCTAGTATAGCAGACGGGAAGAAGTAGGGAGGGAGGGACAGCTCTGGGGAGGGCTGGGAGAGGGCTCGGGTGCCCACCCAGGGCCTGCAGGTCAGCCTGCTGCACATCCGCTCACTGCAGCAAGCCCACGCCAACATCAAACCCACGCTCCAAGCCAGGGACGTGGAAGAGTGCAGAGCCTCCTTCTGCTGAGGCTTAAGGCTTACGGCAACTGCCTCTCTTTCAGCCAAGGGGAAGGCTTCCTTCCCTTTGGAGAGGCAATATCTGTGAAGGAGGCAAGGATTTCCTGTCCCCACCACACACAGAAGCAGCAGGCTCCCTGGGACAGAGGGGACGGTGGCATCCTCAACTGCTCTCATCCAGTGAGCTGGCCCCCCTCTGAGATCAGCCCTCTGTCCAGTACAACGTCAGCCCTTTCTCTCAGAAAATAAACCTCGTAAACACTATTGCAGTAGCACTTGTAGAGGAGTAAGCTTTTTTTTTTTTTCTTACTATTTTGGATGGTAAGACTCAAGTTAGAAATCTAGAAACCAAGAAAAAGAATTGAAGATATCCAATTGGAATTTCTGCCTGCAAATAAAGTGATGGGTACTCTGCCTCCATGGCACCCACAGAACCGAGATGGTGACTGGAAATATTCTGCAGTGCTAGCTGGCGCTCGAGGGGGACATGTCAGGGAATCAGTTAAATATCTTTTTAATTAGCATCCGTGGGTTGACTGGTTATACTTGTTATCTGCTGTGAATCTAGCAGATGAATAGTATCTGCCGGCTTTCCTTCTCTTCCCTGAATGTTGGCGGCTTCTGGTTGAGTGTCACGTGTGGTGCAGGAGGTATACAGCGCCCAGTGTATGCATGAGACTTGTTTCCCCCCAATGTTCTCAGTCCCCACATACCTGGAGCAGTCCCTCCCTCATAACCGCCCTGGGTCTCTTTAACCTCCCGATAACATTTTAACCTGGGCTTTTCCTTTGTGTCTGTACATTTTTTCCAAGTAGACTTTAGAATGTATGCACAACCTCTAATCCAGCAGCAGCAACTAGCGGGACCCACAGGAAATGCTGAGGCCATGCACTTGGCTGTAACTCATAAATCACGACTAGGTGGAGACACGCCTGGTTTGGCCACAGGTTTCAGACCCCTGGGCTCCTCCCTCTGAACTGAGAATGGACCTTCCTAATCCCCTGCTGTCCTCTTGCAAATCTGAACCTCAGTGAGCTCTGCCCCACCCAATTTGCATCTCTGAGGCTGCTGACTTACTGGTGTGAGACATTCTGAGATCCCGGCTCTGGCCAGCCCACTGGCCAGTGTCCAGCTCCACCCTTCCCTCCCATGTGCTGGGCAGCCTCTGCTGGTCCCTGTTATCAGGTTTTCAGACCCAGCTTGATATCTGCACCCTGACTTTGCATTTTTCCCTGCACTATATAGATTTCAGAGCACAGAGAAGAAAGTGGATGTTGACAAATTACCCACGGCGGCTCGCTGTCAGATTGCTGACCTTGCCATCTGAGGCTGTATTGAGTCTTTTCTTATTGGAATAACTTAGCCGGGCTGGTGTGGTTGAATTTGAGTGTCTGTGCTTCAATCATGAGAAGAGTCGTGTGGTGGAGCAGCTCCACCTCCAACATACAGGTCACCAGTGTCAGTAGGGGGCTCCAGGAGTAGTGAATATGACTGCCTTGAGATTGTTGCTATTTAGACCCAGCAGTCCCAGATGTTGATAGGAAATGCTTTTGACCCAGTGCAGCCACAGGTGGGAGTGTCTTGTTCAATTCTGAATAGAGAGGTTACCAGACATGCCTTCTTTACTGTAATAACAACAGACCAGAACTAGTGACAAAATGAGGTTCTCGTTGCCTCTGCCTGAGTTTTAATGACTGTCTTCAACTTTTCCAGAAATATCATTCTACTTGTCTGAAAAATGACCATTTACTCTGCATGGCTCTGATAGAACAGGCAAAAGGAACATTGCATTTAAATAACATGTTGGGGCCTGGCATGGTGACTCATGCCTAGAATTCTAGCACTTTGGGAGGCGGAGACTGGTAGATCACTTGAGGTCAGAAGTTCAAGACCAACCTGGCCAATGGGGCGAAAACCCGTCTCTACAAAAAATTAGCAGAGTGTGGTGGCACATGGCTGTAATCCCAGCTACTCAGGAGGCTGAGCCACAAGAATCACTTGAACCCGGGAGGCGGAGGTTGCAGTGAGCTGAGATCATGCCATTGCACTCCACCTGGGCGACACAGTGAGACCCTGTCTAAAAATAAATAAATAAATAAATAACATGTTGGACACTTAATGGAATTTTAGCTGATGTTTGAGGGTAGCCTTAAGAGTAGAGAAACTCCCATCATCTGTAGGAACTATCTGTTGTCGCATTTCAAATATGAGAATCAAAATTGCGAATACAAAGGCCCTTAGAGGTGAGGGTCATACTCTTAAATGTTATGCAAAAGCCCACTTTACCTGGATAATCTTGATGTCTAAAATTAAGATCACACTATGTTTTAAGAGGGATACGCCTTGAAGACTAATCACTTCAAAGTGTAGCAGTCATGTTACTCAGAATTAAATAGGATGTTTCAATATTTTACGCCATGTACTAACTACCTTTAGTACATAACAAATTGCCCCCAAACTTACTCGCATTAAAAAACAAAAGAGGCGTTTACTTTCTCACCATTGCTGTGGGGCAGAAGTGTGACAGCAGCTCAGCAGTTCTTCATGAGGCTACATCCAGCTGTCGGGCAGGGCTCAGGGCTGTGGTCTCATCCGAAGGATGATGGTGGAGAATCACTCCCAAATTCACTCGTGCACGTGTTGCAGGCCTTCCAGCCTCACCACATGGACCTCTCACCAGGCCTGTATCATGATAGCTGGCTCCCCAGGGTGAGCAATCCAGGGACAGCAAGAGAGCCCAAAGTGGAGGTCATGCCATTTTATAACCCTGCCTAGAGGTGACTGCCCATCCCTCCTGCCATATTCTGCATGTTAACACAAATCACTAGGTCCAGTTCACATTCACAGGGTGGAAATTACACACCAAGCCGTGACTACCGGGAGCAGGGGTTGTGGGGACATCTTGGAGGCTGGCTAGCACTCTCCTGTCAAAGGCAGGAATTGCTGATTGAATGGGCTGAGAGGAGAGAAAGAAAAATCACATCTGACATTTTCTGCAGAAACTGTGTTTCCATGTTGGTTTTTGTTTGTTTTATTTTTATGTGGAGGGGGAGTTGCTGTTATTATTTTTTCATGTTATTATGAAACTACTCAGGGGCACAAGGTTAGAATTGATGCTTCTTTAGGTCACTCCTAAGGCACACATCCTGTAAGAAATCTGAAATCCTCTGGAGAGTCAGTGATCACTATTGCCTGGTCCTTCCATGGCACGCATAAATTTTCACAATAGTAGCATGGGATACCTGAGATACTGTTTAAAAACTTCTTCAGAACAGATTTAATTTGCTCTGAGACCTTTTCCCCAAAAACGTGCTGGAGTTGCCTGGAAATTCGATCTCAGTCATTAATTGGGCTCTTTCCCTCTTGGGCTTTGCACCCCAAACACCCCAGCAGGCAAACGGCCTGGTGTCCTTGAGCAAGCCCAGACGTGGGGGCGCTCTCTTCTTCAGTCTTCGTCGTCACCATTGCAGTGCCTGCCTTTCACACTTCCCAGATAAGAAAGGCAGCTTGTTTTCTCCGGGGCTCCGGGGACAAGAGTCTGTACTGAGGCTGAGTGGTCAGCCCCTGTGTGGCCCAGACACCTGCCTCTTCTTGAGTTCTGGGTTTGGGAGACGTGTGCTGAGGAGGTGTCATTGCTTAACCCACAGCCTTCCCTACCCTGACCCCCAGAGTGGGCAAGCTTCAGACACTTCAGCCTCCCTGGTGTCCCAGGCACAGGTCACCCTAGTCCCAGCCTCGGCTCAGCTCCTGAAGAGAAACCTGAGCCTTGCCCTCGCAGGCAAGGGACACACAGTCCATGCTCAGGTCACAGCCCTAGGACCAGGTGATGAGAAGCCAGGGACACTTCTCTCATTCTACCTGCTTTTCAAACAGAAGGAAAAGAAGGATCCCATTTACTTGTGCCATTCTCATTTCCATCTGCTTTATTGCTGTGAAAGTGCCTTTCATTTTGTTTTCATTTTTTTCTTGTTGAGACAGTCTCGTTCTATTGCCCAGGCTGGAGTGCAGTGGTGCCATGAGGGCTCACTGTAGCCTCGACCTCCCAAGTTCAAGCCATCCTCCCACCTCTCAAGCAGCTGAGACTACATGTGTGTGCCACCACACCTGGTTAACTTTTTTTTCTTTTTTTTGCAGTAGAGACCAGGTCTTGCTATTAGTGCCCAGGCTGGTCTCGAATTCTTCACCTCAAGCAATCCTCTTACCTTGGCCTCCCAAAATGCTGAGATTACTCACATGCCTTTTATTTTAGATTATACGTCATATATCAGAGGACATTCCTGTCCCTCTGTTTCTTACTCAGGATCATCTTAGCATCTATAACACATGTGTAGGTCATGGGGGCAGCCTCCTACCTGAGGTCACCAGGGACGACTTTGTCACCCCATGCAGTGGTTTTATACAATCCTCATTTTTTTCTTTGACATTACACGTGGCCTGGGGTAGCAGGGTAGACTGGGAGCCCCGTCTATGTTCCATGTCCGCTGCCCCATGCGCCCTGTGAATAGAGGGTGCTAGAGAGACAGCCAACCCGGGGGAAGGAGCAGGTGCTGATCCCCCAGCTCTGCCTCCTATTCCTATCACTGTCCCCATTAAGACCTCTTAATGCTGGCCAGGCACGGGGGCTCATGCCTGTAATCCCAGCACTTTGGGAGGCTGAAGTGGGCAGATCACTTGAGCCCAGGAGTTCAAGACCAGCCTAGGCAACATGGTGAAACCCCATCTCTACCAAAACATACAAAAATTAGCCAGATGTGGTGAGGCACACACCTGTGGTCCCAGCTTCTTGGGAGGCTGAGGTGGGAGGATCACTTGAGCCTGGGAGGTTGAGGCTATAGGGAACCGTGGTGATCACGTCACTGAACTCCTGCCTGGATGACAGAGGGAGGCGCTGACAAAAGAAAAGGAAAAAGAAAAGAAGGAAGGAAAGAAGAAAGGAAGGGAGGGAGGGAAGGAAGGAAGGAAGGAAGGAAGGAAGGAAGGAAGGAAGGAAGGAAGGAAGGAAAGAAGGAGAGAAAAAAAGAAAAGAAACCTCTTAATTCTGGCAAAAGCTATTGGAACCAGTTTCTGCTTTTTATTTACATGTCCACTTACTTTGCCAGCTTCCCAGAACCAGCCTCCCTGTGCCCCTTCAGAGAGGCTCCCAGCAGCCGGGGAGTGCCTCCCTTCTCGGTGTTCCCAGATTGTCACACCACCACCCTCTTCCCTCCATTTAAGGAGCTGTTTCCCTGCACTTACCACATTGGGGTTACTGGGGGTTCCCCTTTGCCTTTCCAGCCTTCCAGCCTTACTCAGCCAATTCCTTATATGAAACACTTTCTGTGAAAACAACTGCTGTGGTTCCTGCTTTCCTGATTGGCCCTGAGTCATTCAGATGCCATGTCCCTGCCTGGCCATGAAGCACAGCCTCACGTCTGATGCTCTTGTGGCTTGGAATGGAAAAGGCCACAATCCGGCTGAAAGCGACGGGCTCTCAACACTGCCCCACCATATGAACTGAGGGGTGAGGTGCCAAGGGCCCCACACTGGGGAAGGAATGAGGGTGGGCTTGGATTTGGGACTTCACGCCTCCTGCTTTGTGTTCAGGAACGCTGTCTTCACTCTGCATTTCCTTCAGTTCCTCCAAATGCTCCAAGAAACCAAACCTCACTTGCACTGCTCGGTGGCATTGCGGTCCTGCTCCTGCTCGTCTGTGTCACTCCAGCTCTCCAGGAACCTGGCATTGTCCTTTCCCTGGCCCTGCCCTGCACACTGAATGCTTTAATCGAGGAGACTTCTGTAGATGTGCCTGTCAATCCCCAAACATCTCATGAGCTCCCGCTGTGCGTAGGCTGTGCTCTTCCCCTCCGGCATCTGTGTCTTTACTTTCTACCAATGATGCGGGCAGGAACTCCCCCCTTTTCTTTGTGCACTCAGAGCCCAGGGATTTCAGAGTCTGGCAGGCACTAGCTTGAAAGGTTCCTTATGACACCGAGGGCTGTGGTTCTCATTATTCAGATTGTCTTCAGGTTTTACCTCATTCAAAATGCCTAGCCGTAGTGTTAAAAGTGTGATCCCCTCTCTCCAAACGTCGCTGTTTCTACCCAGTTTATCCTGGTTACCTTCTTTGGCTGGTGATTCTGAGTTTTCACAATTGCAGGGGGTCAGGGGTGTACAATCACTCTCTTAGACCCACCCAAGTGGTCCTCAGGTGTGGAAAGTTTAAAAGTTGATATCTATGAGAAACTGCTTTCCTGTGACTTTTTTGCTGACTAAATGACTTGAAATCTGGCCTGTATATCTCGTCTATGGAGACATCAGAAGGATTTAGGTTTTATTCATGTGCAGGCACCACAAGGTATCAATAGGTGTTTTGAGCTTATGGTTCAAGCATGTTAAAACAAAATAGCAGGAAAATTAGTAATTTTCATTGGGTATATTTTCTGTAGTTTAAAATGATAAATATAGGTTACAGAATAAAAAATTATCAACATAACTATGTGTAACTATGTGCTGTTATATGTCATGCACATATGCTGTGGTTACATTTATCCTTACACTTAAAAATTTTAAATTATGGATAAAACATGTGACATTAAATTTACCATCTTAAGCATATGCTTCAGTGTGCAGTTCAGTGGTATTAGGTGCACTCACATTGCTGTGCAAACATTGCCACCATCTATCTCCAGAACTCTGTTCCTCTCTCAAAACTGAAACTCTACCCTTTAAGCAATAACTCTTTTTTCCTCCTAATCCTCATCTTCTGGCGCCACCATTCCACTCTCTGTCTCTATGATTTGGGTATTCTCAGTACCTCACGTAAGCGGAATCATACAGTATTTGTCTTTTTGTGACCGGCTTATTTCACTTCACGTAATGTCCTCCAGGTTCATCCACATTGCAGTGTGCATCATCCTTTCCTTCCATTGTGTGCCTACACCGCACTCTGCCACCCATCCATCCACCAATGAACACTGAGGTTGCTTCCATCTTTAGGCCACTGTGAATGATGCTGCTATGAATGTGAGTGTACAAATATCTCTTTGAGGCTCTGCTTTGCAGTGTTTTGGGGTATATACTCAGAAGGGAAAGTTGCTAAATTATATGGTTATTCTATGTGTAACTTTCTGAGGAATGGCCATACTGTTTTCCAGAACTCCTGCACTGTTTTACATTTCCACCAGGAGTGAACAAGAATTCTAATTTTTCCACCCCCTCGCCAACACTCATTACGCTCTGGTCTGTTTGTTTTGATAGTAGCTATCCCAAAAGGTGAGAGGGGATATCTTCTCAGGGTGTTGATTTGCTTGTGGTGTTGATTTGCATTTCCCTAAGGATTAGTGACACTGGCATTGAGCATCTTTTCATATGCTTCTTGGTCATTTGTATATCTTCTTTGGTGAAATTATCCTTATATTTGATAAACAACACATATTAGCATTTGAAATGGTACTTTCTAGCATTTTCACACAACTGACGAATGTCAGGATCTGAGTACCTGACTAGCTAGTGGAACATTATTATTGATGTGCTAGGAAGATGGATGAATGTAGACATCATCCACTGCTTTTAAACAGCACTCCCTTGGCCCCTACTTTGCTGGGAAGATGCCAGTACCGCCCCCTCTCTCTGATGCACAGCAGAGCACTCACTAGATGGGGCGGACCCCATGACCCAGGCAGGCCTTGCTGAGAGAGTCTCCAATTTTAGACACCAACTTCTTAAGTGAGTTCAGCTGTTTCCTACCGTCATTTCTGGATCAATCAGCTCGGAGAAGATTGGCTTTCAATAACTTTTCTATTTCTAGATTGCTAATCTCTGCTCCTCCAGATCGCAGCCTGTGGTGATGTGGGGTTTTCCACTTGATTTCAGCTATAAATACGTGATTGGGTTCATCATCATGAGTCAAAGCAGGTTCCTGAGCCTCTCAGAAACTGGATTTCACATCTGAATTTCCTGCCCAGGAAGCAGGCTGGGGGCTGTGCTGAGCAGAGCTGCACCTTGTTCTCATCCAGCTCTGCCTCTGTTTTTCTCATCCTCACTCAGCTTCCTTCTCAGTGATGTGAACAACCAAGCTTCTCCCCAAAACGAGGTTCAGAACAAGCTCTGCAAGTGGGGCTCATTTCCTGTGACCTAAGTTTGGTTAGGGCCGCCTCCAGGTTGCTGGGAGACCTTAAGTAGCAAACTTCACGTCTCCGATGCTTGTTCTAATGAGGGTTGCACTGGCTCTAGAGTCTTTCAGACGAGAACACGTTTCAGAAAGTAGTTTGTGTCTGGTTTGTGCCATGGCTGCCGTCCCTGCGCTCTTTCCTGTATTCTTCTTAACCATGTGCCACAAAGTTGGGGACGTCACATGGGGGTCTTCTCAGAGGAGAGGGTGGGACTGGGCTCCTGGAGATTTGGCTTTGTCCAGCTGCTGCTGCAAACCCTTCTTTGGGTCTGGGTGACATTGGGCATAGGCACACCAGACCAAGCCCAGAGGCAGCTGCAGAGAGACTCAGTTCATCCTTTATTAGTACTGTTAACATCAATTTAGGGACACTCTTATATAACTCAGGGTGCCCCTGTAAGTCACACCATGGTGTGTGTACCTGAGGGTGAAATCTCACAATTTTTCACCAGAGTTAGTGTCTTCGGGGCCATTTCTCTGTCCATGAGCCCTGGAGATGTTGTTCTGTATGGAAGGCAGAACCTGAACACCCTGACAGCTATGAGACTGAAAGCTGGTTTAATTGATGCTAGTTCTTCTGTCAGAATATAAATAGATATGTTTTTAGGTGTTACTTTTTTGTCTTCCTTGACTGTCCCATTAACAAATTACTATTTTCAGCATTCTGGTAACTTGCACACCACTTATGTGAGTGCAAAAACACCAGTAGCTATTTCAAATAAAGCTGGCTATACCAAGTTAGGAAGAAAATTCTATAATTGTCCTTTTATTCATTTATCACATGTATCAATCAGTGCTGTGAGCCAGGTGGCCAGGTGCTCCGATAGAGTTGGAGCTCAGTGGAACAGGACCTGGTGTGCAGGCTGCGGGGGATGACGCGCAAATCACCATGGCTTCCTGGTCCATGCCATGACACTGACATAGGAGGCACTTTATGCAAATGGGTTGAGGTGTCTGCCCCAGCCTGGGGGAACCTGGCTGGGGGCACACAGGGCTGACTTGTGGCATTGGTGGTATGGGCAGACGTGATTGCATGAGGCACAGAAGATTCTGTTGGGAGAATGGACTTTCCAAGGGAGTGTTGCTGTCCGTCTGTGTCACAGGCAGGAAACAGCCTCTAGTACTCCAGCACTGTCCTCAAATGTTTTGTTTGTTTGTTTGTTTGTTTTTTTGATGGAGTCTTGCTGTGTTGCCCAGGCTGGAGTGCAATAGTGTGATCTCGAATGTTTTTGTTCAATAATTTTTTTTTCATAAAGAACTGAGTATTTGACAAAGAAGAGCATGTAAGTCAAGCCAGGCAGGACATCCCCTGTGGCCGTGACTTAGGGTCTGGGTCCTCGCTTTTGCAGAGATTGAACTTAGCAGAGAGCAGTGGCACGTGAGGGAATGGGTCCCAGCTTGCTGACACTGTGGCTACTGTTCCCTGCAGGGTGTGTGGATGGCACTGACCACAGGATAGGAGCCTGGACTCCAGCCCCCAATGAGCTCAAATGTGCCCGTGCCCCTGAGCCTCAGTTTCTCCATAGTCAAAATGAAGGCATTTGATGAAATCAGTGGATTTCAGCCTTCTAATGATCTCTGTCATTTTTCACCAGCAGCTCCGTGTTTTGAAAAATTTTTGTATCAAAACTATTTTAAATAAAATGTTTTAAGGAATCTTTTTCAAATTGTATTGTTCAGACATTTAGCTACCCATGAAATTCTGGTCAAAGTGAGTCAACTAATTGTACAATGTTAAGTTGATGTAATTCTAGCCCAAAGCAAAGAAAAACTATCTTTTTTATTGTTGTTGTTAGTTTTATCTTGGGAAAGAAATTTACAAGAGACTTTTAAAAATTTTAAAACATTGTGGGAACCCCTCTGACTGCCTGAGAAGAAGAACGAGGATCCCAAGAACAGACTTCTTTGGCAGATTTCTAAAGTGTCTTCCAGCATCAAAATCCCAGAACCCGGGATTAGTAAAATTTTCAGCATGTAAAGATGAAAACTCATGACTGCTATGTTTTGGGGAATGGATGGAGGAATAACTGAAAAGGAAACTTTTGTGCGGACGTCACTTTCTCAAGCCCGCTGTTGTGAAAGAGAGGCATGAAATCCTTGTTCTGGAAAGCGAAGGGATCTGATGAGGCTGCATTTCATGCCCTAGGCCTCTCTGCCCACCCCTTCCATCCTGGGCTGCTGCCTGAGGGACGCTGACAGAGGAAGCCAGCCGGGCAGCTCATGCTACCCCAGACAAGCGTCTCATCCAGCAGGAAAGACAGGGTGATAGGCAATACCTGAGAACAGAGAAGCACAGTCAGGGAGAGCCCGTGCACACCCTGGCCATAGAGGCGACTGGGCCATAGGGGGATGGTTCCAATGAAAGGAGTGAGGAGCGAGATGGACCCCAGGGAAGGGTGTAGACAGGGGTCCGTGTGTGTCGGGGAAAATTCAGACTCTCCAAAGCAGAAACCGGGAAGAGGGTGGCACGTTCCTTCTGGAGAGGAAGATGGGGTCCAGGTTTTGAAGGATGTCCTGAATGAAAAGCCAGTAAAGGGTTCTGAGCGCAGGTGGTTCTGATGGTTGTGGGGTTGGGGGTCAGAGGGACAGGGTGACAATTCTGTGCTACACTAGCACAGAGCAGGGGCTGCTGGGAAAGGGCTGTGGGAGAAGGAGGAGGGCTGGCTCTGGAGATATTTATAGGTGGACATCGTGGTTCACCGGACACAGGCCACCAGGACTGGGGGAGGTGATGGTGCCCTTGGCCATCCGCAGACTCCAATCAGAGAAAGTGCCTGGGCAGCGAACTGTTTAATGAGTAAGATTGGGAAACCTTCCCCACAGAGTTCTTTTTCCTTAAATACTGAGCTAAAATGATGAAGGTTCTGGCCTGCAGCCAGTAGCTCAGACTGGATATTAACAACTGAAGCCATAATGCTCCCCAGAGGCAGGAACGTCCTGAATTAGGCCACATGGAGGTGGGAACAGAGACGCACTGATGACACATGTGGCACTGTCATTCCAAGAGCCTGAAGATGCCTCCTTGGTGAGTAGCTTTCCATTGTCCATAATATCCCTGTCAGGTAGGAAGGATGTGCTGTTAAGAAATAACACACAGGCTGGGCGCGGTGGCTCATGCCTGTAATGTCAGTACTTTGGGAGGCCGAGGCAGGCAGATCACTGGAGGTCAGGAGTTCGAGACCAACATGGTGAAACCTCATCTCTACTAAAAATACAAAACATTAGCTGGGAGTGGTGGTGTGCACCTATAATCCCAGTTACTTGGGAGGCTGAGGCAGGAAAATCGCTTGAACCCAGAAGATGGAGGTTGCAGTGAGCTGAGATCAGGCCACTGCACTCCAGCCTGGGCAACAGAGCAAGGCTCCATCTCAAAGAAAAAAAATAGAAAAGAAAGGAAAACAGAATGTTTCAGAGGGAGGAAAGAAAAAGAACATGTCACCCGGAGCGCTCTTGGAGGGGAAATCGTGGATGGAGCGCGGGGCTGTCTGTCCTTTCGCTGTCCACTCCTGTGGGAAGCACTGACTGAGGCAGGTGCCTCCCCGAGGGCTAGAGATGGTGAACACTGGGCACCAAGGTCCCTGACCCAGGAAGCAGAGCAGGCCCATGAGGGACATGCTAAAGTCAGTTTGACACAAGTGGTTTCGTGACCAGAGTCTCCTTTTCCTGACGCTCCCCCAACCTCATTAGTTTAAATCTCTTCAATTTTTTACTGAAATTTTGGCTTTAAGATCAGATCAGCATTTGAATTCTGGCTTTGCAGTTACTAACTGTGAAATGAATTGTTTTATTTTTTCTTTCTTTATGAGACAGGCTCTCACTCTGTGGCCTCAAACTCCTGGGCTCAAGTGATCCTCCTGACTCAGCCTCCCGAGTAGCTGGGACTACAGGTGCATACCACCATGCCTGACTAATTTTATTTTTGTAGAGATGAGGTCTCACTATTTTGCCCAGGCTGGTCTCCAGCTTCTGGGCTCAAGCAATCCTCCTGCCTCAGCCTCTCAAAGTACTGGGGTTACAGGTGTGAGTCGCCACACCTGGCCAGACTTATTTTCTCTTATCCTCAACTTCCAGATGTTTCCAATGGAGCTCACATTCCTAAAGGAGTCATGAGGACTATCTGTGTTCAGGAAGCAAAAGCTGGCTCTCTGCACCTCAAATCCAGTAGGGGCCTCATTAGTTGTAACATCTTTCTTTTCTTCTCTAGCACACCTTCTATTAGAATAATCTCTTGCAAATACCACTTAATAGAATATTTTCTTGCTCAGTGGGTTCTTAATATATAATGTATAAAACTGAAATTTTGTAGCTAAAAAATGGTCAAAAGTTTTGCAGTTCTCTGTGGTTTGCCTAATAATTTGTTTACGTTACCATTCAATATTTTTTAAGTTGAGTTTTGCAATCTCTATTCTTACAAGAAACAACATGTAAACACACAGAAGCAGAATACAAGTGTGAGTGTGTAGAAATGTTTGTGTGTGTGGATTCTTCCATGCCCCAAGGGGCGGGCACAGTTTCATCTTCCTGATGCCCTTAAAATATCTTCTGAAGTTCACATTTGGTATTGAGTGTAAAATTCAGTGAGTGGTTCTGAGAAAATGCACCTCTTAAATGAGTGTGCTGACATTGGCCATGACCAACAGTTATCACCAGGAAACTTAAAAGTGTTTACATTCAGTCCCATGGAGCAGCGTTCCAGCTGTGAACTCAC
Source organism: Rhinopithecus bieti (assembly GCF_001698545.2). NCBI lineage: Eukaryota > Metazoa > Chordata > Mammalia > Primates > Cercopithecidae > Rhinopithecus > Rhinopithecus bieti. Next base: position 222,331 of record NW_016804646.1, read on the forward strand.
CGGGCTCAGTAGAAGGAGGGATGATGCCCTTTTGGTTGCCAAAGTTTACTTAGAGTGGGACCAATGGAAATGAAAACAGAAACTTCAGGGTAATGTTTATTATGGTCTCAGAAGCTGAACAGAGCACGGGAAATTAAATCAATCGCAAAGGCAATGCTAAAAAGAATGGACTATCCTATGTGTAGGTGTGCAGATGGACACATAAGCTATTAACGCTTCTAACAAAGTTCCTCTTTGACACTTAATGTTTATAAAGCACTTTCAACCATGACTGAACTTTCAGGAAACCTATGAGATGGGTAGAGGTGGCCCTGCTTTACAGATAATAAAACAGAGACATCTCAAGTCTAAGTGGTTTGTGGAGAGTCCCACAGCTAATAATCAATTCTGAACTTAAACTCAGGTCTTGACATTGACTCTCATGCTCTTTCTGATACCGTATTTCTTCCCTCGTTAGCATCGAGTGAGGCTTGACTGTCAGCTCCAGGCAGGTGCAGTGCCGAAGCCTGTGTCCCAGTAGTTGCTTTGTTCATCCTCCCATCTGCCCCTGACCCTTCTCCTCCTCCCCGACTTCCTTCCTCCAAGGCCCTTCCGGGAGAGGGCGGGGCCTCTGGAGGCAGCTTCCCAGCAGGTGTTTTCCCCTGTTGCATGTTCTTAGAGGGATGGTAGGAATTCCACAGGAAGGCACGCTATTGGGGAAAATAAGGTATTCCTTTTGGAGAAGGGACAAACCAAAGACCCAAAGAGGGAATAACCCTGTTTATATTTTTCCATCCAACCACACACAGAGCAATGTCTTCCCTGAAGAACTCCTTGACCGTGGTGGAGAACCTGCTCTCAGTAGAGAATGGACTGTGCTTTGTGCTTTTTCAGGGTGCAAAGCCTGGGTTCTGGGGGCTGGGGTGGGCTGCAGAGCGCTATTAGATTCACGTTCATTGTCACTCCCAGGTTTTTCTGCCCTCCTGGGAGCTCTCTTTTCCAGCTGCATTTAATAGCCCTTGGGAACAAACAGCAAAGCTGCCCTGAGTGAAGATTTTCATCCTTGCCTTCTGGGATGATAGAGTAGGAAGATTCTTGGTTTTTGTTTCTGGACCACCTTTCAGTTCTGATCTTTGATGAGAGAAACAGTAGAGACAGCTCAGCTTTCTGTTAATGAATTAGTCTGCTCAGGCTCCCCGACGATGGGTTGGTTCATCCTTTCAGAAGTAGACTGGGCAGTTCAAACAGCAGACCCTTCATGTCTCTCAGTTCTGCAGGCTTGAAGCCCAGGATCGAGGTCTTGGTGGGGCTGGTGTCTTCCATTGCTCTCCTCTTGCTTGCAGGTGGCGCCTCCTCCCTGTCCTTGTGTGGCCGTTCCTCGGTGCACACAGGCGGTCCGGGTGCCTCTGTGTATTCAGACTTCCTCTTCTTCTAAGGACAGCAGTCAGAGCAGATAAGCATCCACTCTGAGACCTCATTTAATGGAATCCCCCTTTGAAAGGTCCTGTCTCCAAATACAGTCACACTTTAAGTAACCAGAGGTTAGGACTTCAACATATGAATTTGGAGAGTGCAAAATTCAGTCCATAATAGTTAATTTGGTTTACTGGGTTATGATGAAATACTGGGTTTATAAGCTAAACCAGAGAATCCAGGTAAATGAAACACAAGTCAAATTCATATACTCCCAACAGTATATCTGAATCTGTGTCCGTATTTTCATATTGAATCTCTTTCCTGGAGCTAGTGTAAACTAACTGGTGTTCATGACACAAATAACCCCTCATAATGCTAAGAGACTCTTTCCAAATGTAAAACTGCATTCCTGTAACACAAGCACTGGATTTGCAAGCAGAGCTGTTATGTCCCGAAAGAAAGCATATACCTAAAGTGTCTGTAATTTGGAGTGAGTTTTCATACCTCCTGTGCCAACCTATCTCTTACCACCCCTGCGTCAAATATGTCCTTTGCCTGCCAATTGACAGCTAAATTACCTTACTGAAAAGACTGTCACCCCACAATAGCAGCCAAATTATAGCATGGCAATATCCCAGAAAAAAGAATACCAGTGAATTAAATGTACATGAGGCAGAGAAGTTAACACCTATGATAATCTTCAAAGATTAAAAAGAGTAATTTGATAACATTTTAGACAGTTTCTGATTTTAAAATATTAAGCAGTAAAAATTAAGAAATATTCATAATATGATAAACAACACCTATCTTTACTCACTTAATGCTGTCCCATTAAATCAGGGACAAAGCAAGACTTTCACTAGTCCCGTTAAGAATTCATGTTAGGCCGGATGCAGTGGCTCAAACCTGTAATCCCAGAGGTGGGGCTGCAAACCTCGTAAGTCCCAGCACTATTGGGAGGCGGAGGGCGGGTGGATCACGAAGGTCTCCAGGAGATCGAGGACCATCCTGGTTGCGGTAAGCTCGGATTGAAACCCCGTCTCTACCTTAACAATTGGGGGCCGGCCGTGGCGGGCGCCTGAGTCTCAGCTACTCGGCGAGCTGAGGCAGGAGCAATGGCGCAGAACCCGGGAGCGGAGCTGTAGTGCAGCCGAGACTGCGCAAGCTGCACTCCAGCCTGGGCGACAGGGAGTGAGACTCCCTCTCCAAAAAAAAAAAAAAAAAAAAAAAAAAAAAAAAAAAAAAAAAAAAAAATTCATTAAGAGTAAAACGTCCTGAAATAGTTCTTCAGTATTTACTCTGTTATAAAGGGAGAGATGTGTACTATTCAATACAACTTGTGGGAAAGTTGGCTATGGGTAAAGAAGGTCCTCCCTTCATGTTGTACTCGAAATACTCTTGAATATTTAACTGATTTCAGAAAGAGAAAGGGCTTTCTAAGCATGCATGCAAAGGGAAGAAAATTTCACAAAAAAAGAAGCTATTTGATTTGACTTACTAAAATACTGAAAACTATTAGAATGTCAAAATGTAAAAGTGATAAGGCAAAGAGACTAGAAAATATAAATGTAGATTTTATATTTATTATATAGGGAGACTATGATAAAGAGTTAATTCAGTCATATACCAAAAACTCTTAGAAAACAATAAGAAAATTGCTGACTCTGCAATAGGAAAAATGAGGCAAAGGACTTGGACATAATTTACAAATAGAAAAATAATACAAACTGCCACCAAATAGTTTTAAACATGATTACTAATTGAATAAATGCAAATTAAAATAGTAAAAGATTTCGGCCTTACAGCGGTGGCTCATGCCTATAATCCCAGAACTTTGGGAGGCCGAGGCAGGTGGATCGCCTGAGGTCAGGAGTTTGGTGGGTGTTCTGTTACACACTCTCATGTAACCCAAATGATTCATTGCAATACTGATCCTTTTTGTGATTACACTATTAATTGTGTAGGTAATTATTCACTTTATGTTTCTTCAAATAGAATTTATGCTTATGAGGCAGGAGCTATGTTTATCGTGGTGGTCCCTGTGTCCATAGGAAGGCTATGCCTGGCATGATGTCTTGTGTGTTAGGCAGACACTCAAATATTTGTTCAGTAATCTCTCTCCTCCTTCCTTTCCTCTCTCTCTCTCATACACACTCTCATACACACACCCACACACGCGTGCACACACACACAGGCACACACACAATGAGATACAGGAGGCAGACTTACACAATTGGACACAATTGTCACACAAATGGACGTACAATTATGGATTCTTTAGTTTTAAAAAGTGGCATCACCTATCCATCTAATTGATGAAACAATGAGTTATTAAAAGTAGTGGAAAAAAATTAAAACAGAGTTTAAAATTCCTCAGTTCTCCTAACGGGAAATGTTTATTTAACACTTTCCAGTTTATAGAATTAATTCTTGGCCAGGTGTGCTGGCTCACGCCTGTGAGCACAACATGCTGGGAGGCTGAGCTGGGAGGATTACTTGAACCTTGGAGTTCAAGGCCAACCTGGGCAACATAGAGACCTTGTCTCTAAAAAAAAAAAAAAATACAAAAAATGTATTAGTGCTTAAAGAGTCTTAATCTACTTTGATTCTTACAACCAGCCAATAAGATGAAAGCAGCTACCACCGTATGCTGTTACTGCGGGAGTGGGCTCTGGGGTTCGGTGGCCACCCATCCTGCATTCGGTGCTAGAGCTGTACGGCAGCAGGGCCAGCCTGGGCAAAAGATGTCAAGCCACCATGCCGTCCAGCACTGGCTTCCACCCGTGTGCACTGACCAGTGGCAGGACTAAAAATAACCACAGACTCCCCCAGCTCTGAGCCCTTGGTGCCAGATGACTCTCTTTCTCCTTATGCTCCAATCCCTGGAGTTATTAATAACCTACTATGCCTTGCACAGAGTAGATGTTCAATACAATGCATATTTATGGCTACAGCCTCTGTTTAGAAAAGAAGAAAAAATTTGGAAGCAAATACTTTCTTTCCAGGTGAGTGAAGTAAAAGCAACAAAACCCATCCTCCCTGAGTGGCCTTGGCTCTGTCCTGCGGCAATCGTCTTCCTGAGGATGGCCCACTCTCCCCTCCCCCGCCACCCTCTCACCCAGAGCCTTCCAGAACTGCGCAGAGGCCAGCCGGGAACAGCTGGGGGAGACTGTTAGTGCAATTAGTTTTGTCAGCCTGTGTGTAATTTAAAAACATAATGAGCGATTCCACATAGTTTTAATTTTGGTTTTTAATTAATAGGGCTGAAATTGGGAAACGGCACTTTTTGTCTTAAGTTTTTTAGCCTGTCTGACTTGCTTTTCTTCATGTTCATTAGTGCTGCATTTTGCACACCTGTCCAATTTGCACAGTCAGTTGATGACTCTGTGATCCCCATGTAAGCGCCGCAAAAGCGGGTGTGGGGGAGGGTGTCATGGTGGGGGGCTTCCCACCTCCCAAGGGTTGCTGGGGCCACAGTTTACCAGAGAAGCATGTATGATTCTTGGGGAGCCTGTGGATGTCGTTGGTCGGGGTATCTAATTACTCAGTTCCATGTCAGGGCGGGTTCCCAGCATGCTGGCCCTTTGCCCAGAGCTCTCTGCACCCCATGCTGACCCAAGTGTTTCGTACAGAGCAGGGGCGAGTTCCAGAGAGAGTGTCTGGAGAGATTCTCTCCAGTGATGCCATTGAGGAACATGGAGGGTTTAGGGCCTTAAGTTTCTCAGACTTAAATAGTTCAGCAAGTTTCCCTTGCACAGATGAAGGTCAGAATTGCCAACTTCGACACCACAAACCACTCTTGAATTGTACAGGCGAAGTCCGGCACTCCCATCCCGTAGGATTTTATCATTATCAGTGCCTCCCTCTCCCCGCGCCCTGGGCTGGCTCTGCCAGGGTGTCCCGGGACATCCTGACATGGAAGATGACTTTTACCAAGTAGTCTGGCCTTGTCTGCAAAGTTTTCAGTGCGTGGTTTTGAACTGCTCTCTGACCCCCCGATGCTGCCCCACCCCTGCCCTGTGTCGCTTGTGGGATTTGCGTAAAGTGATGTGTCGGTAAAACACCAGAGGAGAGAGCAGCAGACAGCTGAGTGACAAGGCGACCAGCTCCGCAGCTGCGAGACCCTGAGGGGTTTGGCTCGGGAAGCCTTGTGATCTCTGCGTACAGTGGGCCAAGGCTGTGCACAGGGCTGTCGGGCATCACATGCAGTGTTCAGCATAGTCACGGATGCATCCCGGGCTCAGCAGGGCTGACCCTGCTTCCTCACTGAGGCCATCAGCTTGGTGCCACCCCCAACACAAATCACGCCCAGGAGTCAAAAATCCTAGGCCAGACACTGTGGCTCATGCCTGTAATCTCAGCACTTTGGGAGGCCAAGATGGGCGAATCACCTGAGGTCAGGAGTTCAAGACCAGCCTGATCAACATAGAGAAACCCCATCTCTACTAAAAATGCAAAATTAGCCGGGCGTGGTGGCGCATGCCTATGATCCCAGCTACTTGGGAGGCTGAGGCAGAAGAATCACTTGAAGCCAGGAGGCAGAGGTTGCGCTGAGCCAAGATCGTGCCATTGCACTCCAGCCTGGGTGACATGGTGAGACTCTGTCTCAAAAAAAGAAAAAAGAAAAAAAGAAAAGTGAATTCCTCCCAGCCAGCCTTTCTGCGGAAACCCATCTGCAGTTCAGGTTTTCGGTCTTCAGGCCTCTTGTCTGCATTCGTATGACTTCTGGCCTCAAAAGCAGAACTCACCCTGCTCTCAAGTGAGCAAAATCTGCCTGCACCTCTGAGGCGAATTCGCACCAGGGCTCAGCCTCTTCCTGTTCTCCTTCCGATGCCCAGCACACTCTCCTTGGAAGCCACACGGCCCAGATGTCCGGCTCCTGTCCTTTTAGTCATCTGTCGAATGCTCTGCAGAACCTTCCTACAACTTCCTAAATTAACCATCATAACAACTGCTCACCAACACCTCCCTCCCCTGGTTCCCACAAGAGTTCCATGTTGTTAGTTTCAGGCAATGAGAGCGTATTCCTCTTTTTCTACAACCAAGGAATGTTGTTATAATAAATATTTGAGCTTCAGCTGTACCATCTTTTGGTGAATTTACTTTCATTTTTGTTGTTGAAAAGAAGACACTTTTCTATCCTTGTATCTGTTTAAAGCTTCCCTAAAGTTTTTTTTTTTTTTTTTTAAATAAAATCGTCAATAGCAGGACAATTATCATCTAACACTGATTTACCTAGCACGAGGACACTCATTCCCTTATCTAACTTTGCTTGTTATTCTGTGTGTGTTTCCAAACAGAAACCAATGCCCTCACCCACCTGGGCACTGGGTTTCCCAGCCCACGATGAAGTTCTCCTTTTCCTCGTGTGGCTCCTGTGACCTGGCTCCAGGTGTGACTGGTGCCCCGTAGCTCCAGCCCTGCCCCCCACCATCTCTGCCTTGAGGGGGCTCTTCCCATCTCCTGGGTGAGGAAGCAGCTAGGAGAGTTCAAGGTCTCGACCAGGGTCTGGCAGGGAGTCAGAGACTCAGATTCTGGGCTTGGGGCCCCAAGGACAGAGCAGCCATCCTACGCCCTTTCTGAGTCAGAGAGAGTCTCACCAAACCCCAGTGCCGCAAGAATAGTTCTGTTAATTGGGCGCCATCTGTTTGCCAGGGCCTTCACATGCACCGCGGGTGAATCTGGACAACAGCCCTAGGAGGCGATGGCACCTACCTGAGCCAGGGGCTGGGGATCGGGGCCCTTCCCATCCTCCCTTCCCCACAGGAAATTCTGGCCTGTGGACGGCAGAGAGGCCGTCTCCACAGCAGGTGAACCGCGTAGTGCTGCACTTGCTTCTGTTGCCTGTATAGATGAATGCGACCTCAGCTGGGAGCTCCGGGAAATTGGGGGCTGCTTCATATGGTCTTTCTATCCATCTTCACATCCCAGAGACCAGGGCTGGAGGTGGAGGCAGTCACAGGAGCACCTGCTGGGCCGCTCCATTCAAATCAGTGCCCACCTGCCCAGGCCCTACTGGAGGGGAATGGCTGTTCCTCATTCAGGAGGCACAGGCCTGTGGGGAGATGCCCCTGTGTCCCAGCCACACCACTCCGGCAGGGCAGGGGAGGCCCCTGGGGTGAACTGAGTTCCACCCCCGCTCAACCCTTCACAGAGGAAGATGGCTTTGGGTCGGGCGGAAGAGCATTTCCCAGACCATCGTCCTGCCCACTCCCTCTCTCGTTTCTCTCCTCCCCCTTCTTCTTTCCTGCCTCTCCCCTCCCTCCCTTCCATCTCCTCTCAGAGGCAGCTAACACCAGACCCCTCTGTAAATGATTTCTTTGTTTTCTTTATATCTTTACCCATGTAGCATTTTCTAAGCAATAAGCTGTGTTTTACCTGTTTTTGAGGCTTATGTAAATAAGAAGCTCTCGGTGGTCATCCACCGTGTCTCTCTTCCTTTGTTCATGGTTCTAGGCGTGAGCTTCCCCTGTGTTTAGAGGCGTGTGCTGTGCACTCTCAGGCAGCCTATGCTGACTGTTGTGTAGTGTTCTGCCACGTGCATCTACTGCAGGGCACCTGTTCCACCATTGCTAGAGCTTGTGATTTCTGGCATGTGGCTATCTTGCAAAGGCAGCTACAGGTATTCCTGGGTGTGTCTCCGAGTACACCTGCCGGGGCTCTGCTCCATGTAGTCCTGAGGTGGAGTCGCTGAGCCGTGGGCCTGCACATCTTCAACCTGATGAGATTGTTGTTTTCCAAACTGGTGGCGCCCGTTCACACTCTCACCAGCCCAGTGTGGGAGCCCTGGCTGCTTCAAATGTTTCCAACCTTCTATAGTCAGTAGGATCTTACTAGCTATGAGATATTTTGAATTATAACAAGAAAGACATATGCATCTTGGTTCTGATGAGAGTTTTAATTTTTTATTTGGTATCTTATGTGAAGCTAGAACCTCTCCAGCCTGGTCTTCAGTTACCTGCCCTGCTCTGTCTCAGATCCACCAGCCAGGCATGTAACCCCCGGCCTAGGCTGTGGCAGAACCCTCTGCAGGCCGGCCTGAGTTGGCAGCCACTAGGGATACATGTGGTTCCCAGGAGTCTGCTCTGTTTGTTCTCTGACCTGTTTGTACTGCTTCGCACACATGACATCATTCACCACTGACTCCCGGTGCAAATACTGTGTCTGCACGTTGTCACTGACATCAGTGTGGGCAGTGCAGTGATGCTTGTTATGTATCCTTGGTGTTTTCTTCCTGTAGGGCATGTAAACTACTGATGTACCTTGTCGTCAGTCTTACCCTAGATACACTGAAGTATGATCATTAATTTCTATAATCTGATGAACTTTGAGTAATAAAAAAGAGCAATTTCTGTGGAAGGTAAATTGAATAGTTTGGAAATATTCAATATATGTGATCCAAAACGAGAACTTCTGTTGAAAAGGGTTGGGTGAAATAGTTGTAAAGTTTGGGGTTGGGATGGGTTGTCAGTGTCTAGAGGGATTCTGCCATCCAGGTGCCGTGCAGTTAATTAGATTCTTCCCCCACCCTCAGCCTTGAAAGTGGACACCTAGTAATTTTTTTTTACATTTTTTATAAGTGCTAAAGCCATGAAGAGGAAAGGTTGAGGAGCTATTGCCCCATATCCTGCTTATTAATGACGATGGGAAGGGTTATCTTCACAAAAGAGACCTGGCGGACAGAAGCGAGCGTCTCCCATAATGGTGCACGTTGACATGACAGGTCTCCCAATGTGATGTACAGCAGCTAAAAATATTTCACCCTAATCTCATTATGAAGAAACCAGGAAATCAGTCCAGACTATGAAACATTCTACGGAGCAGCTGCCCCGAACTCTTTGTTCACAAATGTAAATGTCTGAACAGCAACAAAAATTGGAGGATACTTCATTCAAGAGTACTGTTGAGATTCGACAAATAAGAGAAAAACTTTATTTGTGGTGGAATAGTGCAGAATACATCATTTTAAGGATATTGGGGGGAAACTGTGTGCTGAATCTCATGTGTGTAAATGATATTGTGGTTTTGTAGGAGCTCATGTCAATTTGATGCACACTGATGCATTTTGGGTGAAGTGTCTGCTACAATTAACCCAGCTGGCAGTGGGGCCCATGCCCTTTCATGCTCGTTGCAGTATCCGAGGGTGCTTGTTTCACGTTCAATACTAGATGTAATGCGTAAATGATAACTTTTATTGTGGTTCTGTGATATTATCTGCAGAAAAATATCTAATTTTCAAAAGAGCAAAATGCAGCCGTGGGTACATTGTTCTCTGTCATTAATTCTAAACCTTTTCTTTCCAATGGTTGTGAGGCAAACATTTGTTAGAGGGTGTTGAGAATCTTTCACCTTGAAGTATAGGTAAGTGTTTTTGAAAACTTGACCAATATGATGGAAGAATAGTTCACTTTTGATCAGAATACAGTGTGCTATCACCTCTTGTTAGTCTTCCCTAATTTCACAGTTGAGAAGTGATTTTTCTTTGGGGAGTTCTGCTCAGTATCACAGTGAGAGATGGGAAAGAAGCCTGTTAAGACAGATTAAAAATATTCATGATTTTTGCACAGCCTTCTACAATCCACAATTATAAGCATTTGAAAATGTTTAAATAAAACATAAGTATTAATGAACATGTTTTGTTTGCATTTTGTGCAAGAAATTGTTCCTCTAGAAGTTCTTTTCTTTTCTCCAGTATTTCTCTTGTGTGTGCTACTTCACTTACTTCGGTTCTGTGACCAGGGAGCCCCTACCTGGAGTCATGTGCCACTGAGATGGGATTTCAAGCAGCATTCCTTTCTCTTTTCCGTCCGTTTAACTTATGAGATAAACCAGGAGTCACAGATAGAATGCTATTAGCTATTTTTATCAAATGATAACAAAATATGTGCAGGGCCTAGACTGCCGTATTTCTGGTTATTAATAAGAAATCCAGGGAGACATCTGTACTTTTCTGGGAAGAGAAGGTGATTGATGGCAGCACTTAGCAGCCGCTGTAAATGCTGATTGCGATGTCAATTCCGTCTTCTCATGTCTGATTCAATAACTGTGTCGGCCCGGCTATACTGGACCTAAATTTCCGGGATGAGTTAAGTGAATGGGAATTATTTACCTCCTTAAAAACGTCATTAGGGTCAGGCAGGGCAGCTCACGCCTGTAATCCCAGCACTTTGGGAGGCTGAGGCGGGTGGACTACATGAAGCCAGAAGTTCAAGACCAGCCTGGCCAACATGGTGAAACCCTGTCTCTACTAAAAATACAAAAATTAACCAGGCATGGTGTCACATGCCTGTAATCCCAGCCACTCGGGAGGCTGAGGCACGAGAACTGCTTGAACCCAGGAGATGGAGGTTGCAGTGAGCCAAGATCACGCCACTGCACTCCAGCCTGGGGGACAGAGTGAGACTCCCATCTGAACAACAATAACAAGTCATTAGGAGAGAAAAGTGGAATAACGGGCAGCGCCTAGTGGCAGGGTCTGCGGCCTGGGGCTACCCCGGGAAGGCAGCGTGTTCCACAGTGGGTGCCCTGGCAAACAGCCTGCTGCTGGGCCCAGCATGATGAAGACAGCCCAGCCATCCAGAGCGCTAGGCAGGGAGACAGGCGGCTGAGTTGCACCCTGATGGAATATTGATGACATGCGAGTTTAATTATAGTGCTTGCCTGCTGAATGTAAAAAGGCTTCCATTATTCTATAGTGATTAAGATGGAGCCTGAAAGTCTCAGTACAATTCACCACTACCAGCATCTCTTCCATGATCTCTGGGCCCCGTCTGAAATTACTAAGGACTCAACTGTCGCCTAGCGGGGGGAACACAAGCAGGTCACCTGCTAGGATTTTAACAATAAGTGATCAGAGTCGAGTTGGTCAGAGGGTGCTCTGACACTGACAAATGTGCACATTGGTTTTCAGTGACATAAAGATCATTATGGACAAAAATAGGACATAACTTGATTAAGTCAAGAAATGTGTCCAGTTCATGGTTTCGCCATCGAGAAGACAACCTCCATGTGGTTTTTCCTAAGTTCCCTGAAGAGAATAAGGTGCAAACGATCGAACTACTCATGGGAAACATCGAAAGGAAAACAGGTTAATTTATCTTGTGTTGAAGACTATGCATTTTCAGCCATCCTTTGAGTAAAACTAGTTTTACACTTCCCAAGGACAGTTAATTTAAGATTCTGAATAAAATTGTGAACTGGGAAAGAGAGCTGGAATATGAAATGCATAGGGAAGCGAGTTCGTGGTGAGATGCTTTAAAAGAAAACAATAGCAAATAAAGAAGAGAAGATATAATACTCCCGAATGGCTCGTGCCACATGTAATGTGAAGGTGTTTTTCTTCTATGAGATAATCAGAAGCTCTATCCTCTGACTTTTACTCTTCATATGTGAAGATGTTCAAAAAACAGTATTCTCATCATGTCTATTTTAACATTCTTAAATTCTTCTAGCACTCAGTGGCGTTGAAAGTCTAGTAGCAGAAGTAAAGAAAGGGCTAGCGAAAGCATGGCAGTGCCGAGAACTCACTTGGAGAAGGCGGACACTCCTGCATCCCGAATCCATGTTGTCAGCCGTTGGGAGGCACAGTGCGGCGTGCGTCCACAGTGTGTGCACGCCTGAACACATACAAGAGCAACAACTTACACGTGGATTCCTCAGGTGTGATATCCTTCTCCAAATGGAATCAGAGGGAAAGCTCTGATGAGGTATGAGATGGAAGAGTTGATGGTGTTGTATATGTGCCTGTGAGCCACACATCAGTGCATAAACACCATCATCATCAGATCGAAGCATCCTGTGTAAGGGCTGCTGTCATCTTTACAGATTCTAAATAAGATTAGTGGCATGTGGCACATTTAATCACTGCCAAAGGATGTCACTAACACTTCAAAGTGAAAGCTAAAGTGCTTCAAGGAGATTTTTCTCTTTGATAACGGCCTTTGTAGCTTTCCTTGGATTTCCGCTGTCTTCCCGTGAAGAATTGTCTGCTTCTGAAAAATGTTAAGCTAAGCAACAAAAGAGCCCAGTGGGTATTACAAACCCATTGCCAAGTTTAGAAATACATAAAACACCAATCAACTGCAAATCTCTGATTTTATTGCTTGTAATAACCTGTTTTTTAGATACTCTTACATAATCCTGTGCATTGAGATAATTGCATAATTTGGTTAAAAAAATCTTTGAATTGCTGCCCACATGATCCAACACTTTTCTGTACTTGCTGAATTGTACAAATGCTTGCAGATGGAGCCTGTAGAAGTAGAGAATATGTTCTGCTTTTCACCAAATTATATATATATGATATAACTATAAGATAAAGTAGAAAATACCAATTTTAAACTGAGAAACCTGGGTTCTTATCTAAATTGTGATCCTCACATACCGGAGTGATCTGAGCAAGGTGCTGACATTTTCGGGTTGACAGCCTGGCTTCCACAGCTGGACGGGCAGGGCCTGGGTAGGGTAACATGACCACATGACGGGGCAGGTCCTTGCAGTCAGGGGACCTTTGCATGGAGCTGTCCATGGCCATAATTTTAGGTGCTGAAAACAATTTTAAAAAATGATCTATTCATATGTTCAGGTTCAAAGTATTAAACCCAACCACCTTGAGCCTCATGGGTTCTGTTCAGCCACCTCAAATCCCTCTTACCTGCCCAAATGAGACCTGCAGTATTCAGGGTTCCAAGAAGAGCCTTTCTTACAGATGGCTCTGGAAGTAAAAAATCACTTAGAATTTCAGCCAGGACTGGAGACAGAGAGAGAACCAAGTGAACTTGAAGCCAACAATTTGAGCTTTCCTGAACCAGTAGAATGCCACCTACTTGGGCAAGCCTGACTCAGTTCACCCTCACACACAACACTGCAAGAATATGGATGCCACTGGCTGGCCCTCGTGAAGGCAGGACACAGGCCTGAACAGTCGTCATCATTTCCTGACCCGGAAGTGATGGCCATGAAGAGGACGATGAACATGGACCCCCCTCCCTCCCACCTCTAGCCTAAAGTGATGGCTGTGAAAAGAGGATGGTGAACATGGACCCCTCCTCCCTCCCACTTCTAGACAGCTGGAGAATGCCCCCTCTTCTTGCTACCCCAGTTCCTGGTGCAAATTAAATGCTAGTATTGTTTCAATGTCTATGAATAAGAATGTGGTGATGAAAGGCTTCCTGTGGGAGACCCCAAAATAGAAACCCCAGGGGAGGCCTTCTCTCATTCCCTCCGCAGTAGAAAGGGGCTCTGGCTCAGCATCTTGTGGTAGAAGTTAATTGTGCATTTTTTTGTAATTCCCAACAAAACAAATGAGCCTGGTGCTGAGGGAAGTCTCCTCATGGTATATAAATTTCCAGATTTTTAAGGAATGAGAGCCTAATGTCACCCCACGTGACATTTCTGAGGCCAGTGTTCTTTTAAGGGTAATAAAGATTTGTTTTAATAAGACTAACTCGGAGACTACTTCTCTCTACCCTCCACAATGACCCACTACCTATCGAGATCATGTTGGGCATGCAATTCTGAAGCTTGTGTTGGGGAGCCCTTTACACCTCTGGTCATGAAAGTTAGCAGAAAGACAGCCTTTACTGAGCACTTCCTGTATGCAAGGCATTGCCCTGGGAGTGGAGGTTGCATGAATGAGTAAGGTATAATTCCCAAAGAATTATTATAGTAATAATTCTTCATTACCCTTAAAAGACCAGTGGCCTCAGAAATGTCAGATACGGTGACACTAGGCTCTCATTCCCTAAAAATCTGGAAATTTATATACCGTGAGGAGGATTCCCTCAGCACCATGCTCATTTATTTTGTTGGGAATTATAATACATAGCATAGGATTCAACAGGGAGGATAACCCGGAAACAGATTCTAGTTAGAACCCAAGTTATAATGCAATAGTTATAAAGTGCTCAGGGTTTCACAGGAGAAAAAAGTTTTTTCCTAATGGGAAATGAGGAACTGCATGAACAAAGGTCCTATTTGAGTTTGGACTTAAAAGATGCATAGACTGTCTAAGAAGAAGGAAGAGGGGAGGGCAGGGGCAGGAGTGCAGACTGGTGCAGGGGCAGGAACGTGAGGGGCAGATGTGGAAATAATACCTGGTCCTGCTGGGTTTGGGGTGGAGCCGACTCTGGGTGGTGCAAGATGAAGCTTGAGGCTGGTGTGACAAATGAGGCCACACTTGGAATGGCAGCTTGAATTTATTGAGTGACATTTTGTGGTACAGATGATAGAAGGGCAGAGCAGTGGAGACGGATAATGTGTTGGTAAGATATTGACTAGACTGGAGCAGGGGCAAAGGAAGGAACCCACTGGTAGGGCTGGCATGAGGTGCCAGTGGCCTTAGAGAGACAGGTGAATTGGTGAGACGGTGCGAGGTGGATTCTAAGGGCCTGGGTGATGGGTGAAATGCCTAAGGGGGGTGAGGAGAGACAGAGTGAGATGCTTCCTATGCCAGGCACCCATGTTTTGAGTCGGATAGTCACAGATGGTCGATGCCATCCCAAAGTTGAGGACCTCAGGATGAGATGCAGATGCCAGAGTAATTACTGTAATACAGATCAGAGTGATGCGCAGATGGAGCTGGCTGCAGAGCTGGAGACAGGATTCCAGCTAGTGAGAGAGGGTAGAGCTGGAAACAGTAAGAAGTGAGCTACGTGGCGGTGATGGGTGAAAATACTAAAATGGCGAGTCATTCAGGAATACACGAACTCACTCACTTGTTCAATCCAGAAACATTTATTAAATGCCTGTCCTCTTCCCACGCCAGCTGCCTGTTTGTCAAATGAGACATGGCTTCTGCTCTCAAGTAATTCTTGCCCAGTCTCAGGTACAAAAGCAAATTGTGCAGCAGTTGTATATGGTAAGATAGGGCTGTGCACAATGTTCTCCAGGCCCTCAGAAAAAAAGCATAAAAATCAGGGCGTGAGGAGATGTGTGTGCATGTGTGTGTGTGTGCATGTGTATACATGCATGTATGTGTGCATACTGTGTGCATGTGTGTATGAACATGCGTATGTGTGTGTGTAAGCATGTGCATGTGTGTGTGAGCATGTGCGTGTGTGTGCATGTGTGCATGAGCATGTGTGTATGTGTATGTGTGTGACCATGTGGATATGTGTGTGCATGGGTGTGTGTAAGCATGTACATGTGTGTATGTGTGTATGAGCACGTGTGTGTATGAGCATGTGTGTGAGCATGTGTGTGTGCATGTGTGCATGAGCATGTGTGTGTGCATGTGTATATATGAGCATGTGTGTGCGTGCATGTGTGCATGAGCATGTGTGTATGTGTAAGCATGTGCATGTGTGCATGTGTGTATGAGCATGTGCATGTGTGTGCGCATGTGTGTCATGCGTGTATAGCGTGTATGTGTGTGTCATGTGTGTATAGGAAGCCTCCTGGAGAAACTTAAGCAAAGTTTCAAAGGATGAGAGGAAACTGGCTAAATGGTGGGGCTATTCTTCAAATGTGCTACATTTGGATAATTTAAAAGAGTTCCTGTTAGGGAGCGGTATGGAAAGAGGTGGAACGGGCATGTGGAACCTTGAGTGAGATGTGAACTTTATCCTTAAAAGTACAGGAAATTATTGCTGGTGTAGAGTAGGGAAGGGCTTGACCAGACTTGAATTTTCAGAACAGTGATGCCGACAGATTGGGGAGGAATCCTGGAGGCCCACACCCCTACTAGCAGAGAACTGCACTAACCTGGCAAGAAGAGATGAAGCCATAGCCTCAGGCCATTGCGGCCATGGGGAGGAGGCAAGTGATCCTCCTTGTGTGGTGATTGAGCAATCAAATGCACAGGATGCAAAGTGTGGATAAGGGGCTGGGCTTGGGAGGGCTGTGAAAGGGGAGAAACCAGGATGATTTGAAGAACTGTGATCTTGATGACATCAGTGTCATTTACTGAGAGGGTTAGAGTAAAAAAAAAAAAATAGAACACTGGGGCAAAAAGATGGTGAACTGGGAGACTGGCATGACTCAGAATGATTTCTGGCACGTACTGATACACCGATATTTGTGGAATAATTCTTCCCTGGCAGTGCCTAGGGGACATCCCCAGAGGCTTTGGGACTTGTGGCTCTGAACTGGGGTGGGAGGTCTGGAGGGCTGGGCATCAGCCTGGAGAAAGGACAGAGTGGGAATGCGAGGAGCTGAGGGAGGAGTGGTGGCTGAAGGCATGCAGGGGAGCCGCTCTCACAGAGGCCCACACCCACCATGGCCTGAGAAGCAGGAGAACTTGCTGGAGAGGGGAAAGGGGCCTGAGTTAGAATGGAGCAGGGGATGCCTACCTCTGAGATCTCAAAGGAGATTCAAAAGGGGTGAGGACAAAAGGGTTTGCTTGGTAGGAGTCAAGGATCCTAGGAGCTGGAGGGGGCTCAGGAGTTCACTTCTTTGGGGTAAGCTCTGGTGTGAGGAGCCCCCTGGTAAAACGATGAAGGTCCCTGAGAGCTGCACTGTGGCCCAGAAGGGCCAGGCTGGGACACGGGTGACCCCAGGGAGAAGCGTGTCAGGGGCCCCAGCTGAGGCATGAGGCTGGACCATGTCTTCCTGGCAGGGCACTCGCTTTGCACAGACGCAATGTCATGAATGAAAGAAGACTCCAGGCTGACCTTGGCTGGCTCCTCCGTGGCCCAGGACTAATCCTGTAAACTTCAGTGTTGCTGACTGGTTTGTCCAGTCCTAGGCTTGGCTGGTTGTGTTCTCTTTCAGGGCCTCTTGGAAGGTTTGGCTCTCAGGGCAAAGGCTGTGTGGGTCCAGGGGGACTCTCTGCTGCCTGGGTCTAGACTTCCCCTCCCAGCCGCCGCTTCTGTTGGGCAGCCAAGGTGTCAGAGGCTGGCCCATGTGGAACTGATCGAGAGATTCCACGTGATCTGCGAGACTGAAATAGATGCCCTTTGATCAACTGAGATGGGCACTAAGGTTAAGGAAACCAAGCCACCCCCGGGTCATGGGTTCAGTGCTCAGGGACCATGGCAAATTTCCCAATTCCTACAGCTAAATTCCCTAACAATAGGACCTATCAACTCCAATTTACAACCTGACCACTACAACTCTAATTGCACAGAGGACCTGCCCTAGAAGCAAACATTTTGTTCTAACGAGCAACTACAGACCCAGGCCCGCTTTGGCAGCTTTGAGGGGCACGCACAGATTGTCTTTGCCTCCTTTAGTTCACCTTCTGACAATCAAGTTTCTCCAGATGCAGCCAAATGTCCATTGGGAGGCAAAATAATCTGTGGTTAAGTTGAAATGTTGACACATGTAAACCATAATTTGAGTTTGCAAAACTATGGCAAAGTTAATGCTACTGTTTAATTCATACATTTACTTATTTAGAGCTAAAAATGAATTGTTATGTGCCAAAATCTCTGTCAACAACACTGACTATAATGGGCTGGGGCCAGGCTTCCTGGAGCATCCCCCGTCTCCAGGTGGATCCGGAGAAGTGGGGGCACATTCCCATGAGGATGGCAGGGCTGCCTCCTCAAGGTCCTGTAACCCAGCCTAGGAACCAGGACAGACCTCTCAGGAGTGGAGTCTGAGCCAAGGCCTAGGAGAGGGACAGAGGTGAGCAGGTTGAAGGGAGAGGAGGGGAGGTGGAGAGTTTGTGACTGGCAGAAGGAACAGGGTGTACCAGTGCTTAGGGGAAATATATAGAAAGCGGCTGAACAGAAACTCCAACCCAAGTGTTCTGACCCCATTCTCAGTATTATTTTACTTCAACAGGTTCCCCCACACGGTTAGTAATTCAAAAACTAATGTTGTGGCTCTGATTCCAGCTCCATAATTTATCTTATTGGCAGCCTGGTCACCCTTTGCCATTCTTCATATTGAAAGGTAAATACTTGCAGATGCTATTATGCATCTTGTTACATTTTCAAGTCTTTATCAAATAGGAAACTTTAATAGCTAGCTTTAAAGGATGCGTAAGTAGTTTCGTTCATTTTCTAGGTCTGCCAT
This sequence comes from Rhinopithecus bieti, assembly GCF_001698545.2. NCBI lineage: Eukaryota > Metazoa > Chordata > Mammalia > Primates > Cercopithecidae > Rhinopithecus > Rhinopithecus bieti. Next base: position 240,688 of record NW_016804646.1, read on the forward strand.
AAGACAGCATTACAAACTGGACAGCTTAAAATAATAGGAACTTGTCCTCCCACAGTTTTGGAGACCAGAACTCCAAAATCAGGGGTGGGCAGTGCCTCACTCCCTCTAAAGGCTGTAGGGAAGAATCTGATTCATGCCTCTTTCCAGCTTCTGGTGTTGCCAGCAATCCTTGGCGTTCCCTAGTTTGGAGATGCCTCACTCCAATCTCTGTTTCCTCCTTCACCAGGCATTCCTCTGTGTGTATGTGTCTCTCCTTATTAGGACACCAGTCATATTAGATTTAGAGCCACCCTAATCCAATTATGACCTCATCTTCACTTGATTTCATTTGCAAAGACCCTATTTCCAAATGAGGTTCACAGGTACTAGGGGTTAGGACTTCAAGGTATCTTCTTGCCAGATGCAAGTAAGCCACAGCACTCGTTATGTTAATGCTACATGGACATCACAAGCCCCTAGGCTGTAATTTCTCTCTCTCTTTTTTTTAAATATGTGTGGGCCCTTATTTAAAATATGTCTAAGCCAAAACACATTTGCAATATACCTTCATGTCTGCCACTTAAGTCAGATCCTTCCCTGAGAAGACCTGGAGGTTTAGCTAAAGCAATTCCTCCTGGAAAATGATGATAGGATTGGAGCCTCAAACTTCCTGAAAAGTTACCAGAATCTCCAGCCAGTTGTTCCCAGAAGGACATGTAATCACAAGAATAACTGGAAGAAGTGATGTCATGGACTGGGGAAGGAGGCACAGTAAATGGGATGCACATTGATTTGAAGAAATGTGGACTTTTCCCTGTGTTGAACTTCAGGATGTACCATTGTGAATATAACATCTGTGCCCTACTAGATAATTCTCTTTCTTTTCGTTTTTGAATAGTACATATTGTATGCTCTTAGCAAACCTAAAAATAGTATTTAGAGTTCCTGACTTATTGCCTCAGTTGCCCAAGGTTAGTGCTAATTACTGGCTTAAAAAGAAGAAAAGGGAAGGAGAGGAGAAGAGACAGAGGGAACCAATTGTCACAAGTTAATTCTCATTCTGCACTTCCATCCTGTGGCACAAAGTACATGTCAAAAAAGCAGTAGTGGCCATCTGGCTGCCAGTTCAGTGACTGCTTTCATTCCTCTATCCATTCAGCAAATATTTGTTCTAAGTAGATTAGCCATCAGTAACAGGTACTGTGTATAGTGGTTTGCCAAGGAGACACAATTCCTGCCCTCACAGGGTTTACAGTCTAATAAAAGCATTAATTAAATGCTCACACACATACACCTAAGTAAGTATTCCCATCTAAGAAATTCCTAGTATCTTGAGAGCATCTACCAGGGCACCTGACTAAGTCTGGGGGTCACAGAGAGCATCCTTGAAGGAGTGACATTGGAGGTCAGAATTTTAGGAGGATTCAGTATTAATCTCGGTAAACAAAAGTGAAGGCAGGCACCACATCATCCAGATGACAGTAGCAAGATATACAATGGCCCAAGACATCTATCGAGATGAAATTTTTTCTAAATAATAATGGATTTGTCAATTTCTCCTTTTGGTTTTGTCATTTTTTGATTAACATATTTTGAAGCTATATTATTTGGTACATGTAAGCTTAGAATTATTGTATCTTCCTGGTGAGTTGAAACTTTCATCAATATATAGTGCTTTTTCTATATCTATGAATGCTTTTTGTATCCTATGTATGGCATTAATATTACTTCTTTTCATTGCTATTTGCATGATGTGTCTATTTCCATTACTTTATTTGAAACTTTTATGTCTCGTTATATATGTTTTCTATAACTACATTTATTGTAAACCTATATGGCACTCTTTGTCTTTTAACTAGAGTTTAGCTCATTGACATTTACTTTATTTTTTTACATATTTTGATTTATTTCTATTTAGATCATATATGGTCTGGGATTTTATTTTGCCTCACTTATAAACTACAAATTAGCCTAATACTAGCTACTGGAAGAATTGGTGGATATTGGAAGATCAGAGATAAAGGACATTTTAATTCAAGGAACAGAAAATGGCTTGAGTATCATATTTGCATAGGACTCCTTTGCCCCCCAGATCCTATGGGGGCCTAGATGGATTCTATGTTTACAGTAAAACTGCATCTCAGTTGAGGAAAGCTGAGCTTGGGGAACCTGGTATTTTGTAACAAGAGGTCAGCAAGCCTGCTTTTGTCTTGGAGGAAGATGTTACCTCATTTCCCAAGGTTGCTCACTGCAAACACAACACTGAGCAATGACCTGGGTTAACAGTGGTCAGTGCCTGACATTCCTCACATACTCAGCAAGAAGGTGCAGCGACGCTCAGGGCCCATGGCGGTGGCCATTCCCAACACTTGGTATTTTTTTACTTATCCTACTTTTTCCAAGTGTGTTTTTTCCTGCTTTCTTAACATTTGAAATTTTTTTCTTGTTCTATACTTTGACCACTATTAGTTTGGCAATTACACATTGGATTTATATTCCTTTAATTGATTGCTTTAGAAACTTTAGCATGTATGCTTAACTTTAGCATGTATGTTTAGCCAATCTATTGAATTTTTGTCTAAAGGTAATCAAGCCTGTTTATCTTCAGAAAAATATGAAAATAAGAAGGTTTTAACTGATCACTGTCAGTTAAGACTTCAATTCCAACTTAAGTCCACAAATTATGCAATACACAAATGATTTACTTTTATGCAGCCCGTGTGTGTCTAGCTTTACCCACACAGTTTCATTGGAAGTAAATTTTCTTTGATTGTTTACTTGGAAATGTCTTTGTTTTGCCCTTGTTTGTGAAAGATTTTTTTTTTTTTTTGTAGGACAGAGAATTCAAGGTTAACGTTATTTTCTCTTAGCACATCGCATATATTATTCCACTCTCTCAGCTTCCAATATTGCTGTTGAGATGGTAGCTGACAGTAATTAACATTCATTTGTAGAAAAGGTGTCTTTTCTTCTGGTTGCTCTGCAGAGCTTTTTTTTTTTTTTTTTTTTTTTTTTTTTTTTTTTTTGGTATTTCAAAGATGTAATATGATGTATTTAGGTATTGTTTTCTTTTCCTTGAATCCTCCTGGGGATTTGGAGGTTTTATAAATATGAAGATTGGTATATTCTATCTACTCTGAAAATTCTGTAGTATTGCCCCACCTCTTTGAATAGTGCTTTTCTATTTTCTTTGTTTCTTCTGTCTCATTCTAATAGTCAGAGGCATGCTGGATTTTTCTTCTTCTATCTTCCATATTTCTTAACCCCCCTTTCATTTTTCCTGTATTTCTTTCTCTCAATTATCATCAGAGCCAACCTTTCTTTTACTAACTCTTTCTTGGACTTTGTCCAAACTGCTGTTTAATCAATCTACTGAATTTTTATTTTTATTTTTTTTTGTGACGGAGTGGCTGGAGTGCAGTGGCATGATCTTGGCTCACTGTAACCACCACCTCCCACGTTCAAGCAGTTCTCCTGCCTCAGTCCTCTGTGTAGCTGGGATTACAGGCGTACACCACTACACTGGTTGATTTTTGTATTTTTAGTAGAGATGGGGTTTCGCCATGTTGGCCAGGCTGGTCTTGAACTCCTGACCTAAAGTGATCCACCCACCTCGGCCTCCCAAAGTGCTGGGATTATAAGCTTGAGCCACCACACCCGGCCCATCTATTGAATTTTTTATTTAAATTATTATAGTTTCAATTTTGAAGTTTTGCTTATTTTTACAAATCTGCTTGGTCATTTTATAATCTCTTGTTTTCTTGCAATGCTTCAACCTTCCTTGTTGTTTTTCAAATGTATTGAACACACATAGTTTATATTATTTATACAAATTCCTAACCTTTGCTATCTGTACAGGTCTGATTTTGGAATTTGTTGTCTCTACTGACTCTTGCCCACAGTTTGTATCTGTGATTATTTAGTGATTTATGTTTGCGAGCTCATGCCCCTTAGAATTTTCCATTTAAACTGTGAGACATGTTTAAAGCATGTTCTTTCTGATTGTACTTACGTTTGCCTCCGCCTGGTCCTCCATGTGCTACCGATCTGGAATCTCTAAAAACTAAAAGTTTGGATTGGAGTTTTTCAGGCCACACTAGGAGTGAGGATTTTGGCTTCCAACTGGCTGAAGTGTGAGCTGCAGAAGTCTGAGAGGGCAGTTTTTACCCCTTGCTCTTTTCCGCACTCCCACCTGAAGAGGCAAGCCTCCTTCACAGTGAGGTTCTTCCAGGGTCACGCCCTCCAGTCTGTTCTATGGGAATGCCGACTCGGATCCGACCCCACACCCTGCTTGGCACCCCGCTGAGCCTCTGGTCTAGATGACAGAGACTCACATTAGCCTGCAGGACAAGCACTGCTCAGAACAGTGCTCGCTCTCACAATATCTCCTTATCCTCATGTTTTGCCTGCGTTTATTCTTCCCTGCTTACTATCGGACCAGCCACACTTCATTAGAAAAGATTTCCCCCTCGTTTTATCGCGCATTCTCGGGTGTTCTGGGAAGGCTCTCTCTGCATACGTGACCCAGCAGGTTGCCGAGAACACGGAAGAGCCGAGCGGAGCCGAGCGGGGAAGGGCGGCGCCGCCTCCCAGCCCCAGCTTCCTCCTGAGCTCCCCTGATGAGGGGAAGGGGAGACGGCACCACAAGGCGCACCTCTCCTGGGGCTGCCACACCTGCTATTCTCAGCTCCCAGTCTGGCTTTTATGTGTTCATCAAGTTCTCATCTCTAGTAGAGGTATTTAGTGCCTGAAATATTATAGGCGTTTATGAAATATTTTTAAACAATGAAAATTTCTTGCTAAAACAAATCTAGCAAAGACTTTATGTTCTCCTTTGTACCCATGCCAGATCTGGAGAAATTTTTCTATGATGAGGGTTTTTTTTTCTTTTTTAAGCTACAGAAATCCTTCCTGCTATAGTTGTAACCTGTTTCCTCTTTCCTGCTAACTCCCTTCCTTTTGAATTCCTCTATAATTTATGTATAGGCTTGGAAAAGTCCTTTATTTCCCGGTTAACCTCTTAGAGCCTCAGCATCTTCGCTGCATAAGGGGGTTCACTGTGTCTGTTTCTTAGATAACCGTGTCACAGAAATAATAATGTAGACCAAAGCTCTTCCTAATTAGCAACCCACTGAAAATAATCCTAGTAATGTCTGTTTACAAACATGCATGTAACACTACGGACAGTTGCTTCTCTAAAGTATTTTAACGTTGGTGTGAGAGAAAGGGGAACCCAAAGGTTTAATACAGCACAGTGAGCAAATTAGAGGATCCCAGGAGAGACCCCAACAGGGCCTGAGGGGTGGAGGGATCTCCGTGTGGCTTCCTGCAGCAATGCTCGGTCTGGAAGATGCTGGAAGGAGACGTGGCCAGTGGGCAGAGGCAGAGCAGGCAGGAAGGACAGCCGTGGCCACTGCGTGAATGATGTCATGGAGACACCACAGTTCATCTTCTCAGGAGTAAGTCAGTGGGGCAGGAGCAGAGGCTGCGCCCTGGGGGAAGGAGAAGAGGCAAACGCAATGTGGAAGAAGGCCTGGCCAGGAAGAACAGTCTGAGGCTTCCAAGCTTCTAAGCTCTGGAGCTATGCATGCCCTGGGGTAACTGAACCAGATTCACTTCCTTTAGCCAGTAATTACTACTTTCTGGCAAGAGCTGAGGAGGGCCCACGCTGTGTTATGGAGGGCAGGGTTGGAAAGAAGGCAAGACGGGGAAAACATGTAGAAGGTACAGTTGACAAATCTCAGTAACTAGACAAGTAGGGAATAAGGACGTGTCAGGAGGTCACGGTAAGCCTTGCCTTCTGGTTTGGGCAGCGAGGCACATGGTCATGCCTTGCATAAGACAATACAGTTTAATAGGGGAGTTTTCAGATAAAAATTCTCATATTTGGGAGTCAACTCTCTTCCCAGCCATTTCATTAATTTTCTGTGTGAAACGCTAGGATGTCTACGAATAACTCTGTAGAGCACCTTACAATTTACAAAGCGCTTCCACATATTGGTTTAACTGCATGAAATTGCTGTTTTCATAGGTGACGACCTAGTGAGAAAAGGGTTGGTGTTTTTTCCTCTTCTTCCTCCTTCTTCATCCTAGAGCAGGCTTTTTCAACCTCACCATCAACATTTTTAAAAACAGACTTTATTTTTTAAGAGCCATTTTAGGTTCGCAAACAAACTGAGCAGAAGGAACAGAGACTACTGACATTTTTGATGGGCGAGTCTTGGTAATGAGCCTGTCCTGTACACTGTAGAGTGTTCAGCAGTGCCCGGCCTCAACCCACGAGATGCTGGTAGCCCCACCCAGCTGTGACAATCAAAAATGTCTCCAACACTGCCACATGTCCCCTGGGACCCATCCTCCACCATCCCAGAACCACTGTTCTAGAGACTCAGAGAATTTCAGCCAAAGTCAGGTCATAGGATCTGAACGGCGGGTAGAAATTTAATTCAAGATATTTTACTTCCCAGTGTACAGTCCATCACGGGCTCCTGCTTACCACAGTCGTTTTTAGATCCGTCTTTCGCCTGTCTCCAGCTACACCTAATTTGCTCTTTAATAAATGGTACACATGCTCAGCTATATGTAATTCGTGTCAAGTACTCTGTTTTTCCATTTCAAGAGCGACGTTGTTCATTTTTTTATCTACTTGGTCACTTTGAGTCTCGTCTTTAATTGCATTTTCATTTCTTGCTTTTATTTCCTTAAGCTTGTCAAATTTGACATTCACTGCTGTCCCCTGGATGGTCCAGTGGCTGGAGGCTACTCACAGCCGAGTCTGCGGCTGGCTGTCTTGCGGGCTGTGCTCCTGACTTCAGCGTTCTTGTGGATTTTGCACACAGCGACTGTGAGCTTGCGCTCCTTGGAACTGTGTCTGAGGGAATTCTTTGAAGCCTGGCTTTAGTGCAGATTCCTCTAGAAAGCATTTGTGATGGTTTCTGCTAGGCACCTGGGGCAACAACAACTCAAGACCACTTTAAATTGTCAGCCGGAGTTGGTGCTGCTGTTTTCACACAGGCGGTGAACCGAGGCCGTGCCCCTGTGCGAAGGCTGGCTATGGCCACAAACTCCCAGGGGATTTCCCATGCTCCTGGCCCCCTGCTTAGCCAGTGTTCAACCACGATTCCTCATCCAGGGGGTTATGGGGCCATCCTCAGCCCGCCCTCAGGCCAAGTGCAGCGCCCTTGCAGGACTCTCACTTTGGGGGATGGGCTCTGTCCTCTGCGACCGCCACGGCTGTGACATGGGGTCTTATGCTGCAAACCTGGACCCACTTTTTGGTTCCTGCCTCTGCTTACTTACCTCATTGACTTGAACAATCCTGACTTGAGATTGAGTCAAAACACACATTTCAATGTCCACCAGTGGGACAAACGCTGCCTTCTCCAGTGAGGATCCTGTCACTTTCCACAGCTTTTCTTCCCACTCTTAGACAACAGACAGCCCACATTGGCTTTAAGTTCTGAGCTCTTGGTTAGTATTTCCGGTCCTCAGGATGGCTCCCTCTCAGAGACCTGCGCAGGCAGCCTGCAGTCCGAGCTTGCTGGCTCTCCTACTCTCCACCTTGTCTATCCCCTTACCACCCTCTCCCCGCACCCCGCACCTGCTCATTGTTCCTCTAGGCTCATTGTTCCTCTTGGGGCCAGAGCCAGGAATGAGAAAGAGGAGGGGAGAGAATGGGCTTCGACTGCTTTCCTCTCTTCCCCAGCCTGACCCTTCTGTCCTGGAGGCCCCTGTTAGCTTCACTCCAGGCAGGGTCTCTGAGGACTTCACATGGCCCCTCCTTGGCCCAGGCCTGGCCTGTAGGAAGCACTCATATGTCCTTGGCCAACAAGCCTTGCACGGACAGGGTTAGCCACCACACAGCCTCTCTGTCCTCCTCACGTTCCCCTCCAGATGGTCCCAGTGGATGCCAGACCTAAGCCACCTGGTCCCAGCATATCAGCACTCCCCAAGGGGCCCCACAAAGTCATCCTGCCTGGGCTGCAACAACGGAGGCGGCACCTCCCCAGCCCTTTGGGTGGTGGAGAGTTAGGGTGATGGAAATGCTGCCAAATTTCCTGCCTCCGTGCTCCCCTCCATCACTCTCCAGGCCATCCTGTGTTCTCAGACACCTGGGCAGTGTCAGGGTTGTGGAACAGCCTCTCAGCATTTTTTAAAATTGGCCTATAGCTATTTGTCCTTGAAATTTTCAAACTTAGTGTATCTCAGAGAGTTGGTAGAAACTTTCCTTTCAAATGATCAATCCTGAAATCCTGTTTGTTCTAAATTTAACCCTGGAGTTCATCCACTTCCCTTCGGCCACACCCTGCCATTCTCCTGGCCTCATTCCCCAATCTGTTTATTCAACAAGGGCAGCAGATATCCATGGAGTGCCTGCTGTGCGCTGGGCTCTGTGTCACAGAAGCCTCTGGGGATGTTAAAGTTCCTGTCCTTTAGGGCCTTATATTGTGATTACTGGAGAAAAGCATTTGAAAGGTAAAGAAGATGAAGGAGAAGGAGGAAGAGGGAGAAGGAGGACGAGGAAGAGGAGGAGGAAGAGGAGGAGGAGAAAAATGTGGAGGAGGAGAAAAGGAAGAAGAGTCACATATTATCCGAAGTTTTGTAAAGAAAATGAGCATGAGGTGTTCTAGAGGGTAGTGTAGAGAGGCCCTGTCTGAGATAGGCTATCCAGAAAGACCTCTGCAGGGAGGTGCTGATTCAAGCTGGAAGTCAAAGCTTGAGAGCCAGCCGGAACAGGGGCCCAGGCAGAGGAAGATGCCAGAACCCAAGGCTGGAGGTGGGATGGCCTTGGCGGTTCCAAGAATGAAGGGAAGGCCAGGCTGGTGGAGCCCAGGAGCAGGGTGGGGCAGGGCGGGATGGACAGTGGGTGGTGAGACCCAGGGTCTTTGTAGCAGTCAGTGTAGGCAGAACGAGGAGTTTGGGTTTTATTATACTTTACTGGCAAGAAAGTAAGAAGCCTGGAAGAGTTATAAGCAGAGAAGTGGAGGATTGGATTTGGATTTGTGTGGAATGGCCATGGACGGCCAAGCTAGCAGGTGACCACCCTGGTCTAGAGTGGGGATGGTGGCTTGTCCTGGAGTGGACACAGAAGATGAGCAGGGTCAGACTTAAGACACCCTTTACCAGACACACCCAGGTCACCCTCCTGGGGTGGATGCAGCCTTCTCCCCAGCGTGGGGATGGTGGCTTGTCCATGAGCGCAGTAGGTGAGCAGGGTCAGACTTGAGACATCCTTCGCCAGACACGCCCAGGCGACGCTGATGGCATCCTCCTGCCAAAGCCTCCCAGGCTCTTCCGCCTCTTCAGGGGTAAACTCCTTGGGGCTCTCTACCATGTGACCCAGCACCCCTCCTTTGCCCTGTCCCCACTCCAACACACCCTCACGCCGCAGCCGAATGGACCTCCTCAGGACCACGCTCTCACTGGCCTTTAGCCTGAGCCTCCCCGACGGAACACCCTCGCCTTTCCATGTGTTTCTGGCTCGCACTTGCTCATCATCACCTGTGAATGTAGCAGTCATCTGCGAGACTAAGGACTCCTGTAGGGCTCTCTCTCCCCTCTAAAGCCCTTCTTGCCTGGGAGTGAACACACCCTGGCTTGTCTGTGCCACGCCAGAGACGGCAATGCCCATCAGGGCAGGAGTCCCTGCTGCGCCCAGCCCCTCAGACCTCAGGCTCAGCACAGCCCACAGCAGCAGGCACGGCAGTTGTGCAGAGGACCTGAGTTGATGAATGACACTGGGCTCCTGCCATGTTTCTTCTCTAACTCATTCATGCCAAGGTGTACGTGGGAGAGAAGTGATTAATAATTAGTGAGTCACAAACAAGAATACAACCAAGTATGCCCCACACAGTCACTTTCACATACTACCATTGGCTCTCCGTTATCACAGGTCTTGTTTAAATTATTATAATTTAAAAATTATGGTCTCATTTTCCTCATGTTTTAAAAAATTGTTCTAGTTAGTTCTTGAATATTAGTTTTTTTCTGTGGGTTTTTAAGGATGTGAGTTATTTGTGGTGTGAAACTATACCAAACAATAACAAAATTTGCAAATGAATGCTGAGTGTAGTGGCTCACACCTGTAACCCCAGCACTTTGGGAGGCTGAGGTGGGCGGATCACTAGAGGTCAGGAATTCCAGACCAGTCGTACATGACAAAACTCCATCTCTACTAAAAATACAAAAATTAGCTGGGCAAGGTGGCTCATGCCTGTAGTCCCAGCTACTCAAGAATCACAGGAGGAGGAGGTTGCAGTGAGCTGAGATCACACCACTGCACTCCAGCCTGGGGGACAGAGTGAGATTCTGCCTCAAAAAACATTTGCAAATGAAATTCCCTTTTTAGAGTTATGTGTTGTTTTCTCATCTCACATAATTTACACGTGTCTTTGTTTTCCATGTTTGCGGTCATGTTGGAATAAAACCTGACAGTTTTGCAAATCGTGGATTTACAGGGAACCGTCTGAGTGAACTGTGTAAAGGCTCAGCGATTGCGATTTCGATTTCGAGGTGGTAAAATGGAGGGGATGAGGAAGTGGGAGGAGTCACTCAGAGGTGGTGCCTGTGGACGCGAGGACTTATCCTGGAAACGTCCGGCCCCAATTCCTTCCCCTCAGCCCGTGGGTCTCCAGCAAATTCTGCTCCCAGCGTTACTGCCCACCTCGGCCTCTTGCTCTCCATCACTGTGGCCACTGCGGTTTGCTCTTCATGAGGACACTGTCCTGCCCCACAAGACTGTCACAGGGGCACCTCCCTGATCTGCTTCCTCTGCTGTGCACCCTGCTGCCGGAACTTTCTCAAATACAAGTGTGTCCCTGTTATCCTCAGCTTCATGCTTCAGTGGCCCCTTTGTTAAGCTGAGAACAAATGTCATTGCCTCCACCTGACCCCACACCCTGAGTCCATGCTCTGGCCACACAGTGTCACTCACCCCAGGGCCTTTGCACAAAATGATCTTTCTTTCTGCTCTCGTCCCCACTTGCCTGGTTTGAAAAACTGTCCTTATGTCCCTCTAGTCCTTCCTCACTCTGCATGGGCCAGCTGCATGTTTGTCTGCCTTAAAGCGTGGCACGTTCCGCTGACTCATAGTATATTTTTGTATCTGATCATTTGTCACCAGCCTGTGATGATCTTGTGAGAGGGCACAGTGCTGAGTACAGAGGAAGACCGTGAAACGCATGATACGCGAATACATTCAAACAAGTAATTCTTCCATCCTAGAATTATAACCGTAATTGTAATTAATCTACAGCACTTTCTACCATAACGTTTTACAAATATTATGACTATTAAATAATCTTTAAGTAACTTTTACAAAAATTTAGATGTAGTAACTAGATTTAAGTCTATGGACTAACCGAGTGAATAATGAGTGCCTTGCTCAGTGTATCAATTAGGATCCTTTGGCTGCAAATGGCAGAAAACTCAGCTCAATGAAAAGATTTGTTATTTTCCACAGAACTAAGCCTCAAAGAGGTTTGGCTGCAGAATTGGTTAATGCAGTAACTCAACAGTGTTATCCAGGATTCAAAATGTTTCCAGTTTTCTGCTGTGCCATGCTTAGCATGACCCCATGGGCCCAGAGCACCCCCGGCTCTGAGCATCCCGTCCTTACACACTGGCCAGAGGTAGAAGAAGAAACTCACTCCTTTACTTTGCCCCAGTTTCCTTTCTTGCTCTGTGGACTTAGGCAATCTGCGCTGAGGTTGTTTTTTTTGTTTTTGGTGTTTTTGAGATGGGCTCTCACTCTGTTACCCAGGCTGGAGTGCAGTGGCACGATCTCAGCTCACTGCCATCTCTGCCTCCCAGGCTCAAGTGATCCTCCCACTTCACCCTCTGAAGTAGCCGGGACCACAGGCACGCACCACCACATCCAACTGATTTTTGTAGTTGTTAGTAGAGAAAACATGGGTTTCGCCATATTGCCCAGGCTGGCCTTGAACTCCTGGGCTCAAGTGATCTGCCCATCTCGGCCTCCCGAAGTGCTGGGATTACAGGTATGAGCCCCCGCGCCCGGCCCCGAGGTATTTCATACCCGTATTGGGTCCACGTTGTCCTCTGGTCTCCCAGCACCGCTGTGTGCCTCTGCTGCTACCCGACCCTGTTCCTGAGTTGCACTGTCCGACTCTGCTCTATCCTCCCTCACTAAGCTCTGGCTGCCAGTATACATTTCCTCTGGGTTAAGTTCCTTCTTGGTCTCCTGGTCTTTGTGTCTCTCTTCTGGCCTTCCTCCTCTGTGTTGTTGCTGTTGATTTCTGTATGTCCTTCCTCATTCATTCTTTTTATTTTCTCCATCTTTGTTGAGGTATAATTGATAAAGAAAAAAAATTTTTTTTTTTTGAGATGGAGTTTAGCTCTTGTTGCCCAGGCTGGAGTACAACATGGTATGATCTCCACTGACTGCAACTCCGCCTCCCGGGTTCAAGGGATTCTCCTGCCTTAGCCTCCCGAGTAGCTGGGATTACAGGCATGTGCCACCACACCCGGCTAATTTTGTATTTTTAGTAGAGATGGGGTTTCTCCATGTTGGTCAGGCTGGTCTTGAACTCCTGACCTCAGGTGATCTGCCCGCCTCGGCCTCCCAAAGTGCTGGGATGATAGGCGTGAACTACCCTGTGCAGCCAAAAGTTGCATAATTTAAGGGACACCCTATCATGTTTGCTGTAGGTATACCTTGTGCAAGGATTCCCACAATCAAGCTAATGGACACACCCGTTGCCTTACATAGCTACCCGCGGGCAACACAGATGGGCTTGGAGGATATCATACTAAGTGGAATAAGCCAGACATGGGAAGACGAATGTCCACGATCTCACTTACCTGTGGAGTTTAAAAGCTCCCCACATTGTTTCCATTTATTTTAAAGATATATAAAGTTTCACTTGAAGTGCAATTTAGCATTTTATTGAAAATATATTATGAGAATAAAAGAGAGTTTTAGAAACTTGAAACTTCCAGCAGCCTGTAGGGCTGTTTGGAGACGAACAGACATTTGTGGTACTTGACTAATTGGAAGCTCTTGGGTGTCACTCTTAAGACACTCCTGTGGGGTGCCCCGAGAATGTGGCATCTTCCCATATGCAGACAGCACATCAGCCTTACCCACAAAGATACCTGTGTAGCCCGGAAGAGATGGTAAATCTTGTCATAGTCCCCTGACTGTGCCCTGTTACTCCTCAGCCTGGGACTCCTGCCTCCTCTTGTCTGTCCAGGAAACTTATTCCCTCATCTTCTTACCCTCAGGGGTTCAGAGCAAAGACCATCTCCTCCTTGACTTCGCCAATTAGTATTGGCTTCTCATTCATCTCTTACACATTTCTTCACTTTACATAAAAATGGCATCAGCTTTGTCTGTTCACTCGCCTTCTCTTCCATAAGACTGTGAACTTCTTGAGATATTGTAATCACTTCGTGTCACAAATGACCACCACAGTGCCAGATGTTAGTAGGTGCTCGATAATCACTTGTGGAATTGCACTGACCATGCATCAGCTAATCTGGTACTCATAGAAGTAGCAGTCACCATGGAATTCAGTCTCAAACTGACTGTGCTTGAGTCAGAGAAAATGTGAGATACTCAGAGGTCTACCAAGCTCTTTATCTGCTCTTCAGTCCTTTCCCATTCCATCATCTGGGCAAGAGCCTTTATCAAGTTCACTTTCTTTTCTGGTATTTGGTGAGGATAGTTTGGATTTAGGTTACAATGCGTCTTGATATTATACCTACCCTAGATTTAGTGGTTTTGGAGGATTTCATTACATAGGCACATGAAGTAGTGTTCTGTGATCACCAGAGATTTTGATATACCTGTATTTTAACAGGAGAAAAACAAAGGCAAACATATTTATTGTTGTAGCAATGAATTCCGTGGTTGAAATCTGAACGATTTTTCCCCCAAGTTCAACAGAGCAGTTTTGTTGCCTTCAAATTTGGGGAACTCATGAATGTCCCATGAAATATTTCCTTTCCAATTTTGTCAGATCACGTCGAAATACTATTGTCGGTACACACAAGCCTTGACTTAGGCCTGCCTCTGGGCTTTTGTCCTGAACAGGATGCCCGCGAGTTGGTATAGCTGGCATTCTGCACCCCTGTCTCTGGCCAGTATTACTGGCTCCCCTTCCGAGGGAAGCATGGTTGGGTTGGCCCTCCCTCATCCCCGGAGTCTGTGTCCACTTGGAGGTCCATCTACCGCTTCCCGTGCTCAGTACAGTATCTTTGTGTTTGCCTAGAGCCAGGATGCCTAAGGGTCCCAGCAGGGATACAGGGCACTCAGAGGCTACCCTCCCAGCAGAACCTTAAAAGAAGCGGAAAAGCAGTTTTCATGGGTACTTAATTGGCGCACCGTCTTGAAAAGCAGCAAAAAGGGGTGTTTGGTGTTCGGTGTCCTTGTGGGGTCCTGCACTTCTGTTTTTAAAGAAAAATAGTTATTATAAATCCTTTAATACATAATATGAAAATCAATTGCACTATTTAAATTCACAAAGCACTCCCATATCCGTGATCTTGCATAAGCCTCTTGCTATCCAGTAAGGGAGATAAGGCAGGTTTCACTCATATTTTCCTCTTAGAGATGAGTCGTGGAAACAACGTGCAACGGCACCCAAGTTCACCAAGCAAGGAAGGGACAGCGCCAGAGTCCTGATGCTAAACTCCTGGCTTCCACTCCGGAGCAGCACCGCTCAACGCGGGTCTCCAGGAAACCCAGAGAGCCTATCTGACCTCACCTCAGCCTGGATGCAGCATGAGCTTAAAGCTCTTATTTAAGGACATTCTGACCTCTACCCACCTTAGCCAAAATAGCCTATCACAAGTATTAACGTAACATCTGAGTAGTCCAAGGAACAAAACAGCGCGAGGATTTTGCAGTTCGCACTGCAAAAGAGCAAGCAAGACTTGTCAACTCACCACCGCAGTCGTTTCTGGTCTTTGCAGGTGGTGATGATGCTATGTAAATGGGCTCGGTTTCTCCCTGTTTTTAAACACAAACTCAACACGTGCACAAGAGGAAAACAGAGCACCCAGGCTGCACCGGGTCGTAAGCCCGCAGATCCCGGCCCTCCTGCAGCCCTTGGTGAGCATTTCTAGGAAAAAAAAAGAAAAAAAAGTGTTTCCCTTTAAGGCAGATCCTGAGCGGCGCTGCCGCCAGCGGCGGGCCTGAGGGCCTTGCTCTAGACCCAGGTCACCCCGCCCCGGGTATTCCCAGCGCCGGCCCTGATAAGCCATCTGTGTAGACGTTTCCTAGAATGGGGCCGGCTGCGGAGGGCGGATGCATCTTTGTTCTGCAGCCGCGGGAGGGAGGCGCCCTGCGGGCTGCCTGAGCCCCCGCCCTCCGGCGTCTTTGTTGGCTCCGGCAGAGGCAAGGCGCCGGTCCCGCGGCGGGCGGCTCTGGGCCGGGCTGCAGGATCCGCTGGCAGGCAGGGGTGCCTCGCTCGCTGTGCCGCTGCGGTTTTGCCTGGGTTTTCTAGAAGCATTTGCTGATCAACAATTAAAGTTTGGTTCAGCAGAAAAAAACATGATGACAAAGTGTGCATAGGGATGTTTTAAGGAAGGAAAACATAATGACGGCCCCAAGGTGGAAGAAAGAGCAGCCGGGCCGAAGTTGCGTGACAGGAACGCCCGCGACTGCGTGGCTCCTGAGCAGCTACACAGCCCGCCCGAGCCGGGAGCTGTCCCGGGTCGGTGCTCATTAGGCATGCGGCAGTCGCGGGCGCTGATTGGCGGGGCCGTGGGTGGACCCGCGTGGGGGCGGGGCTGCACGGAGCTGGTACTCGTAGGAAGGAGTAGAAAGAGGAGGAGGGATGAGCACCTGGAGCCGCAGGGCGACGCTGATGATTGGAGGTATCGGCGGAGGCGGGGCTCTCCTGGGCGGGGCGGTAGGCGCTCATTGGCAGTGTTGGTGGTGGGCGGGAACGGGCGGGGCGGTGAGCGCTGATTGGCGGTAGTGGCGGGGCGGGGCGAAGGAGGAGGAGGTGTGCATTCCGGGGCACGAAGCGGAGGGCGCTGATTGGCGGTAGTGGCGGTGGGCGTGGTGTAGGCGTGGCGCGTGGCCGGCGCTGGTACTCGCAGGGGAGGCGAAGAAGGAGGCGGAGGGAGCGCCTGGGGCCCCGGCCGCGGTGGCCGGCGCGGCCTGCCCTTTGTGACCGCAGCCCGCGCCACACGCCCCACGCCCATGGCCGTCGCGCCGGGTTCCCCGGCCACGCGTGCCCACCCGCAGACCTGAGCCCCGCGCCTGGGATGCCAGGGATGCGCGTCCCCCGGCCCTGCGGCTGCTCCGGGCTGGGCGCGGGGCGATGGACCTGAGCATGAAGAAGTTCGCCGTGCGCAGGTTCTTCTCCGTGTACCTGCGCAGGAAGTCGCGCTCCAAGAGCTCCAGCCTGAGCCGGCTCGAGGTAATGCGGCCGCCCTCGGGGCGCGCAGGTGCCAGGCGCCAAGCGGGCTGTGGCCGCCAGAGCCCGCCTCGCCACCTCTGGGTGGACCCCGAGACCCGTCAGGGAGTCAAGTTACTGGAAAGCTGGTCCGGTTCCGAAAATCGAACCAAAGGGCTCCCAACGTTATCGCTCGGACTCCGTAGTAATTGGGCGGTCCGTGGGTCCTTGCGGGGGCCAACTCCACCCCCACTGCATTTCCAGCTCGTTTATCCGCCGCTGGCTGCACGGGGTGTGGGGTGGTCCCCTGTGGGCCACGGGTGACCCGGGTGAGGAGGGACTTTCTCTGCAGCTGGACAGCCGCGTGGCGCGAAGCGCTCCGCAGGGGTCCCTCAGAGTACCGAGTGGAGAAGCCCCCCAGCTCCGCCCTCTGAGGCGCTGATCAGGTGCTGTCAGCCGTGCCCAGCTGGCAGGTTCCACCTTATCTTGTAGCTCATTCGTGCATTTGAAGTCAGTGTAGAATTCACAGAACGGGGAAGAACGGGCAGCAGCACGATCTACTTAGGCGTCTAAAACGGCGCTCAGGAGTAAAGCGCCTGATGCAATATCCTCACAGCGCCGGGGTTGATACAGATTCGTTCTGAAAACCCAGAGTACTCCCAAAGCCCTGTCCTTTCTACCTGTCCCGCATCTTGGCATCTTAGGGTTTCCTTTTGGACGGTTCTCTTGTGGTGTTTTTTATTTCGACCATCAAATCTTATTCTCTTAATCTCAGTGTGCAAATCACATTGTTGAATCTATAGATGACAAAACAGTGAAACGTGTTTAAGTGAAAAAGAGACATGGTGATGGGGAGACTGAGGCTGGGACCCAAAGATTTTGCCTGACACTGTCCCGCCTTTGCCTCAAGGCTGGCACCTATGCGGTTTTGGTTGGTTGGTTTCAACTGGAACAATCTCAGATGTTTCGTCTTGGTGTTCTTTGTCCCAGCTGCCATGATATTAGACACAGGCATGGGTTCTGTAACAACTGAGAGACCTCTAAGCAGAGTTCAGGAATAGACATAAAAAGTAGAAGAGAATTACTTGTTTACAAAGTTTCTCTTATGGCATCCCTAAATCAGAATTGAAGTACTAGATAGGATCAGTGTGGCCGCTTCCTAAGGGTAAAACATATCTTTCAAACAAGACTGTTAATCCAGTACTGGAGGAGGGCTTGCTTTAAGTCTAATATTGAGAGAAATTAAGCACACCTTCAGTGAGACAAATCATTTTGCTGGGACACAGGCACTTAAAAAATCTAAAGTTGACAAGATCAGAAACTCAGAATAGTATTTATCTTTATCTGGATACATGTTTTTATTTCCTGTTTCATCACAATGCCAAGTTTATTAGACAACTCCTTATCTCCTTCCGTTTATTGTCTCTGTCAAGAAGAGGCACACGTGTGAGCAAACTCCAGGCATTGTTTATGAAGAGCAGCTAGACACTGGCTGACCAGTGGGAGTTCAGGAATCTGCCTGATTCTGGATACACACACCTCTGGTATTAGGGTTCTGCAAGGAGGGCCAGGCTGCAGAAGTGCCTCCAAAAAGAATACAGTGGGAAACAAGGTAGGGGTGGGAATAGGAAATGAGGTTTTTTTGATGTACAAATAAAATTTCTAGAAGTCATACATAAACCATCAGCGACATAGGAGGTCAAATGGGCTGAAAATAAATGTAGTCTAACAGCAAGTAGTCAATTAGCGCTTTCTATGTGCCAGATCCGGTAGGAGGTGCTGGAGGTCTCATTAAGCTAGTCAATAATGTCCAGTCGCAGTGGCTCATGCCTGTAATCCCAGCCCTTTGGGAACCTGAGGCAGGCAGATCACAAGGTCAGGAGATCGAGACCATTCTGGCCAACATGGTGAAACCCTGTCTCTACTAAAAATACAAAAATTAGCTGGGCATGATGGCGTGTGCCTGTAATTCCAGCTCCTCAGGAGGCTGAGGCAGGAGAATCATTTGAACCAGGGAGTCAGAGGTCGCAGTGAGCCGAGATCGCGCCACTGCACTCCAGCCTGGCCACAGAGCAAGACTCGTCTCAAAAAAAAAAAAAGATGGTCAGTACTAATACAATGCTCTCCTCTTTACAAATGCATTCCCTGGCTTTCTATTAGTTGATGCTTGTGAAAATCGGGGTAGTGTATGTTACTATCCTTATTCTATTGCTATGGGGATAAAACCGTGAGAGTTTGAGAGTCTTGTTGAAAGCTTTCCAAGGAAATTCTGCAAGTGTTTATGGAGGACCAGGTCTGGGGCTGGTCTTTTTCTGGGTACTGTGTCCAAAAAGACACAAGACATAGAAGTCCTGGCCTCAGAGCACTTCCGCCCAGTGAGGATTCTCACAAGCAGCTGACTTTGTGTCCCGTCCAGTGAGTTCCTCTTCTGCTCCCTACCCATACTTGAGAAGGCCAAGAAGCACTCATCAAAAAATGTACAACTGAGCAGGGGAGGTCTGTCAATGGATTGAGGTTGAGAAATAGGACACAAAGTACTGAACACAGGTGTGTATTTCCTCTGTTTGGATGAATGAGAAAGATAACTCATTTTATAATAGGAAACATTTTAAAATTATTTCTGTGAAATTTATGTTTTGAAATATACAGAGACTTTGAAAATTTTTGTTATTTGAAATTCAAAGTCTAGTGACATAAATAGGAAATTAACATAGTTACTTTAAGTTGAAAACAGTATTTTCATTTAAAAGGCTTTCAGGGAGAGACTCAGTCCTAATGTTTTCATTCTCGATTTTATTTATTTTCATTTTAATTTTTTTAATAATGAGAAATTTCTAAAGTTCCTTCTTTTTTCCCTCTCTTTTACATTTATGCTTGGCAAAACTTCTCTGAACATACTTGATTTAAAAATAAATTTTACATCTATAACCCAACATTTGCTAAACCCTAAGTGACAGAGAAGCCAGGTTACTTAATCATATTTGGAAACAGCTTATGAATTACAGATTAAAATGAAATCTAATGAAATATTTTTGTCCTCTATCATCATAGAACCAAGTGAGATGGCCAAGTTGTTGGCTCTGGCAACTATAACTTTGGGGGTTTGTAGAGGAAAACTGGGTATCTTGCATAGAATTCCATGGATGTGCCCCAGAAAGATGTCAGGTCTCCGTGACTACAAGACCCTCACCCCCCAGAGAGCTCTGCTTTCAGGGCATTGACAGTATTGCCTAAGAACCACGACACATTGCTGGGCAAAGTAACCTGCATCTCATTCAACGGTCCATTTCATAGATGAGGAAAGGAGACACTGGCCCATTTGCTGAGCTGGAGTTACCGTCACCCGGCTGGGATAGGATACCCTCTCAGTGTCTGGCCTATGAGTTGTGCACTTATCTACAAAATATGTTACCCGTGCCAGTTGCCTACTGAGCTAAGGTGGCTTTGAGAGCAAGGAAATGCACCGCCCTCACCGTCCTAACTTAGCAGAACCAATAGATCCATGGAGCTGAAAGGAATCTTCTCCCCACTCAACCTTTCCACATGCCAGTAGAGCCTTAGAAGATGGAATGTGCAACCTCCAAAGCTTAGTTTATATTTCTTCCAAGAGGGAATGTACATTTTAAACTAATTAAAAGTGATATTATTAACCCAAGATAAGACTTCCACCAATTTGCTAAAGGTATCAATATACAAAGTCATTTCATTTAGGGGGCAGTTATTCATTTGGAGTTACCAAAGCCAGAGGGTTCTCTTTGGTGACCTATTATTTGAGCTATTTCAGCTGTAACTGGCGTTTCTCCTGAAAGGCAATGGGGAGTGAATGAGGAAGACAAAATGCGAGGCTTTACCTGGGATATTGCTAGTGATGAACTGCTGAATGGAAGGAGAATTTCGTTTTATTTATCTATTTGCTCAATTGTTCATACACTCAAAAGATTGAAGCACATACTGTGTGCATTGTGCTAAGCAACTGGGAAATAAAAATAGGATCCCTGCCCTCAGTGAGCTTAATGTCTAGCAATAGAAGCAAACAAGTCAAAAGAAGCTTGCTATTAGGGTGTAAGTGCTGTGAAATTATTGGCAGCTTTGGATTTAAATGGCCTGATTAGATCAGTTGTCAACTTTTTTCTATTTCTGGTGGTCACAGATCATCAGAATTTATCTATGTGTACATATAAAGACGTTTTAATTGCTCATTCCTTTTAAGGAAACCATGGTATCCTAATAAAGGAAGTGTGAAGGGACTCTTAGCAAGCATCAGGAACAATATTGACTCCAGTCATGGATAAAAAGAAAGTTTCCTGGAAAGTTTACCACTAAGGCTTATTCTTGGTGCTTGATACGTGAGCTCTTCTTCTAGATCTTGGGTGGTTTCCAAGAAAATCATTTCTAATTAAGATAATTTTCAGGTACTCCCAATAAATGCTCCCCCCAAAATTATGTTTATCCTAATTTTATTGGATTTTCTGACAGCCAAAAAAACCCACAATAAATAGTCCATATTAGTGAATACTGAATTTGTTCATCTTTTTGCTCATTTATATACTTTATTTTAAAGACATTAAGCTTAATTCCTTATTTGTGGTCACAATTTCTATGATATGCCTTATGCTTGGAATTTCATTACATACTTTATTTCTTTACATTCAAGAAAAATCCCCAAAGTATTGTTGGTTTTTTAAGCTATGTGAAAAGACAACTAACCGAAGTGAGATTTTGCCCCTTTTGCTTTGCCTGTCCTTTTCCGTAAGCCCCTGTGCTGACTGTCTTTGACCACACCCAGCACAGCAAAGACTGTTCAGACTATTTTTCATGTGTTCAGAAGGATGAAGCGGAAGCACACTAAATAAAAAAGGAACATATGTTCATATCCTCTGACTTACCATTTACCTGAGATTTCGTTCTGTTTCTCACATGTGGGGCGAATAGTTTCTCAGAAGTAGCAATTTAATAGTGGGTGGGAGAAGTATGAACTCTCAGTGGCAGCTTCCAGGGCTACTGGCCATGAAGGGAAAGGGGAGGAAAGAGGCTTAGGGGCTGTAGCTTCAGGATGAAGGCAATGTTCAGGTCGACCAGAGATGTTTGCAGCCTTGGGGACCTTCAGGAAGCTGCCAAGAGAGTGCTCCTTTGATATGGGGGACCAGGATGAGTTTATTTTGTATGACATGGAGTTGGTAACAAGTAATTTAGCCAGAAAGACTCTACCTATTTTGCTCCAAGGATCTGTGCTTGTTAAAGAAGCAGAGCTGGTCTAAGACTAGCAGCGTTCTCTAGAATGCTCTGCTTTTATTTCTGATTACACTGAATTACGTTGTGTTGCATTTTCTCAGCATTTTATGTTTGCTGATATATTTTCACTACTAAGAGCTATTAAATTGAATTCAAATAAGTAAAAATTATCAACAAATAGGCTGTTAAGCTACAGTGTGATTTAATCAAGCAAATAGATCAGACACAAATATATTCCATATGAAATACTGTTAATCACATCTGACTTGCAGCTGCGTGAGAAGCCTTGTCTGCTGACTGCTTAGCTAGGGGAAAATAATGGTGCAGCTCTAAGGAAGTCAGAGGCACCTACGCATCAGGACGTGGAGGACAAATGTGCTGTAACCACACACCTAGGATTTATTACCAAGCAGGCCAGAAGCAGTGTTTCCAACCAGCCAGGATGTGTACCTGTTGTTATTTGCATATGTTATGCAGTCATTTGCATATGTTATGCAGTCATTTGCATGCATCCCTGGAGATCAGTTAGAGGCTGTTCCCAAGAATGCCCTACCTGATTCCATTCGGCGAAGGCTCCCTGGCCAGTCTTCCTCCATGAGCCTTGGTGTGCAAAGCTCCCCAGGCTGTGTGGTTTGCCCTTGCTTTGCCCTGTGGAGGTAGAATTCTGCAGGCATGGAGCAGGTGGTGTCCCTGTTTCCCTCCCACCCCTGCTCGGTGCCAGTCTCCTGCCGTGGGAAGTGCCTGACCTTGCCGGCTGCCCCTTCTCGCAGCCACCTCATGCTGCCCTCGTGTTCTTTGTCTCCCTTGCCAAACCACTGCATCCTTTTGAGCACCCGTCTCCCCAGCTACAAAATAGGGGTAACCCTGTAATAAGGGTTATCTTCAAGTTTTTAAATGCTTCAGCAGTGAAGTATGCCTTGTCAGGACAGTTTGCGCTTGGCAGCTGTGGTGTTGCGCAAAGCTGACTTTGGTTGGACCATATCTGTAAAGGTTCTTATACTATATTATGGGGGGAAAATGTTTTTTTCTCTCCTGCCAGCCTCCTTCCTCGCCCCTTTGAGTACACACCTGTTTCAAATTAGTATTATCACCATGAAACTAGCTTTTCCTAGGTTATAGCTATGTTAAGTTTACATACAATGATGGTTTAATCTTCGATGCTGTCATTTTACACGTAATTCGTGGTAATAGCCCCTCTTGGAAAACAGACTTGTTTTCCACTCTGTTTCTGGTGTCAGGCCACAAGGAATGACTGAGTGGGGACTGTTGGGAGAAGGGAGAAGGCACTGGTAGAAATTATCTAGCCTTTTAGAGAAAAGAATTGTTTCTTCTTTCAGTTATTCTGTCTTCTATATGAAATTAACAAGATTGGCCGGGTGCGGTGGCTCAAGCCTGTAATCCCAGCACTTTGGGAGGCCGAGACGGGCGGATCATGAGGTCAGCGGACGGAGCGAACCATCCTGGTGAATACGGTAAAACCGTCTCCATACTAAAAAAAAAATACAAAAAACTAGCCGGGTGACGAGGCGGCGCGCCTGCTAGTCCCAGCTACTCTGGTGAGGCTGAGACAGGAGGGAGAATGGCCCATGAACCCCGCGGAGGCGCGAGCTTGCAGTGAGCCTGGAGAGCCGGCCACTGCACTCCAGCCCTGGGCGGCTCAGGGCAAGACTCCGTCTCAAAAAAAAAAAAAAAAAAAAAAAAAAAGAAATTAGCAAGGATTGGCCGGCGCCGGCTGGCTGCCATGCCTGCTAATCCCAGCCCTCTGGTGCGGCCGAGGCAGGCGATCACAAGGCTCAGCGAGCATTCAAGCACCATCCTGGCGTTAACACGGGTGCAAAACCCGTCTCTTACTGAAAATACAATTAGGCGTGGTGGCAGGCGCCTCTAGTCCCAGCTACTCAGGAGGCTGAGGCAGGAGAATCATCACTTGAACCCGGGAAGCAGAGGTTACAGTGAGCCGAGACAGCGCCACTGCACTCCAGCCTGGGCCACAGAGAGCGAGACTCCATCTCAAAAAAAAAAAAAAAAAAAAAAAGAAATTAGCAAGATTTTTAAAAAATGAATCAAAGATTAGTACTTAGGTATTGGCCAGTGTATTTCCTCCTGTTGCCAAAGAAAAGAAAGGCTTGAATGAGATTGAGAAATAAGAAAAACAGGCCTCATACCTGTGGAATGATTCGTATGCTGTAGTTTCACAATCTGAATTTTCAGATGGACAGTAGCCAGAATGCAAGCCTGAGGCCTGCTGTGGAAAGCAGTCTCTGCGCTCAAAGTGCACTGTCACATTCTTTGCACCAAGACATCTTGGTCACACATCCTGCCGAGGGCCTGTGGGCTTGCAGCTTTTACTCATTGAACTGTGAGACCAAATTTATAAGAGGAGGGGTGGGGAGATTTTACTTTGAATGACTTTATTTTGGAATGGTTATGGTAGAAATGCTCTAGCGACTACTTAAGAAGCTCACACAAGTCCCTATTTTAATGGTCTCAGCCCAGGATAATTGCAACTAGTTCTCTAGAACTAAGGTCAGATATCGTATTAGCTTCCAAATAGTTTTACATCCAAAATATCATGTGGACAATCTATCTGAGGGTGAAAAACCAAGGAAGCCTCTTGTTCTGAACTGTGGGTAAAACACAAGAGGAGCAGAGAAGATGGCTTTGAGAGGCCTCTGTGTGAGAAAAGCTGGGAGCTGGGCAAGGCCGGGAGGAGGCAGGAAGCCCAAGGGGCTCTGCAGGCCCTCCATGAGCCCCAAGACTCCCAGGCCACATGGCTATCAGCTCCTGCAGGCACCTGGGGCCCTGGGCTCCCTGTCCCAGGGTCAAGCCCCGGAGAGACTGCTGCCTTCTACACTGTGCTTGCGAAGGTGCTACGGGAAACCCTCTTACCTGGAACTTGCTAAAGCAACTCTGTTGATTGGTTGACTTTGAACATAACGAAGGAAAGAAACAGACAAACAAAACAACTTTTAAAAGAGCATTTATTTTTAGAACGCCTTTGACTTCTTGAATTCTTCTTGGTTTCTCATCACTTCAGGGACTTAACAGACAGACTGCGGGAATCAAAGGGGTGACTATAGCTGACTGCCTTCATTCCAGAGAACCCAAGACACGGCGTGAGGTTGGCTCTGTCTCTTATTTCTAGATCTTAACAAAGAAAACGCATGGATTATAATGTGTGTCTCAATCAAGTCCTTGTAGAGTACAACCCAACAGAGAAGTGAAAAAGCTTTCAATCTGATGGCATCGATTGGAGCCCATACACACAGGGCTCGTGTGCGACTCTGATGGCATCGATCAGAGCCCACACGCACAAGGCTGGTGCGCGAATCTGATGGCATCGATTGGAGCATATACACACAGGGCTCGTGTGCGAATCTGATGGCATCGATCAGAGCCCACACGCACAAGGCTGGTGCGCGAATCTGATGGCATCGATTGGAGCCCATACACACAGGGCTCGTGTGCGAATCTGATGGCATCGATCAGAGCCCACACGCACAAGGCTGGTGCGCGAATCTGATGGCATCGATTGGAGCCCATACACACAGGGCTCGTGTGCGAATCTGATGGCATCGATCAGAGCCCACACGCACAAGGCTGGTGCGCGAATCTGATGGCATCGATTGGAGCCCATACACACAGGGCTCGTGTGCGAATCTGATGGCATCGATCAGAGCCCACACGCACAAGGCTGGTGCGCGAATCTGATGGCATCGATTGGAGCCCATACACACAGGGCTCGTGTGCGAATCTGATGGCATCGATCAGAGCCCACACGCACAAGGCTGGTGCGCGAATCTGATGGCATCGATTGGAGCCCATACACACAGGGCTCGTGTGCGAATCTGATGGCATCGATCAGAGCCCACACGCACAAGGCTGGTGCGCGAATCTGATGGCATCGATTGGAGCCCATACACACAGGGCTCGTGTGCGAATCTACTGGCATCGATTCGACCCACCACGCACAAGGCTGGTGCGCGAATCTGATGGCATCGATTGGAGCCCATACACACAGGGCTCGTGTGCGAATCTGATGGCATCGATCAGAGCCCACACGCACAAGGCTGGTGCGCGAATCTGATGGCATCGATTGGAGCCCATACACACAGGGCTCGTGTGCACAGCATCCAGTGTGTCTCTCAGGATTGTAAGCGTCTAGACCTCTGTCCTGATGTCTTCTTGAGCGTGTCGCACTGCAGTGTCAAGGCTCATGACAGCAGAACTCCAAAAACTGATATAGGGAAGGGAGCGTGACCTGCTAAAATGAGCTGGCCACAGTCACTCTGTGTGCATGAGGGAGAAGAAGAGATGTGCGTCTGAGACACCCGCCCTACCCTCCCAGAGCTTGGATGTAACAGGTGCTGGGCATTTGCCCGAATTGCCATGGGAGTTACAGAGTAGTGCCTGTGTTTTCATTTTACTATCTCCACCTCCCACTCAGCCAGAGTGAGCTAGACATGGAGCCTTTCATTGCCTGTGAACCTGATCTTCTAGTGATGGTCACTCTTTTCCTTGGTCTCACCCTTGCCCATGCTGACCTCCCTCCGGGTCACCTCTCTACCCCAGGGATCTTCCCTTCCCTGAACTGTCTGCCCCTCGGTCCATTCTCAGGCCCCACCCACACCCCTTCCACACCCAGGTCTCCTGCCTTGCATGGCTCTGAGCTCCTCCAGGGCTTGGATTCAGGGCTGTCTCTTTGGGAGACTCTGGCCCAGGCACACTTGGATCCAGACAGGATTCGGGAAGAGAAGTTTCTGTCCGTATGTGACTGTGGGTGTACCGGAGCTCACTGCATCTGAGTCCTAACCTAGAAGCGGTGGTTCGTGTTCAGATCACAGAAGAGAGGAATGTGTTGCGCAGGAAGCACATTGAAGATTTCTTCCTCGTGATGTGGCTTGGTCACCCACGGTGGTAACATTCTGGAGTTTTAAGCTTGGTCACCCATAGTGGTAACATTCTGGAGTTTTAAGAAGTGTCCTGAATCACACATCCTCCTGCATGGCCAGGCTTCGAGTCTGCAGGCTTCGTTCTCTCAGCCTTCTGGGACAGAGCACACTGATTCTCCCCAGTGGTGTCATCAGCCTGGACCCCACAATACTTCTTTGCTGTGTGTGAATTTACAGAAAACCTCAGGCTGGTGTGTGGTCTGTGTGCTAAAAATGCTGGCGGAGCTTGTGCAGAAGGAAGGTGCTGCAGGCTGGTCTCCACGTTTGCTTGGCAGCCACGGACAGCTGTGGCTGTTGTGGGACTGTTGCCGCCAAGCCATGTGTGGCCATTCTCCGTGTAATGTGCAACTTCTGGGTTAATATGTGCAAAGTCCTTGGAGGTCATTTAGGACATTTTATCTTAGGTATTAGCCATGGACCGCCTGTTCACTACATGCCTAAAAATTATCAGTAGGACTTGGGTGTAGAGGGTTAAAATGAAGACAAAAAGGGGTGCCTACCTGAAACCAATGGAGGAAGAGGTCACTAAAACCATCGTGTAAGTCAAATTACTCAGAGGCCAAGAGAGAACCACATAGCAGCATGAGGTGAGCTGGCATTGGGTATTTTATAGGCTAACTACTGTTTGGCCTTGAAAAATTTTCTATAGAAAAAATGTCTAATCTAGGCTCACAATATTGCTGATATAGTGTTTATCTTACAATAAAATTTTTGGGAAAATCCCCGAACCACTTTGATTACTTAAAGAACTTTAAAAGCACAAAATATCTTAAAAGATTGAGAAACTATCAACATTTTTAAAAATGCACAGGTTTCCACATGAATTAATGCTGGCAATTTTAAGAAATAGAAAACAGGAAAAGTCAATACGGATGTTTGTTTTAAAAGCTGTTGCTTCTAGAATAGGTTTTATTCTAGGAAGACGGCCTTCGTGACATTGCTGATAGAGATTTCTAGTGAGATTTAAAGTCTTTGACTCCTGATGCTGAGTTTCTGTGATGAATGACTTCCCTCTGCCTCTTCCACCCTGTGACTGCCTTCGGCCCACGATGGAGCGGGCGCCCAGCACCTTGTCTCAGGCAGAGCTGGACTTCTGTCAAGGGCTGTCCTGTACCCGGACCCATGAACCTTCTGGGCTCAGTTCTTTCTCCCACACGCATTTGTTCCTCTTCCTCTTGGGTGTTAGGGGCCGTGGCGTACCTTAGACTAGGATTGTCAGACACCTGCTGTCAGGGGCTTCGGTGGCTCTGGGCTAGGTCAGCACTGTGGCTCCTGCCAGGCACCGCCCCCCCACAATGGGTACCACAGTGGGCTCACCGCCCCTGTGTGAGTCCAGGTCTCTAGGGCAGAAATCCTGCCACACCCACATGTGACCATCAGAACCTTCTCCCCACCTGGCCTGACACCCGCATGCAGCTCAGAGCTGTGGGTCTGGGCTCTGGCCTGGCCAGGGGAGGATGGATGGGAAGGATGGACCTGCAGCTGAGAGCCTTTGGAGCCATTTTCTGGAATCGGGGCCGGGGGTTCTGCATGTTCACCTTCCTCTCTGGAGCCTGGCCGTCCCTAGGCTGTAGGAGGTACGCCATACACCTGCTGGAGCTGTCTGCAACTGCACCGTCATGTATGTGAACACGTGTTGCTGGACAGGAGTGACTTGGTTGACATGGCCTCCGGCAGGCATGAGCGCTGGTGCTGGTGAGCAGGGCGGGTCTCATTAGTAGTAGTGGTGATTTCTCCTGCAGTCGGTGAGGGGAGCCGTTGCCTGTGATCCAAGCGTCAGGGTGGGGGCTTTGGAGGTAGCCCCCATGTTGCGAATTCTGGGTCTGCTACGTGGCACTCATATGACTTTGGCAAGCTCACCAATGGGACCTCTGAGGCTCAGCTTTCTTCTCTGTAAAATTAGTATCACGTCTGCCTTATAGGGTCTGACCTGGAATAAATGAAACTCCAGAGTGCTGCGGGACTGTCAGGCGGCACGGCAGGTCAGCCGGGGTATGGTCCAACTGCCACCTTCTCCCCACTGAGGCTGCGTCCCTGTGTCCCACACACAGTGGGTGGCAGGATACCGCAAGGGACACGATAGAGGCCTAGTGCAGGGACCGCTGTTACAGGGGTTGGGCGTCTAAAAAGCATTGTCATTTAAGCTGAATTACATTGAATGCGAAACACTGCATTGAGGCCTGTGTGTGCAGGGAGAAGTCTCCCAAATGCAGCAGATCACAAAGGGCAAAGAGCGGGCGGGAGTCCTGCGCTGAGTGGGCAAGTCCTCAACGGTGTCTAGACCCCACAGGCAGCACAGGGGACATAGTGCCCATCCGGGGGGGTGTGCTCTCCCTCTCTGATGTTCAAGACTCCCCTTGGGGCACTTTGGTGGGTCTCAGGGATGGTCTGGGACAGGACAGAGCGGGGATAGGGAGAGAGGTCCCCGAGACCGTCGGTATCTAATCCCAGCACTTGCACCCAGCCCTTGCTTTTGCTGTCTCCTGCCTGGTACGAGTGGAGCGAGCACATGGTGTGTGGGTGCCGTCTGCCTGTGCGCCACGGGTTTGTGTTTCAAGCGGGAAAGGCCAAGCATCTCAGGGGCCCCGGTCAGTCAGCAGATCCTTCCAATGTGACTGGGCAGCTCAGCCTGGCCTTCGTCCGCTGCTTCCCTTCATTAAAAAAAAAAAAAAAAAAAAAGGCATCCCCTCTGATGTCTTCAATAATCTTCAGAAATGCTTTTCTTACTTCTCCCTTTATTCTACATCTTCTTCCTCCACGTTTCCTTTTTACTTTTGAGACCTATGACCAGAATACTCTGCACAGGGAGTCCACGGTGGCTGGAAGGCCGGCCTGGGCGTGCGAGACACGATGTTCTTTCTGGTGTGTGGTGCGGGAGTCGCGTGGCTCAGCCTCCAGTGGAACATCTCTGCTTGTTTCCCAGTCAGATGAGTCAGCCGAGAGGGAATGTTAATTATTAGAACTGAACTTCTGAAAAAAGGTGCTAATGAACAATGCGGCCACATCCTGCTGGGATTTCAATGGCAGGAAATAAAGTAGAACTAGTCGGGGCCTGGACCACAGGGCTTCATCCGCTGAGCCCCACACCCAGCCCCCACACAGGTGCTCAGGTGTGGGCCCCTGGTGTCCTTGGTGGGTGTGGAAGGCTGGATAATGGCTCCTCGAGAAAGCCACAGCCTACATCTGGAACCTGGAGCTGTTCCCATATGTGGCAAAATGGGCTTTGTAGATGCGATCAAGTTAAGGACCTGGAGGTGGGGTGATGTTCCTGGATAATCTGGGGGGTCCTAAATGTAATCACAAGAGTCGTTGTGAGAGGAGGCAGAGGAGGTCTGATTGCAGAAGTGAGAAGGGGTGTGACAAGGGAGGCAGAGGTTGCAGGGGTGGAGGAAGGGATCAGGAGTAAGGAACACAGGCGGCCCCCAGGGCTGGACATGGAGTCATCAGAGGGACTGGCCTTGCCAACAGCAGCAAAATGGATCCCAGACTTCCGACCTCCAGAACTGGGAGGGAAAATCCTGTGTTTCAAACCACTTAATTTGTGGAATTTGTCACAGCAGCAAGACAAAGCGAATATTCTGGTCAGTTCAGCTTCCACGTTGTGGAAGAGGCAGCAGACATGACGCAGGCAGGGCTGTGGCCTCAGTGTGGGAGGGACATGGGCAGGGGCCAGGGCAGGGTAGGGCCTGGTCACAGAAGGTGAACACCTGCACTCGGGGCCTGGGCAGGAAGTGGGCCGAGCAGCACAGCTGTGTCCCAGTGTCTGTTCTTCTGGGCATGGGGGCTCGACGTGTTACAACAGAGGGCTCGAGGTATTCAGTAGACATCCACTTGGCATTCCAGGGCCTGATGTTCAGCCTCCGACAGGCGTAGGAAGCTGGGCTGTATCTATATCTGTCTACAAATCAAGTCTACATAGAAAAATTTATGGATCTGAAACACACAAATCGTATGGCATGGCAGGGAGCCATTAGTGGCAGAGGAGGACAGTGTTTGAGAGGGCAGTCCGGGGACACATCTCCACAGGGCTGAATGAAAGAGATGATTGGCCCCTAGGGGGTGTGGAGCAGAGTTTCTGGGAGAGATGTGGCTCAGGCCTGGTTCCTGAGCTGACTGGCCTTTGGCCTCATCAAGCACCTGCCAGAAGTCAGTGTCCCTAGAAAGTGGGGCAGGATGGGGTGGGTGTGAGAGCCCAAAGCTCTTGGGCCCTTGGGGAGGAATCTATGTCCTAAAGGCCATGGAAAGTCTGACTGTGTCCTGAAGGTCATGGAAAGCCCTAATGTTTCACACAAGGGAGTGATGGGATCGTATCTCGATTTAAAAGGATCCTGGCCGGGCGCGGTGGCTCAAGCCTGTAATCCCAGCACTTTGGGAGGCCGAGACGGGCAGATCACGAGGTCAGGAGATTGAGACCATCCTGGCTAACACGGTGAAACCTCGTCTCTACTAAAAAATACAAAAAACTAGCTGGGCGAGGTGGCGGGTGCCTGTAGTCCCAGCTACTCGGGAGGCTGAGGCAGGAGAATGGCGTGAACCTGGGAGGCGGAGCTTGCACTGAGCTGAGATCCGGCCACTGCACTCCAGCCCGGGCGACAGAGTGAGACTCCGTCTCCAAAAATAAAAATTAAAATTAAAAAAAAGCCATAAAAGGATCCTTTGGGTGATGCATGCAATTAGATTGCAGGGTGGCAGAGAAGAAGCTGAGCTAGCAAGCTCTCGGAGCTGTCATCTGACACCAGGGTGGACAGGCCTTGCCAATGGCCTGGACCCAGTATACATGAAAGAGAAATCAAAGATGACTCCTAGATCTTTAGCCTGAGCTGCCTTTTAGAAAGAGGTGTGACCCGGCTGGGCGTGGTGGCTCAAGCCTGTAATCCCAGCACTTTGGGAGGCCGAGACGGGCAGATCACGAGGTCAGGAGATCGAGACCATCCTGGCTAACACGGTGAAACCCCGTCTCTACTAAAAAATACAAAAAACTAGCCGGGCGAGGTGGCGGGTGCCTGTAGTCCCAGCTACTCGGGAGGCTGAGGCAGGAGAATGGCGTAAACCCGGGAGGTGGAGCTTGCAGTGAGCTGAGATCTGGCCACTGCACTCCAGTCCGGGCGACAGAGCGAGACTCCGCCTCAAAAAAAAAAAAAAAGAGGTGTGACCCTGAGGCAGGACAAGTAGCTCAGGGTGTGGATTAGTGAGGCAGGTCAGAGCTCTCCTCTGTACAGGATCAACCTGAGACTCCTTCAGTGACGTATGTTGCAAATTTCAGCAGTAGACAAAATGGTTTTGAAAAAGCTCTTTGTTTCTTGTTATCCTGCAATCTGTTTGCTTCACTGAGGTCTTAATACCTTTCAGCAGCACTGCTCCTATCTCTTGCACCCCAGCCGCCAGAATGGTGGCGACAGGCTGTGCTACAAATCAGCCGGTCTGTTAAATGCGGTGCTGGAAGCATTCCTGTCAAACTGCAAATGCCACTGAAAGTGAAGGATTCCAGGTAAACGCAGACATGTTTCAGGACTGGAATTTTTTCTGATCACTAAATCAGACTTCCCCCTCAACTTAGAAAATTCGGACATGTGCTTTTAACTAAGGACTTGAAATATAGGGAAAGGCCCTGAAAAGTCCATCCAAATGGATAGCACCGTGTCCTCCGGGTCAGCTCTCTCTGGGAGGTCCGGGAAGCACTGCTCAGGCATCTGTCTTTTAAACAGTAATTAAAGGGCAGGAGGAGAGGGGAGAGAAGAGACAGGAAGAAGAAAGGCAAGAGAAGGGGAAGGGTGGAGAATGAGTCAAGAAACAGGTGGGATGTAGTGCGCAGAGCCAGAAGGAGGAGGACAGGTGGGCAAGGGCATGGAGAGAGAGAGGCTGATGTGGAGTGAATTTGCAGTGGCCACTTGGGAAAACATATCCAAATGTAGGAGGAGATGAGCTTCCCAACTGTAAAGTCCTGTTACCTTACCTCAGCATTTTTCTACCTAAGCATGGGTAGCAATAGCCACCCGGACAGCCTGATAAATGGAGCACAGCCCATGGACTCTGCAAAGCAGTGTCTGACCTCAGTCAGATGAGCAGGATTAGTGGAGTCAGTCGAGCAGCAAGGCCCCAGCTCAGAGCTCATCATTTCTGCTCTCCTTGCCCTGGTCTGTTGTGGAGGGAGAGAGGAAGAGTGCCTGGTTGCAAAATCCCATGAGGGGAGCCAGGGGTCTGCAGGAGCCACCATGTGTTACAGCTTTGCCAGGTTACCCTTGCATGCCATGTTTCTCCTAAGGAAAAGCTACAAATTTAGAGTTTCACTCATGCACCAGCTGCAGGGAGGATAAACGTCTCTGAGCAGACCACTGAGACACCAGAAAGGACAAGTCCCATTCTCTTTTCTTCCGTCACACCTGCCCACATTACACACCTTGTCAAGGGGAGAATGTGGCGAGACTCCTCTGAGCTTCCCACAAAGAGTCTCTTCCTAGAACCCCCCTAGAAGGTCAGTGAGTTCCCTGGCCCTCACACTCAGACTGCGGCCTTGGTGTTGGATGACGGAGGAAAATAAGAGGAGAAAGAACAAACAGGCATGGGGAAGGGGTACCGGAGAATGGCTATATGCCCAGTCCATTCACAGTATTTCTTCTGTGCAATGAGAGGATGAGGCAGTTGGAGAAAGCCAAGCCTACCTTGTTTTTAGAGAACCTTTTTGTCTTTAAGTGTGTTTGACCCCAGGGAGATCTGCATCCTGAGTGTGTGTGTACTACCCATGGCACTTTCCTGGTCACAGGGATGAGCTCAGGGTTGAGAATGTGGCCCAAGATGGTCAAATAGGATGTAACTTGAGATCCCTGCCCAGTGGCTGTGGAGAAACATGGAAACATGGAATCCTGATTTGCAGT
The DNA here is from genome assembly GCF_001698545.2 of Rhinopithecus bieti. NCBI lineage: Eukaryota > Metazoa > Chordata > Mammalia > Primates > Cercopithecidae > Rhinopithecus > Rhinopithecus bieti. The sequence continues at coordinate 274,093 of NW_016804646.1, forward strand.
TTTACAGCCATCTGTGACCATAGGTCACCCAGCTTAAGGATGGTGCCAACACACGAGAGGAAAAGAGCTGGGGAATCCACAGTGAAATGAGATTGGAGCCCTCATCAGCCTGTGCTTGAAGTCCATATTACCTTGAGATATTTCAGTTATATGATCCAAGCAATTAATTTTATTGTTTAAGCCAGTTCGATTTGGATTTTCTCTGACACGAATAAAGGCATTGTGATACACATATCTTATCTCTCATTCACTCTGTACAAGAAGCTTACCTGAGGGTAAGTATATTATACCCTTTGCCTAGACGAGGAAATGGAATCCAGTGTTGAAAAGCTCCTCTGCCCAGGAGCAGGATAGGTCATGCTGGATGATGGTGGAGTGTGTGAATGAGACACAACAGCTTCTCAGCAGCTACAGGCTAGTGATACTTTCTGAGCAGAGGGCCTTGAATCTGGTCATTATTTATGTTACTGTTTCATTAGAATAAATGGACACATCAGTTGTATTTAGCAGCTTTGGACTTGTTGAAATTCTGCTAAATGGCTGTATGTGAAAAATGTGGGCATGTCTTAATAGGATGTCTATTTGGAAAATATAATAATACTTTTAAATTTGTTTCAAAACATAGTAGAAATGCTTTTTCAGTTTTACCAGTCTATTTGAGATAGTAAACTGGGATAAGTAGGATTAAATTTATTTCATTCCTTGAAAAAAAAAAAGATATGTATTATCTGTCTGCAATCATTCTTTTATTCTTTCAGGGTGTTTAGTAGGTTTAAGGATACTTTTGTTCTTTTCCTTGTGCTTCTTGTTCTCGTAATACTCTCCCAGGCTAAAATTCAGAATATGCAGATAGTAATTTAAAGAAGTGAGGATTCAAAACAGAAAGACACAAATAAGTACTGATTTTGGGAAAGGTATATTATTTATTACATGTGGCTTTCCAGTTTTAAAAACTATTCTAACTCTCTATGAGAAAAGTAATAAATATATGCATATATTCATTGGTAGGATGAATTGTATGAAAACGTAACATTATTTATTTACTGCTACTTTCCATATGATTTTATGGTCAAATATTTGGCAGCACTGCCTTTTAACTGCAGTGATTATGTTTTGATAAGTTACTAGAAGGAATTTATTATTAATATAGGAAACAATGGAGAAGATAAAGACTCCTGAGGGGCCCTGTGTGAAAGTAGCGTTTTTGGAGGCCTCCATGGTCCTTGGCAGAAACACATTTTATGTTAAATGCATATTTAAGTGTTTGGCCTCATGAAATGTGTAACCCAGTTGCATGGGTTTTATCTGTATTAACCATCCTGAATTCTTTCCTTTGAATTGTGTCCTTGATTTTTCCTACAGCCGATGGGCAGCTAGTTCCCTCAGAATTCAGAAATTCACATTAATTTCCTGCCCCGCTTCCTGTCGCCATGGCCTGTGTTGGTGGGATTATCTTCTTATTCATGGGAAAGGAGCGGAAGGCCATTTGCATTTACTTTCAGTGATATTGCCAGGCTGCTCAGGAGTGAAAAGAATAATTTACGACTTGCTATTTATACGTTTATCAAATGATGTGCCTCACGTTGTAGTTGATGCCACGCGTGCTTATATAACCGTTTCAGAATATCTTTCTCTTGTGCTATTTCCCATGAAGCACTGCTGTTTCTAGCAAGCTATTTGGTCGTAAAAGATCTCGTGTTGAACTAAATAGCAAGAGATATAATGAGGAGATAGGAGTACAGAAACAAATCAAGATGAGAAAATGAGTAGGAATGATTAGAAAAATATGTAAAAGAGAACAAGAATAAGTAGTCCGAAGCTAATGCATTTTTTAAATTTTCAAATAAGTGTAGGAAGGTGTTTTCCAATTTCCTGAGTATTCCAGTTTGTAAATTTCCCATTTTCGAATAATTACAGATTTATAAAATACACCTGACACTAAAACTTTTCTAAATAAAATTAAACTTTTGAGCCAGGCACGGTGGCTTACGCCTGTAAGCTCAGCCCTTTGGGAAGCTGAGGCGGGCAGATCAGCTGAGGTCAGGAGTTTGAGACCAGCCTGACCAATATGGTGAAGCCCCGTCTCTACTAAAAATACAAAAATTAGCCAGGCGTGGTGGCGTGCGCCTGTAATCCCAGCTACTCAGGAGGCTGAGGCAGGAGAATTGCTCGAACCTCGGAGGCGGAGGTTGTGGTGAGCCAAGACTGCACTCCAGCCTGGGCAACAAGAGCAAAACTCTGTCTCAAAAAAAAATTAAACTTTTGATAATTCAATATATCAATGTCTCAGTGCTCCCGAGTCATTGATACAAGTACCAAACATTTCAGTACACCATGGTAGCTATAACAGTATTAACCATAGAAAAATAATGAGAATCATCTAATCTCACCCCAGACAGCCCAACAGAGCTTTCTGTAATAACCCTGAAAGTAGATCTAAATCAAGGTTCTGCCATTTATCTCACACCCAGAACCCAGGTTTTTAAACATCTTATACAGAAAGAGACACTCTTTCGGGGCGTCTGCTTCATCTCTGTAGTACCCCACACTCCACTGAACTCAGGGGTCCTCTTGAACCCCAGTTTGAAAACCAGAAGTCTAAATTCTGTGCAGACATTTATTCAGCGGGAGGAACTGAGTCACAACCTCCTTATTTGGCTCTCCCTGTATTTCCATCCCTTAATCCTAGAGTGGAGTAAACAGAACCCCTTGCTGTCTCTCAGGCCTGACAGTTTTCCAAACCGCAGTGGAGATGGGGTTGAACTGGGGCCGAGCCGATGACATACTCCGGAAAGTGCCCTTCAGAGTAAATCCCTAGTCTTAAATTGTTTATTCATTGTTTTCTTTCATAAATATTCTACATGAAAAAGATAGCCTTAGCTTGCTGGTGGTTTGGATTTGTGAATAAACATGACTTTGGGCCTAAATATATATCAACTTCAGAAAAAACAGAACAAACATCTAAAGAATATCTCACCATCCACGATGGGCCAGTACTGGAGCCCTAAAAAAGTTGAGAAAGTCTTTCTTTGAAGCAGAATAGAAATAGAAAACTTGTGAGGGACCATTCTGTAAGCTTCATAGGAAAAAAGCCATGAGGCACTTTAACTAAATGTTGCCTGCATCTGAGTGGTGCCCAGGGACAAATGCTTTAGTATGCCTTTAGGCTTAAACAATAATCAAAGTGTTATGTTTTCCCTGAGACTCCAAACTTACTCCTGATTTTATCTCCCTCCCAGAGATAAACAATCCTGAATTCATTAACCAGAAGTTCTTAAATGGGAATTTTTTTTTTTTTGAGTCAGGTTAGATGTAAGAATTTTGAGTCAAGCATTTTTAATTTTTGTAGCACCAAATTGGATTGAATTCACATGGATATAGAGATATTGGTTACCACCATACAAATAAGGTTATCCAACTTCTAGAACGTTTCATACAGTGGCTAAGAGAAGCAGCACTGTCTACCCGCTGGGGGATTCTGTTTCAAAATATGCCATATTGTTTGCATTCTCAATTTTCTTTTGTTGCCAGGAAGCAAATATCCTGAGGAAATTGCTTATCATACACTAAGCCATTGCCTCCTGGGAGTCTTCGTGAAAAATTCCAAATCTTTCCTGAGTATGGACTCAGAATGAAAGGTAGATGTGTGGAAGAAGGCACTCCCCTCCATTCTTTAAGATGCACTATAATAAAAGGCACCAAGACAGTCTCTCTCTCTCTCTTTTTTTTTTCTGAGACAGGGTTTTGCCTTCTCACTCTGGCTGAAGTGCAGGGGCATGATCACAGCTCACTGCTGCTTCCACCTCCTGGGCTTAAGCGATCCTCCTGCCTCAGCCTCCTGAATAGCTGGGACCACAGGCACATGCCACCGTGCCGGGCTAAAGGAAAGTCCCTTCTTAAGAACCATCTCAGCATTTGTTTTGCTTCAAATTGCCCTGAATGCCATAACATTTTGTTTTCGTTTTTGTTTTTGTATACAGCTTTGAGATCAAATTCACATACCATACAATTCACCCATTTAAAATGTACAATTAAGTGTTTTTAGTATATTCACAAGATTGTGCAACTGTTACCACATCTAGAATGTTTTCATCCTTCAGAACAGAACCCTGTCCCCCTTTTCCCCTCCACGACCCCCCACAGCCCTACATCCACTTTCTGTCTCCGTAGAGTTGCCTATTCTGAGTATTGCATATAAACGGAATCATACCATGTGGGATTTGGGGGCTGGCTTCTTTCACTTAGCCTCATGTATTCAAGGCTCATTCATGTTGCAGTAGTATTTCTCTCTATTGCCAAGTAATATTCCACTGCATGGATACACTACATTGTATTTATCCATTAGTAAGTTGATAGACATTTGGGTTGTTCCCACTTTTTGGCTGTTGTGACTAATGGTGCTGTGAACATTTTTATACAGGTTTTGTGTGTGGACATATGTTTTTATTTCTCCTGGGTTTATACCTAGGAGTGGAATTGCTGGATCACATGGCAACTCTATGTTTGAGCTTTTGAGGAGCTTCTAGACCATTTTCCAAAGTGATTGCAACTTTGTACACTCCCACCCAGCAGTGATAGAGGGACTTTTGGTTTTTTTTTTTTTTTTTTGACCGAGTTTTCCTCTTGTTGCCCAGGCTGGAGTGCAATGGAACAATCTTGGCTCACTGCAACCTCTGCCTCCCAGGTTCAAGCAATTCTTCTGCCTCAGTCTCCCTAGTAGCTGGGATTACAGGCGCCTGCCAGCACGCCCAGCTACTTTTTGTATTTTTAGTAGAGACGGGATTTCACCATGTTGGTCAAGGCTGGTCTCAAACTCCTGACCTCAGGTGATCTGCCTGTCTTGGCCTCCCAAAGTACTGGGATTACCAGTGTGAGCCACCGCGCACGGCCGAGCTCCATTTTTTTCCCCACTTGTTATTGTTCACCTTTTGAATACAGCCATCCTGGTGGGTATGAAGTGGGGTGCCTCCTTACGGTTTTGATTTGCATTTCTCTGATGACAAGTGATGTTGAGCATCTTTTCATGTTTTTATTGGCTGTATGTTTTTGGAGAAATGTCAAATCAGGTCACTGGCCCATTTTTAAAAATTGGGTGATTTATCTTTTTATTGTTGAGTTATAAGAATTATTTATATATTCTAGATACAAGTGCCTTCTCAGGCATATTATTTGCAAAGACTTTTCCCCTTAGTGGCTTGTGTTTTCATTTTCTTGACGGTATTGCTTATAGCAAGAATGCCATAGCTTCTGTGTTAACCGTGTCTTTCCACCGTAATTTGCAGTCACTTTGAAGGGCCTGCACAACCCTGCTTAGATATTCAAATTTCTAGTAGGGAGTTGTATTCAGGATATATTTTTGCAGAATTAAATTCACTGTGCCAGGTGCTTTTTGCTTTGGCTTTTCTTGTGTAATCGAGCAAGGAAAGCAAGGGGGCTCTTCAGCTTTGGGTCTCTCATGGTGCACAGGTGAGCGTGTTTCCAAGGAAATCATTTTAGCTCTCGTGCAAGCACTCCGATCTTGTGGGTCTCAAAAGAAGTGGGGTGCAGATGGCTGAAGTCTAGTCTATTTTAAATAGTCTTGTATGGTGTACACCATTTTATTTTCATAAGAGCAGGAGCTGGAGCTGCCTCCTCAGGCTGTAGCTATAATAAAAGTGTCAAAGAGTCTAATGTGTGCAGCCCTGCAGTCCTACCGTGGGCGGCGTTGCGCTGCCTTTGCCCTCTTGTAGACACTCATCAAGGGGCTTTGCTGGCAGTGGGAAATCAGGACTCAAGGACAGTGATCTGATAACAGGTACTGATTTAGTGCCTTAGGCTAAATCATATCAACCTGCAAAGTAAAAACTTTCTATTTTGGTTGCTGCACCTCTGGGCGGCATAATGCCTTTATATCTCAACCATTAGTCATGTGTTTTCATTTCAGGTCTTATCACCACAGAAAACAATCTTTCGGTTTGCTCTTTTCCATAAAGTTTGTGTGCTATTTTATTTTGATGTCACCTTTGAAAGATCTCAGTGGAACGCGTGAAGGGAAGTGTATGTATGCTTGTGTGTGTGCGTGTGTGTGCATTTCTATCTAAAATGCCACCTCATGTGGCCCTTTCACATTAAATCATACTATACATGTTAATTTATTGTTCTAATATCACATTTCACGTGCCAGTCATTCTACATGCTAATTTTTTGTTCTAACGTCACATGGCATTTTACGTGCCTAGATAGGAAGCATGATATTTTAAAACTTAAACAGGAATGTCTCCTAGAGACTTATAGATATCAATCCCAATAATATAATTGGATTAAGTCTTAATAAACACATTTAAGCATCAAGAAGAACTTTCATGTCCCTATATTTAATCTCATTTGTCTTTTAGGCTATGTGATCACCCAAGGGTTGCCTTTTAAGGAGCTGGTAATCTAATTAAGGAGATAAAATCATTGTCTTGAAATTATTGTAAATGCTGTAAGACTTGATGTCATCTACCTGTTGTAGATTACAAACACAATATGGCTTTAGAGGGGTGAGAATGTCATTGATAAAATGAACAGGGATCTACTGGCAACACCCAAGGCCCTTGGGGGCCGGGGCCCCATGCAGATGACTTGGTTGCAGGTTGCAGCATCTCCCACCAGAATCTGGTTGAAGGTGGTTCTGGGAGAGGCAAGAGGGATATTCCCAGTGAAGAGTGCCACGTCCTCGCAGCGAAGTCCCGGAACGGGAGGGCCTGAGGGGCCAGCTGTGGGAGGGCCTGTGGCACTGGCGCGCACAGCCCTGGTAGGTTCGCGCTGGGTGGGGAAGGCTGGTACAGTCTTCTTCTCCTTCTTTGCCTCCATCAGTGTGGATCATTGTTTTACTGTGGAAATACAAGTGTTTGATCACAGTTTGCTGCTCCAGACGTCAGGCACCCCATGTTCTGAGCAGTGTCCATATTTATGTTGAATTCTTACAGCAAGCCCATGACAGAAGGACTTTTAGAAACTCTGACTCCCAGGTAAGGCTGGAGGCACAGCATATGAGGTGCGTAGACACCGCCTCCCCCAGCTGGGAACTGCCCCGTCTGGGAAGCTCCCTTACGGTCCCCGGTGAACCCAGCTCCGGCAACTTCAGTTACCCCAGCAAGGAAGCACGCACCACCCTAGGCATTATAGAACATGGAGTTTGTGTCTATTAATTTATGAATTTTTCTTTTTTCTTTTTTAGTTTTCCACATGCTCATTCCGAACCCACAGATAGATCATATAAGCAAACCTATTTGGGGAACTGTTTTGTTTTGTTTTGTTTTGTTTTTTGAGACGGAGTCTCGCTCTGTCGCCCAGGCTGGAGTGCAGTGGCCGGATCTCAGCTCACAGCAAGCTCCACCTCCCGGGTTCACGCCATTCTCCTGCCTCAGCCTCCCGAGTAGCTGGGACTACAGGCGCCGCCACCTCGCCTGGCTAGATTTTTTTTTGTATTTTTTTAGTAGAGACGGGGTTTCACCCTGTTAGCCAGGATGGTCTCGATCTCCTGACCTCGTGATCCACCCATCTCGACCTCCCAAAGTGCTGGGATTACAGGCTTGAGCCACCGCGCCCGGCCAAGGGGAAACATTTTTTAAAAAAGTAAGACATTCCTCATTTTTTATTAGTGAGCTGTTATGTTCCCATTCAAATAAACTCTGAAACTTCCAAACACTGATATGAAAAAGATGATTTCCTAGATTGTTTGTCCTCATCACATCATGCAGAGCCGTCCATAGGGGAATGTCCTGGTACAGGTGCATTTTACGGAGCGTGGCTCACAGTGCAAACCTTTCAGTTGGCAGAGTCACCTCCTCTGGAGCTTTTCCATGGAGGGTTAATCAGGATGGAGCTCTTCTTCATTTTATTATTACTTCTTTGCACCTTTACACACTTTGTTTCATAGTCTCGCCCTTTTCTCTTCATGACTTCTAGGAGGGACACATTAGGACGAGTTGGAGAAGTTCTTACCTCTCATCTCACCCCTTCCAACATGTCAGCTTTGCGGCGATCCAGGTTCTGCCTAAAACAATCCCGATTACCCGTTTAGTGGGTGTTTGGCTCTGGCTCCTCCAACACCCCTGACTTGTTATCGCAAACAAGAGCATGGGGGCATTTATTTGATATACCTGGGCCACAGCCATTCCTCGGCCTCCCTCCCACAACCTTGCAATATTTCAGGATCCTTCCTGTCCCTGTGTCTCTGTCTAACTTGACCCTTAGATTGCCCGGAATGTGCCAGCCATGTTCACGGTGCCCTCCTAATGACAGGTGTTGCCCAGATGGAACCATCTTCTGTCATGTCCCCTCCCATGACTCCCTTGGCAACCCGCGCTTCCATGCCAAAGCCCTTTACCTGGCCACCCTTGACTCTAGAAGGTGACCGGTTGGTAGCTCCCCCCATGCTAATCCCATTTATGAGGCCAAATGAAGCTTTCCAGATCCCGCGTCCCACACCATCTCCCATGTGGCTGGTGGATGCTGGACTGGAGGAAGTCACCACTCGGCCTCCCAGAGCCCTGCCCCACCCCACACCCTCTGAGGCTGCACTGAGTCCCTGGTTTAATTATGCTAAGCAGCATGATCTTTTTTGAAAGTGCTCTGGCCCACACAAGCCGAGAGCAGATGCAGTGATCTCAGCCAAGCTTCCCTGTCCCTTAGAAACCATAATGTGTATCACGCAGAGACCACAGACAGGGAAGTAGCAGAGGGAAGGCTCTTTCTGTATCTGTGATGTTTGGTTCTTGATATCCCGCCCAGATCCCTTTTAGACTAAGCTCATGTCAGAACTTAACACTTAACAGATGTAGATTTGAGTGAATGTTTACATTTCCAAATGTCGGGTCTCTTAGTCTTTGAATGAACTCATCCAAAGGGTGAAAACAGAATGGGTTCCTAGGTGCCCCTGACCAACACCTCTCTCTCCAGATTTTCACTGTGGATAGAGCATTGGCTTGCAGAAAACTTCCTCAACTCAGTGAACAGAAATATTGACTTGAGCCCTTTTCAAATTTTTCTTAGGAAATATTTCAGACATATTTAGGAACAAAAATGCTATAAGAAACACCTTTGCACCCATAAATTCAGCTTAAGAAATAAAGAATTTATCGATACAGTTAAACACCATTTATGGTCCCCCAATCTCGTCCTTCTCCCTCCCACCCGGAGGCTACCATTGCCCTGGAGTTGATGTCTACCACTCCTGTTTATTTCTTCCTGTTTTATTGTGTGTATCCTAAACACTGTTGTTTTTTGCAGTTGACATGTCATATAAATGGAGTCATCTCGTGTATGCATGAATGCGTCTTGTTCCATATTGCATTCATGAGCTGTACCCATGCTGATGGGTAGCACTTGGTTCCTATGTTTGCTTCTGTGTGGTATTTCATCTGACTGTGCCATCAGGCCTGTGTCGGTTGCCCTGGGGCTGGATGCTTGTTGTTTCCTTCTGGTGTTGCTGAGAGCAGTGCTGCCATGGACGGATCTTGTGCACTTCCGTCCGTGGAGGCACGTAGGCGGCAGGTGTGTGGGGAGGTTCTCTTTCGATCTGGGTATAGTACACTGGGAGTGAGATTGCTGAGGCATGGAGCCACAATCTTCAACTATAGGGTAAATATTACCAAATTTCCCTCCAAATCAATTGTATAAGATGCATTGCCACCAGTTACAGATGCAAGTTCTCATTTTCTCCCTCCTTGCTGTTGGCAGGACGTCAGGCACTGAGTCGCGGCCCATTGGCTGTGTGTGAGATGGTGTCCCACTGTGGCTGGAACGTGCACTGCCCGATGGCCAGTGTGGTCAGACTCCCTTCGCATGTCAGGGCGTTGATATTTCTCTTTGCATCCCCCATCTATACAGTGTTCCTGTTCTCCTTTTCTCTGTCTCTTTTAGTTAATTTATAGGAGTTCTTCACATATTCTGTATAATAACTCTTCATCAGTTACGTGCATTGTAAATGCTATCAAGTTTGTTGCCAATCTTTTAAACTTTTTTATACAGAAGTTTAAAATTTTTATGCAGCTGAATTGATTCATCCTTTTCTTTACATTGTGTGCTTTCTGTGTCTTCATTAAGAAGCCTATCCTCACTCTGAAGTTGTAAAAGTGATCTGTTATCTAAAATTTTTAAAGTTTTATTTTTAACACTTTGGTCTTTAATGACTTGCATTCTTTGTATAGCCTCAAGAATGGAACTAGTTTTGTTTTCTGCTTTTTAAATAAGATAAGCACTTTTTTAAGTGCCCCTTATTGTATTGTTCATCCTTTCTCTGTTTACCTGCAAGGCCACCTCTGAATTCGCACATTTCCCTATAAGGATGGAGTCTATTTCTGGCTCTGTTCTGTTTTCATTTGTCTAACCCGTGTCAAAACCACACTGTCCTATTAACCATCAGTTTAAAAAAAGTCTTGATAGCTAAAACAGCAAGTCTCTCCTACCTTTATCTTATTGGGTTTTTTTCTCTCTCTCAATATTGTCGTAGCTCTTCTTGGTTCTTTATGCTCCCAGTAGCTTTTGGAGACAACTTGCGATTGACACAACTCTTTAACCTAACTAGATTAACTTACTTTCAAATTAAATAAGATGTTTATTTAATTTGTTGTTTCCTTCTGGTGTTGCTGAGAGCAGTGCTGCCATGAACGATCTTGTGCATCCGTCCCGTGAGCACAGTAGGGGCAGGTGTTGGGGGAGGTTCTCTCGGGTATGTACCTGGAAGTGAGATTGCTGGGTCATGGAGCACACGATCTTCAGCTATAGTAAATATTACCAAATTTCCCTCCAAAGTCATTGTATAAGATGCGTTCATATAAATGGAATCACCTCGTGTATGCACAAATGCGTCTTGTTCCATTTGTAGAACAAGTGCTGTAAGTGCTTTGTAACCAATGGAGTGCTATATAGATTTAAGCTGTCAGTATTTGCATCATAAAAATGTGATTTATTTGGATTTAAGAGCATTTTGGGTATTGTATGTATCTGCTAATATATAACCTGCTTGCAAGTAGAGAAATATGACTTGATTTCTATCATTTTCTCTATCTAATGTCACGTGGCCTGTGGCCTGTGGGTACCCAAGAAATATTGTCTGAATGGAATCATCACTCAGGTTCTAAGACAGACCATGTGGTTTATTGTTTTTTTCTTTTTCTTCTTTTTTTTCAATACTTCTAATTTTTCCTTCATCTGTCACCATCTTTTTGAGCTGAGTATAAGAGATTTTGTTTGTTTGTTTAAGAAATATTGGATATGCAGAGTATTTTAATAAATTGCTCCCTGCCTACAGGCAAAAGCAAGTTGAATTTCAAAAGGGATAATATAATAAGAATGACTTTGAGTTTAAAATTTAATTTCCTACTGATTTTGATAAGACCAATTTCAAAATGCATGCATATTCCATTTTCCATTTCTATTCACTTTGTGCAATGAGCTTCTTTCACTGATTTCTACACATCTGAAATTTCATTTTACTTAAAATATGCTACATGCAGCTATAGTATCTAGTCCTGAAAATAGGGCAAATGCAGCAACTTGTATGTTAAAAGAATTACCGTTTTCTTCTCCCATTTGTTTATGCAACCAGTCTTTACATATGCTACTCTGGTAGGTTCTTACTCAAAGATTAATCAGGCGGACTTCCTGCACTAAAGGATCTCAGAACCCATCAGGAATAAGGGATATTTCCAAATTCACAAGACAGTGTGTCCAACAGGAAAACCAGGTGAGTTTAGATAGGAAGAAAATCCCATCTGATGGTGGTGACTCGTTCATTTATCTTTGCTGAGCAAGCCTTGATTGAATTTCTACAAAGTGCCAGGCATTGCCTGGCTAAACATCTGAGAATAAGACAGACATTGTCTCTGCCCTTGGAGCCCATGGTCCACTTGGGAAGCCAGATGTTAAACAGTAACCTTGGCCAGGCACAATGGCTCATGCCTGTCATCCCGGCACTTTGGGAGGCTGAGGCCAGAAGATCACGTGAGCTCCAGAGACTGGTCTAGGGAACATAGTGGGACCTTGTCTGTACTAAAAACAAAAATAAATTAGCCAGGTGTGGTGGTGCACCTGTAGTAGGTGCACCTACTCGGGGAGCTGAGGCGGGAGGATTGTTTGGGCCCAAGAGTTTGAGGCTGCAGTGAGCTGTGATGGCGCCAGTACACTCTAGCCTCAGCTATGGAGCAAGACTCTGTCTCAAAAAAAAAAAAAAAACAAAACCTCACCACGCTCACCAGTATGTGGAGGAGGGAAGGCTGGGTGTCTAATGCGCCATGACGGAAGGAGCTACTCCAAGGAGGTGACCACGGTCGGTGAGGTGGTGGTGTCTGCTCTCGGCCTTGTGAGGTGACGCATGGAGAGTGGAGATGGAGTGGGAAGGAGGCCTGCCCTGGGAAGACACACGCCGAAGCCTGCATCATTTCTCCCAGCACTTACACAATCCTCACATTACTGAGTCCCTGTTGGGCTAACACTCCTTGCTAATCTGGCCCCTCCTCATGCAGCTTATTTGTTTTCTGTTTAATGAGAGTAAGACATTGCATTTGTGTCTCTTATTTTGTTCTTAAATTCAGACATCCAGTTGGTTGGTCTTTTTAGAGATACATATCCCATCATCCTGCAAGTGACGTGCTGTCTTCCCAGTGTCATGAAGCTTCATGCTTCCCCTGGCGCTGATGAGAAGGCTGAATGGAGCAAGCCAGGAGGGTGCCCTCAGAACTGCCTTCCGGGTTGACGTGGATTGATTAATTACTTCCCTTTGGTTGAGGCAGCTATTAATCTGCCAGTCGTCATTTCTTCGTTGTATTCGGTGTATATAATGAGAAAACCTTGTTAAATTCTTCCTGAAAACCAGAGACACTGTTTACCATTTTCCCCACATCTACCCATCTGGTAGCCTCCTCAGAGGAGAGAAGGAAATCAGCGTATATTTCCTATGACTCTCCTGATTATTGCTGATCACCACTTCCTCCCTAAGATGTTGTCAAGCTAATTTCCAATCTCCCCATGTGTAGTTTGCAGAATTTACCTTTCTAAAAACCTCTACCTACTTTCAGTCCTTCATACCAATTCAGTGCTGCTTCAAACATCCCCAAGAGTGGGTGTTTACATATGGCACACCCTAGGTGATTCCTGCTCTATCTTTAATTATTTCTTAGAATGAAATTTATCCTGGAGATCTTGATCACCAAACCTGGGACAATAGTTACAGACCTGGACAAGCAGTAGTAACCCCTGAGACATGCCGGGCTGGGCCCTGCCTGGGCATCAGGCACCCCACTGTTTCAGCCTCACCCGGGGGGACCTCTTGAGAGTGAGCTGTGTCTGATGGGGATGGGCTGAGTCCTGGTCAGCTGTGGAATACAAGGATGGAGGGAAGAAAAAAGGGAGGTAGGAAAGAGAGGTGCTCTGTGCTTACACAAAGAAAACCCTTGTTGTTTCCTGGACTGCTACAAAATCTAGCAGAGTTGGGACATGATTTCTCTTCCTGACTCCATTATCTCAGAGAAAACAGGCTTCCTATTCCTGACGTAATGGGAAAGAATGTTGTATAAACAGAGGCTCTCAGAGCCAAAATGTTTAGAGCATCTACCCACACCAACCACCCGTGACTCAGTGCGTGATGGGCAGACTCCAGGCTGTTTCACCAAATGTCTTCAAGTTCAAGGGGTCATCTGATTCCAACTTCTCCATCCAGAATTGGTTTTAAAATGTCATTAGCTCCAAATGTGAATTTTTGTTCCTTTATTGTCCCTGCCTATCTATGTGGTAGAGAATCCAGTGTTAATTTTGCAAACCATTTAATTCATCCATAAGCCTCTCTAAACCATTCCTGTAAGAACATAAATGCCTATAAGAAAATAAAAGCACGGTCTGTCTACCCCCATTGCCTTTTGGAGGGATTCCTTCCACATCAGGTTTAGTAGGAGAACAAGGCATTATCCTGAACAGCAGGGAGGGAAAGCATCAAAGGAAATCAAAACAGTTCAACAAATGCCGTCCGGTGCTCCAGTTTGGTCCCACAATGTCTTCTCTCTTCCTTTCTCCCCCTCTCTCCTGAGAAGTGTTTTGTTTACTTTCTGCCTGAGAGGTGAAATAGTAAAGCAAATAATAGCAGCAATTATGGTCATCAGGAGCCATGTGAAATCAAACCATGCTTCCGTGCAATTGTAGGTGTCTCTGGGACTGCTCCTGGACCCATTTAGATGGGAACAGAGCAGATCATTTTAATAGAGAAGAAAATACCATTTGCACAAAAGCTCTGTCTGTGGCATGACTGCAGTGGTTCTGACAGGAACTGGGTGATGAAAACCAACAATAGCACGGTGCCCGGCTGGGGCTGGCACACCAGAGAGCAGAGTGCCATAAACTGGAGCATGTCACCAGCCCGTGGACTCCGGAAATCGGTTTCTGTTCTCTTCTCGATGATGCCATCGCCCATTGGATATTTCTTGTCTCTTGATGTTTAATAATATGAAATGGTCATTTTGAAGCTACTAGTTAAATCCATGAAAAATTCATGAAAATTTTGGCTTGCCTACAGTATCTATTAGAGCTGCAATCTTGCATATTATCAACTCCACAATCATTGCATTGCAGAACAATCGTTTCCAAAATCACTTAAATTTTCTTTATATGTTAAATGTCTCCTCTATCTTTATGCCAATCCTCCTACCTTTTTTTCCCAGAAGAAGAGATGCTCTTCCTCCTTCTGAAGCCAGTTCCTCCTCCGCCCTGCAGCCCAGCATCCCCTCCACCACCGTCCTTTTCCCCAGCTCTGTGTCCTGTAGAGATGCTCAAGTGGCCCCCGTGGCCTGGCTGCCAGCTGTTGGCTTCACATTTGTCTCTTGTCCTTTTTTTCTCCCTTCAGTGACTGCCACCACCTCACAGATAAGCTCTCTCCATCTGCTGAGTCCCATTCGTACTCGGGAGCTGTGTCCTCTGGGGTCTCATGGGTTGCCTCGCCACCAGCTCTGCCCTCTAGGGACTCCATTGTTTCGACTTACCCTGTCGCCTGTGTCCCCAGCCACCTGTGCCCCTCTCTTGCCTCCCATGGCGTGCACTGTCTTGTTTCTTTTCCTTTCTCTCCATCTCATTTTGTCTGGTTTTCGTGGGTGAACACCATGGGCCGGTGCTCAGCATCTGTGGTCCCTCCCCTATGTCCTTCTCCATCTGCTCCCATGGCTGTGTCTGACATCACAGGTACCCATCACCCAGGCCTCTCTCTGCAGGCCCCAACTGGCGCATCTGTGGTGAACTGCCACAGTTCCCTCGAAATTCCCCTCACCCCTACATAACTTGTCCCTCCGCGGCGGGACAGCTCTGCTCGTCCCACGGTGAAGAGTTCAGTGGTGGAAACCCCCCACCCTGTTTGTCTCCCATATTCAGGCCCAGTGTTCCCTCACAGAGTGTATTAGTCAGAGTTCTCTAGAGGGACAGGACTAATAGGATAGATTATATGTGAAAGGGAGTTTATTAAGGCCTGTTGACTCACACCATCACAAGGTAAAGTCCCAGTCTAGTCCGTCTGCAAGTTGAGAAGCAAGGAAGCCAGTAGTGGATCAGTCTGAGTCCCAAAACTTCAAAAGCAGGGAAGCCGACAGTGCAGCCTTCGGTCTGTGGCCGAAGGCCTGAGAGCCCCTGGAAAACCACTGGTGTAAGTCTTAGATTCCAAAGGCTGAAGAACTTGGAGTCTGACGATCCAGGGTAGGAGGCATCCAGCACAGGAGAAAGATGAAGGCCAGAAGACTCAGCAAGTCTGCTTTTCCATCTTCTCCTGCCTGCTTTATTCTAGCCTCACTGGCCGCTGATGAGATGGTGCCCACCCAGATTGAGGGTGGGTCTGCCTCTCCCAGTTCACCGAGTTGAATATTAATCTCCTTTGGCAACACCCTCATGGACACACTCAGGAACAATACTTTGCATCCTTCAATCCAATCAAGTTGACACTCAGTATTAATCATCACATTATTGACCATAAACTCAAACCTACCTCCTTCCTTGATCATTGCCTGGACCTTACTGACTATCTTCCCCATGGCCTGTGACCCCTGTCTGGAGGCCGCCCCGGCTTCCAGACCTCCTGCATGTCAACTCTAGTGAGTGCAGTTTCCCTGGCATCACAGTGCAAGTCACATGTTTTAAACTCGTTGAAAGCCTTTTCCTTTCTATGAGATAAGATACCAGTGACTCTTCGAAGATTTCCATATCCCCTTGTGTATCTTATTTTAAGCCTAAAAAACTGGTTGGATACTATTACAATAAGTTCTAAAAGCCATTCCACTTTCAGAGGTCTTGGCCTCTGACTGGGCTTGGATTTGCTTGGCCCAGGATTGACCAATGAGGGAACCCCATTCCTTTATTGGTAATACATCGAAGGGAGTTTTCCTCCAAGTAGTTTTATGTGTACCCATCCTTATTCTTTTATTCCTTTCTGCCTGTCTTCCTTGACTAGTAGATCATATAAGGACAGAATGACTTCCTCAAGATCATTTTACATTAGACTGGATTCTCTCCTTAGAAACATTAAATGTGTTTGTTTGACTTACATCACTGAGAGGTTGAGATTCCTAAAGGTTACTAATGCATAAAAATATGTGTCTGCCTGTCAGTGGCAAAATACAGCCAGCTGTGACTGCAGCACCTTTCTAAATTTCAGAGAGGAAAAAGGACTTCCAATCACAAGCATATATGGGGATTTAAGTCCCAGTGGACAGCCGCAGTCTGTGCAGTGGAGGACATAACCACTTCCCTGGGCAGCTTTGCTGTCGTTGAACTTGGCTTTTTTGGGAATTATGAAATAGCATCATAGAACTTTAGGGTACAAAATTGCATTCAAAGTTTATTCATTTTGGCTGGGCATGGTGGCTCACGCCTGTAATCCCTCGGGAGGCCGAGGCAGGCAGATCACTTGAGGTCAGGAGTTCGAGACCAGCCTGGCCAGCATGGCAAAACCCCTTCTCTACTAAGGTGGTATGTGCCTGTAATCTCAGCTACTCAGGAGGCCGAAACATGAAAATCTCTTGAACCTGGGAGGTAAGGTTGCAGTTCCCTCAAGAAGTCTTTCTCTTTCTGCTGATATTTGGTGAAGTCACTTTCTTTACAAGCCAAGCCCATCTCTTACCCACTTTACAGGACTTCTGAGAACTTTCTGGTTCACTGCTGCACCCTGGCTGGTGATTACCTTTTAAACAGATCATCCATCGTTTTCTCATTGTCTAAGCTCGGAGTGATTTCTGTATCGCAGATGCTTCTGTCTTCTGCGGTACAGCGGATCCAGCCAGTCCTGTCAGTGTGGGCCGGCTTGGGTTTGGGGGCTGTTGTCCACAGCCTTCTGTCTTGTGGAACTCAGTGTGTAATACGCACAGGCTCGCAGGTGGCCATGCTGGGTACACTGATGAGATTTTAGTACAAACTGAATGCTGGGTTAGTTTTCTGGGGCTCCTGTAAGAAACTACCTCGAACAGGGGGGTTAACCAATGGGAGTTTGTGCTCTCTCAGTCCTGGAGGGTGGATATCTGAGATGATACTGTGGGCAAAACCGAGCTCTCTCTAGCACCCTGGGAGGATCCTTCCTTGCCCCTTCTGGTTTCTGGTGGCCCCAGGCACTCCTTGGCTGCCTCCGTCATCTCAAGGCCACCTTCTCGGGGTGTGTCTGCTTTCGAGTGGCCTTTTTAGAAGTCGTCTTGGATTAGTCATCCAGTCATCTTGGATTAGGGCCACTCACCTCCTCTGTGATCTCATTTTAACTAATCACATTTGCAGTGACCCTGTTTCCAAGTCAAGTCACATGCTCGGGTCTGCAACTGCGACATGTCTTTTTTCGGGGGCGGGGAACACACATCAAACCATGCCCCATGCCGAGTGCCATTTGGATGGAAGCAGCCACACTGTGGCTGGTCTAAAGGCATTCTGCCCATCCCAGAAGGAACTCCGGTGTGGCACTGTTGGCCGTGTTGAATGATGGTAACATCTTTCTGAGGTGCCCCCAGGGCCTCCCGTGGAAGGTGTATTTGCTGAGTCCTTGCATGCTGGCCTTTTCCATCACCTGCATCTATGAAGGGTGCCTGGGTGACTGTGAAATGCCTGGGCTGCAGCGTTTTTGTATCTGATGCTCAGTGAACATGGCTCTGTGGCATCTTCTGGCATTTAATATGTAGAAGAGAATTCTAAAGTCAGACTGAGACAACCTGTTTTTCTGCTTTTGTGATGCTTGTAATTAAATAATGCTCAGATTTGACTCTTCATTGACTGTGACATGGCAGGCAGATCCATTTTACTTGCAAAGGTTTGTGTGGGTTGGTTTTCATCTGTTTTTAAATCCAGCAAGGCCTTACTCTCGTGTCTTTGATGATCTCTTCCGTTCCCTTATTTATGCTCTTTGCCCGGGGCCATCACTTATCCATTAGTGTTGATTATACTCACTGCCCCAGTGAGGTTTTTTATTTTTTTTATTCTTTTAAAAATAAGTTTTATTGTGTATATTTAAGGTATACCTGATGCGAAGGGAAATGAGTAGAGATAGTAAGAAGGTTACTGTAGGGAAGCATATTAACACAGACGTGCTTTCAGTTACACACGTGCATGTGTGTGTTGTGGGGGCAAGAGTAACAGTCATCAACTCACTCCACACGAATCCCCTGTATAGTGCAGTGCAACGACCTCGCTCCACACGGATCCCCTGTATAGTGCAGTGCAACGACCTTGCTCCACATGGATCCCCTGTATAGTGCAGTGCAATGACCTCACTGCACACGAATCCCCTGTATAGTGCAGTGCAACGACCTCGCTGCACACGAATCCCCTGTATAGTGCAGTGCAACGACCTCACTCCACACGGATCCCCTGTATAGTGCAGTGCAACGACCTCACTCCACACGGATCCCCTGTATAGTGCAGTGCAACGACCTCACTCCACACGGATCCCCTGTACGGTGCAGTGCAACGACCTCACTCCACACGGATCCCCTGTATAGTGCAGTGCAACAACCTCACTCCACATGAATCCCCCGTACGGTGCAGTGCAACGACCTCGCTCCAAACAAATCCCCTGTATAGTGCAGTGCAACGACCTGAAGTCCTCAGTGAGGATTTTAATTGTGCTGCTGCATTTCTGGATTCTTCTGGAGCAGGCTGATGGCATGGTTCTCACCCTAAGTCATGCTCCTTGCCAGGCTCCATCTTTAGGTGTGCCCAGCCCTGAAATAGGATCTGTCTCCTCCTAAAGCAGGGCCTGACACAGAGCTCACACTGGGAATCTGTGAACTTGATCTTACATGGATGCTGTATCTTCCAGACCCTGATGACTGATTCTTACCAGCATTTGGTAGGTTCTTACTCCTCGAAGCCTATTGATGTGGGAACTAGAAATTTACTGTTCTGATTTTATTTCCCACTATGTCCAAGTTTTAAGCAAAAAGTGTAAGCAAAACAACAAAAGAAGCAAAACCAGAAGGCTGCTGTAATCAGATAGATTTAGTCTTTATCTTCCCGATGATGCTTGCCAGTTCCAGCCCCTGTGTCTTTGTGTGAGCTGTTTTATTTCACCTTGAATGCCCTCTCCACAGCACAGTCTGTATTCCCCCCAGTTCCCTTGCCGCCTCCTCTGAGCACCCCTAATCAAGCCGCCCAGGGGCCCTTCTTCCTCTGGCCTCTCCTGTTCTTGTTTTCTGTGTATCTCACTTGCATGCCTGTGGCCTTGTTTGTCCTTAGGTTGGTGGATATGATCTCATCTCCCAGTAAGATCCCAAGTCTCTCTCCATTCTATTCATGCCAGAGTTTAGTTTATGTTGTATATCAAATCTGGGAGTTCGAAATTTTGAAAATGTTGCTAACAAATCTGATTTGTAGGGGCCGAAGCATTGGGTGAGAGACTTCTGTGAGACTGAGAGACCATGCTCTGTGTTTTTCACGCAGAGATGCTGGAGACACAGGTGATGTGTGCCCATTTCTACCAACAGTCTCTATTGGAGCTGATAGTAAAAGCTGAAAGTTCAGTTTCCCAGTTTCCCTTTAGGCTCTTATTTTCCATGACTTAATGAGGATAAAATACCTAAGGGTAGAATGACATAGTTCATGCAGCCTTCCATAAAGCATGACTGATTTCAATTCTAAGGGTGCAGTCCCTCCTGTCAGGCAAAGAAGATACTCTGACCGTGGAGGTTGGGTCTCTTTGCCTGGTGAATTGAGCTGGATTATTTTTCAATTCCAGTGTGGATATGTAATGGCAATAATTTAGAACAAGTGTTCACAGAAGTGCATACTTAGTGCTGCAGTTTAATACCTCCCCTCCTTTTTCTTTCTTTATGTGAAAATGAGCAAAGGAACCCCAGGAGGGGCCCTGGAATGCACTGTGGTTTCTCGTTGAGCTGTCGAGCAGACGCTTTCTTCACGCTGGCTGTGAAACATGAATTCACTTTTGGCTTTTGCTGGCGGTAGGAGGAGACTGGCCCCATAGCCATCATTTTTATTTCAATCTGACCACCTGTTTCCAGAAAGCCGGGGGCTCTTTTATAAAGGACTTACATTTTGAAAGAGTAGTGGCAATCCCAACATTACTAATTTCAGCTCTGACGCATCAACGGCTTAGAGCTTCTTTCTCCTTTTCCGCAGGGGCACTCCCTTGCCACCCACCTCCTAGATGCCCTTAACCACCCACTCCTCCTCCTCCCAATTTGGAAGTCAGCCCTGAGAAAGCACGGTGTTCCTTTTCCAGCTACTTGCTGGAGCACAGGTAGTCGCACCTGGCCACCTGTGCACAGCCTCTGCTGGCTGGGTTGACAGTGAGCACGGAGGGCCGTTGGCTGCCGCACCCTGTCTGTCATGTACCACTGCCCAGCTGGACTCTCTTAGGGCCCCGAGCTTCTGGGAACCATGTACCCATCACCAGGGCACAGTAGCAGCCCCAGGTTACAGGGCAGCAGCAAGGCCCACATTCTGGAGTTGAGATCAGATGATCTAGTTCCACCTTTGATTGTTTTTCTGTACAAATAGGAATTATGTACATGCAAGTCTACAAATTAGATGGCAACATCAGCCAGAGCGAGAGGTGGGGGACAGGCAGAACTTCCCCAGACCCTGATGTCTCAGTGGCGTGCTACAAGTTCCCAGTGCAGGGTCCCTGTGGAAAGGAGGCAGCAAAGGGATGCCGTGTGCCCAAGTGGAGTCCCCTAAGACCCCCAGTTCAGCAGCGTGATGCTCTGTGTGGCTAGGGCCTGTGGAATCCAGTTCAGCCACCCCTCGTTTTTTCTGCAGAAAGCCACACCTGCAGCGACTCACTGGCCCCACCTGGAAATTATAACTTAGGTCCATGAGCAGCTGCACACGCTCATATGCTGTTTCTTTGTGGAGATTTGATTCTGCTGTCCACTTGCTGAATGTGGAGCTGACTTTGTGGAGGTCCTTGTTCCTCTTTTTAAACTGCACTCAGGGAGCAGCAGAGGGTGAGGTCCCTGGGATGGAGGCAAGCTCCTGCCTTGTTTACTTCAGACCTCAGCACTGGGTGTACATTGTGGGGTGAAATGAAGGTCCCTCATTTCTTGGAAAGAAGTTCACTTTTAGTTTGTGGTACGAAAATTCTCTAACTGTCACTGGGGTCTCAATTTTCATTCATTTTGTGCTACATATTTTGCATTCAGATGTGATAAAAAGCCAAACAGATAAAAACAAAATAAATTCACTGTCGTGACTGGAACCTGAATGAGTGAGGAGGGCGCAGGGTCTCACTCTCACCTCCTCGGGGTGCCTCCCCACAGGGCAGAGAGCACATGGTCCTGGAAAGTCCCGCCACGAATGACAGCAGCCAGCAGGAAGTCAGACTCTACCCCCCATGCTAGTGAGGCCACACGGTTAGTTTCAGCACCTTCAGCTGTGGCTTTTCAGAGACGTGGGTCCTTCATCTTTGGCTTTTCAGAGACGTGGGTCCTTCATCTTCTACTTCTGAATCCACTTATGTATTTTACATTTGTGTATATGCATAATTTATTTTATGCTGGTTTGCTTTTTTTTCCCCAATGACAGACTTCAAAAAGGGCAGACTCTTGCAAGAAAGATGGTATATCACTGCATTAGATATTCAGGAAGAATTAAAGCATTTTTGAGAACCCACTCTATGCCGGAACTGTTCTGGGAGTTTTACATGCACGGGTTCATGTATTTCTTTATTTCTCACAACAACCAATCCAGGTAGGACCCCCTCATTCTACATAGGAGGGGACAGAAGCCAAGGACTGGTGAGGAGCTTGTCTGATGCCACACAATTAGAGTGACGGTGATTAGAACTGATTTTGATGATATGTTTCTCTTGTACTTATGAAAAGCGATACGAATCTCTAGTCTGGGCTTATCTCATCTTTCTTGCCTCCCTCTCTCTCATGCCAGTGTCCAACCAAGTGTTTCTTGGGCCTGTAGGGGCTCTGACCCAGGGGCTCTGGACTGTGTGCTCTTGTGTTTCAGTAAGATATTTCCGTGAGTTCATAAAAGAAAAATTATTTCTTGCTTAGGTGTTAGTTTAATGTCAGGGTTCCTGAGGAGTGGCTACTTTGCTTCCACATGGGGATTTGGGGGACCCAGGCTTCTTTGTGTAGCTCCACCAGCCCCAAGGGCCTGCAGTCAGCTGGGAGGGAAAGAGACTATGAATGAAGCACCTGCTTCTTAAAGGTACACCATCTGGACACACTCCATTCGCCAGGGCTAGTCACATGACCACACCTGGCTGCAAGGAGGGCTGGGAGATGTAGTCCCCACCAGGAGGCACCTGGCGGGAGCCCCAGCCTGTGGCAGGAGCAGAGATTTCTGAAGGCTGTTGTCTCTCTCTGCTCTGGAGGTAATACTGAAATTTGACTTTGTGTATAACTGATATGTGTTACCTTTGTCATGTCTTTGGAATAAACTGTGGTCATTCTTTTTCTTTCCTCCTCTGGTGTATATAGACTAGTTCATGGGCCTTATTAGAAGACTTGTTTGATGTCATGTTTGAGATTTTCTCTTTAACCTTAAAAGATCAACCTGGACAATTGCACACAATTATAAGTAAATGTGAAAATTAGGTTCTGTAAATTAGGTTCTGTAATTAGGATGGCAGTAAACACAGTGGAGAACCATAACTAATCAATACAGGTATGTCAGCATTCCTCGATTCCTTAATCTTCGAGAGAAAAATATTCGTAATTAAGAAGCTAACGTTGCTGAAGCTGTGAGACTGAAAGGCCATCCCAGCGAGGATGGCTTCGTTTCCCAGCCCCGAGTCACTCACTACCTCTTTTTCATGTAGCCAGAGCTGCATCTTTTTTCATGTCTTTCAGGGCATTCTGGCTGGAAGGAAAAATGTGTTACTTATGATCTTCTTTTGAAACTCGAGCTTCCTGCGCCCCACATCGTTGTAGCAATTTGTCCCCACACGTGTGCTCAGCACTCAGAGGTGCAAAGACGACCAAGAAGCTCTCGGGTTTTCTCACACTAGTTGCTACAGCAGAAATCTGCTGTGTGTTTCGAGACATCTTGGGAATGACACACAAATGTGCCACCCCCTCGGTGATCTTAAAATAGGTCCAGATTGAATCTTTAGCTAATGTTGTTATTGTAAACCCTGAGTTCCACCAAATGTTTCTGAGTTTCTGGACCAATATTGCATTTCAAATAGATCAATCATGGTCTCTCCATGAGAAATGAATTCTATTATATAGGAATGCTTTCTGAGCTTACAGTTCCTCAGCGTATTTACTAAACACTTGGCATGACAGCATAGCCCCTTTGTTTCCGTTAAAATTTCAGTTACAATTACTATAAAATAAGGTGCAAAAGACCACAATCACAGATAGACATGACCAGATTGGGGTATACTGAGTTTCCTTAACTACTGGAGAGCTGCCAAGTATCCCCAGAATGCCAGCATTTTTCATTTATTAATGTGATGTCATGACATAACTGACCTAATAGAGCTGTAAAAAGTGTTTTAAGATGTAAATGTTGACATTTAGAGTGTCCCTGTCATTGTTGAGTAAGGTCACACTGTTATACAAATAAGGGATGGAATGTTAATGGACTCGGTTGGATCCCTCCAAGTTCACATTTGGAAGCTCCAACCCCCAGTGTGATTCTATGTGGAGAAAGGGCCTGTAAGGAAGTAATGAAGGTGAAGTGATGTCCTAAGCATGGGGCCCTGATTCCATGGGAATAGTGTCCTCAGAGGAATAGGAAGAGAGACCAGAGCTCTTGTTCCACCATGAAAGGGCGCTGCGAGAAGCAGCTGCCTGTGAGCCAGGAATTAAGCCCTCACCAGGACCAAATGGCCGGCACCTTGATCTTGGACTTCCAGCTTCCAGAACGATGGGAAATAAATGTCTGTTTTGTAAGCCACTGAATCCATAGTACTTTGTCATGGCAGCTCAGGCAGACTAAGACAGGAGCAAAACACGCCGAGGCATTTTAAATTTATTAACCTTGTTTCATTGCACACATGGCCTACCAGAGCTATAAAATACATTTTAAGATGTACATTTTTATTGACTCTTAGAGGGTCACTATCACTGTGGGGTAAGGTGATGAAATTACTGGAGCTAAAACAAATGTATTGACTATATTTTGCTCTAACCTATGTTACCATTAGACAGAACCCATAGTGCATATATGGAAGTAAAATGCTGTAGAAAAACATGAGAACCAGCAAGTTTGCACATTTCTTCCTATGGCATAGTACTTCCTATGGCGTGGTGCCTCCTGGACTGAAACAAACCTAGTGAGATACATGCTCTGCCATCCAGAGGAGAAGGCCACGGTCTTGTGAGGCTTGTCTCTTTTGGTCATTGGCGCTTTAATAAGCACACAGGAATTCAGTGGGCTTAGCTTCAGTTTTAATGACAAACTGTCACATGAAAACATTTATCAGGAGCGTCTCTCCTTTGACACCTCTAGACAGCAGTTGGGGGACCTCGGTTTAGACATGACATCCGCAGTGTTTCAGCATGGCCTGGCCATAGCTCAGAGAAGATGTGCAGGACGCTTAAGCTCTCGACCACCAGCTGCTTCTTCCCACTGGTTTTTGCCTCTGTGCTTTGAAGTTGCTCAACAGTTTAATCACTAAGACTCACAGGAGGCAAAGTGGAGGGAGCCGTTTCCGCAGATCCCAGCGACAGTGCCGTGGTTTGCCCCAAGCAGGCCATGTCCTCCGGTGTAAGTCCTGCAGGGTGCAGAGTGCTAGACCCTGGGGTGAGCTGGATATCAGAGCCTTGGATGAGGTGCTGTGCTTTCTAAACAAGCATGAATTCAGCACTTTTAGCTCACACATAGCAATTTGGTTGTTTCTAGGATCTAATTATGTGTAATATGATACCTTGAGAAGAATGCTAATGCAAGTAAAACTTACCAAACTGCCATGTCTTTATTAGAATTGATATTGAAATAATTATTGTGTATATGCTTTAAATCTGTTTATCCCGAGTGAATTATGAATCAAAGCAGTCAACAACCAAGTCAAGACAAAGTGAGTGAATTTTAAAGTAGGAGAAAATGTGGAAGGTAAAAAATACAGTGACTTAGTTTTCTTAAATCTTCCAATTATTATCCACATCAAATTACCAAAACTATTTAAGTTTTAAAACCAACCTGTTATACTGCTTTATTTTGTGGCTTTTATTATTCAAGAGGTTTTTTGTATTTTGTTTTTTCTTCCTCTGTACATTGGATGCATAATCGCAATTCTTACATAAGAACCCCTAAAAGAAGTTCTTTCAAAGTGTTCTGGCTTTTTCAGTCAAGATGGAAATCATATCTAACATGTTGAATAATGGAAATTTTATTACTGCCCATTTTTTGGCACTTTTTCTGTAGAGAAAATAAATGCCATTTCATATTCCAAAATAAGATGTATGAATTTATGCTATGAATTTGATAAAAATTCATTGCATACTATAAAACTTGTGATTTATGAAAGATCTCTCAGAGCTCCATGCTACATTTCAGTTGAATGTAATTTGTGCTGGTAAAATGACTGCATATTCATCTACACCCAACTAATGAGGTCATGGTGGTGAGCAGCTATGAACAGTCAGCAGGATGGGTTATAGTATATGGTCATTTAACGCATGTTCATTCTCCCAAGAAGTTCGGTTTTGTTGAACACATTTATGGTCCAATAAAAAGGCTTTATTTCAAAAAGTGCATGCCACCAGAAGCCAGCCCAACAGTTCAGATCTCCATGGATGGCTCAGCGACTTTCAGTGGCCAGTGTGTTCACCCTCTCCTGTGCCCTCCTGCTCACCCCATCTGCCCAGCAGGCGTTCCACCCCATCCCACCCTCTTCCGGGCCCTCCTGCCCAGCGGGCGTTCCACCCCATCTCACCTGGTGTGGGTCTTCATTTAAAGTGGTGATTTCCAAGGGTTTTCAAATCTAAACTAGTCTGTCTCTGGGTATAATTCTCTGTAATTCAAATAGAAAGTGAATATAAGGAAAATGGACACAGTGAAATACCCACCCACTGCCCCACACACTCGAAGCCGGCCTCTCTGTGGCCTCAACAGGCTGCCGTGCCTGGTCCTTGGGTTTGTGGAAAATGCCGAACCCACTTGAGCACTTGAGGACATCAAGCTCCTCAGGCTGGTGGAGTATAGGAGAAGGAAGGGCTGAGGGGGATGTCAGTTCCATCCCTGAGAAGCAAAGTACTTTGACCTGCGCATCCAGGTGGATGTGGAGAGACCTAGGCCCCAGAAGGCGACGGAGCCCAGGTGCTGTCCGTATTCTCCGCACAGACCCTGAGAGGAAGGTTTTGTCATGAGAAAAGCTGATGCTATCAAAAGCAGAGTGGATGTTTGAGTGGATTTTCACATAAAGAATCGTAGACAGTATGTATGTGCAATGTTAAATTCCTCAGCCCTGGCTGGGCACAGTGGCTCAAGCCTGTAATCTCAGCCCTTTGGGAGGCTGAGGCAGGCAGATCATCTGAGGTCAGGAGTTCGAGACCATCCTGGCAAAACCTCGTCTCTACTAAAAATACAAAAATTAGCTGGGAGTGGTGGCGCCTGTAGTCCCAGTGGCTCAAGCCTGTAATCTCAGCCCTTTGGGAAGCTGAGGCAGCAGAATCGCTTGAACCTGCGAGGCGGAGGTTGCAGTGAGCCAAGATTGTGCCACTGCATTCTAGCCTGGGCAACAGAGAGAGACTTAGTCTAAAAAAAAAAGAAAAGAAAAGAAAAATTCATCAGCCCTTTTTCTGTTCATTAGAAATCATTGCTATGAGTTTTGTGTCTTTAACCACTTAAAGATTTAATGTCCTCCTTTTCCTCTGCCCTCTACATGTGAAAATCCAGTCTGTGTCCAGTCGGGTCTGGTTCCCCCAGGGACACAGGGCACGCTGGGCTCATTGGGCCTTCTGGTCTCATCCGTCCTCACTGGGGACCCACTGAGGGGGTCAGGGGTGGGGGGCGGGGTAGACTGAAAATCAGGTCTTTTTGCTTAGTTTGATCACATACAATGACAGGCACAGACTGGGTGCCATCCAGGCAAGCTTGTCCAACCCATGGCGCAGGCCTTTGAATGCCGCCCAACACAAATTCATAAACTTTCTGAAAACATTACGAAGTTTATGCACTCACCTTTCTTTTCTTAAAGCTCATCAGCTATCATTAGTGTTAGCGGATTTTATGTGTGGCCCAAGACAATGCTGCTTCTTCCAATGTGGCCCAGGGAAGCCAAAAGACTAGACACCGTTGAAGTTTCCTTCAGACCTTTGGATATGCACGGGACTCTGGTTGAAGCCAGGGTGTGCTGGCACAGTGGGTTTGAGGCCACGCTCCAGGGTTAGTGGACACCTGTTCCACCTTTGCCGGCCCTCAGGTCCCTGAGAGTCATCGGGCGACTGAGTCACTTGGGCCCTTTCCTCTCCAGCTTTTCACGATGTGTCCTGTGTGAGTCAGCCTGAGACTGGGAGCTCGGTGGGCACGTAAGGGAGGGCCTCCCTGATCATCAGAACCAAGGGTCAGACCCGGGGGCCCGAAGCCCACTGTGATGGGGGCAACAACTCCAGAACCTCCGGGCTGTCATAGAAGGACGGCCCTTTAAGCACGTTCGATGCTGGAACTCGATCAAGTGTCGTGATTCTAAAGGCCACAGTTAGGAATGTGTTGTCACTATGCATTCCCTATTCTTTTTGGCTGAGATAACAGAGGAACTATCCTTGGATTATTTAGTTGTCTTTTTTTCCTTCTCAAAACAGTATGTGAATTATTTGCATCATCATAAAAGAGGATTATTTAAGAGGTCCATTCTTAATCTGGAGATAAAATTTCAATAATGTGATCTTTAGATCTTAGAAAAAGAAAAATGTAGAAAATGTCAAATCATGAAATTTAGCAACATTGAATACCACAACACTGGTCGTCTTCTGCCAAATGAGCAGTTGTCACTTTTCACAAGCTGCTTCCTTCTTGTAACGTGACGCATGGCGTTTCCTAATGGCCTGAATCTTGAATACACCAGTTTCATGGTGACACAGGATGTTCACTTTCTCCAAAAACAATTTTGTGCTTGGAAACATTTTTTTCTTTAACATTTTCCTCCAAATTTTCTTTAAATATAACCCACTTGTAACTAGCCATTACAACAATGGATCTTTAATAATTGCAGTAGAATCGCCACCACTGAAACTTCTGGAAGCATGACATTCTTGCATACATTTCTTCCTCCCCAGATGGCCTGTGGACGACAGGCCAGCACCACTCTGGGAAGGGCCCGAGCAGCCAAGAATTCTGTAGCATTCTATACAGAATGCAGGTTGCTCCTGTTGGGCACATCGTAACCTGGATTTTATTATAACTTCAAATTTTATAATAACATTACATTTTATCATAATGGCACTCAAAAAAAGCTGAATGCAGAAAATAGAATACAACTATAGATTGTTTTCTAAACAGCATAAACACATACTTGTCTAAGATCACAAACCCCTGCGCAGATGCGGCCAGTCGGTGGCTCGGGGCTGGCTTGACTGACACGTCTTCTTGTTCCAGCTTGTTTTTCATGATCCACTGATTTTCTGTTTTCCATGCAGCTCGACATCAGAATTATTGTTTCCTTCTAACCTGGGCTTTCTCACTAAATGTAAAATATAGAATGCAGAGGCTTTTTGGTCTCTCTGAGTGCGGTTGAGTCAAGGTGGATTTTAAATGCAGAATCTCATAAACTGTTTCTAAGCTGTGACACTGTGGTCCCTCACATATCTCTGCACGGATCCCACCAATATCCTGGGCCAATTGACTCTCTTCTCTACATCAAAAATGCATGAGGTGCATGGTGGAAGACCTTGGAGCTGAGCCCAGAGGCTCTGATTGAGTAGGCCTGCCCCAGCACAGTGATCCTGGTACAGTGACCCCCTTGAGCAGCCGTGCTGGTCCAGATGCTGCCGTCACCTGAGGACCAGGTTTACAAAACCTCGCTGTCTAGACTGGAGCTTGCTGGCCAGAATGAGTTTTTCAGCCATCATTTTTTAAAGACAGAACTGTGTTATAGTCATCACTAATATCGGTGGGATGTTTGCTTTCCTCTGCATTATTTAACACTGTTAAACTTCACAGCCCTAAGGCCAAAGCACTCATCTCTGCTTTGCAGAAGTGAACAGCAAAGTGCCGGAGGGCTAAGGTTCTTGCCCCCGGTCACCCAGCTCCTACATACTGGCGCCCGGACCCAAATCCCACCTGTTCACCTGCAGCATCGAGGCCTCTTAACTGCTCCTACTATTTCATGACTTCCTAGGGCTGCGCAATTATAAGCTCAAGGACAGTACATGTAGGTGTGCAGCAGCAGGACAGCCCCCAGTCCAGGGCACAGATGAAGGAGTCCACGGCACGTGGCTTCTGAGGGAAGGAACACGAGGCCCAGCATCTTGGGGGTAAGGAAACCTGGGTTCCAATCCTATTGTATTAGTCCATTTTCACACTGCTGATAAAGACATTCCAAGACTGGGAAGAAAAAGAGGTTTAATTGGACTTACAGTTCCACATGACTGGGGAGGTCTCAGAATCATGGCGGGAGGCAAAAACACTTCTTATATGGCGGCAGCAAGAGAAAATGAGAAAGAAGCAAAAGTGGAAATCCCTGATAAACCCATCAGATCTCCTGAGACCTATTCACTATCATGAGAACAGTCTGGGGAAACTGCCCCATGATTCGAATTAATTCCCACCTGTCCCTCCTACAAAACATGGGAATTATGGGAGTACAATTCAAGATGAGATTTGGGTGGGGACACAGAGCCAAACCATATCATTCCACCCCTGACCACACTGAATTTCCTGTCCTGACATTTCAAAACCAATCATAGCTTCACAGCAGTCCCCCAAAGTCTTAATACATTTCAGCATTAACCCCAAAGTTCACAGTCCAAAGTCTGATCCAAGACAAGGCAAGTCCCTTTCATCTATGAGCCTGAAAAATGAAAAGCAAGCTAGTTACTTCCTAGATACAATGGGGGTACAGTTATTAGGTAAATACAGCCATTCCAAAGGGGAGAAATTGGCCAAAACAAAGGGGTTATAGAGCCCATGCAAGTCCAAAATCCAGCGGGGCAGTCCAATTTTAGAGCTCTAGAATGATCTCCATTGACTCCAGGTCTCACATCCAGGTCACGCTGATGCAAGAGGTGAGTTCCCATGGTATTGGGCAGCTCCACCCCTGTGGCTTTGCAGGGTACAGCCTCCTTCTCAGCTGCTTTCATGGGCTGGTGTTGAGTGTCTGAGGCTTTTCCAGGCACACAGTGCAAGCTGTCGGTGGATCTACCATCCTGGGGTCTGGAGGATGGTGGCCCTCCTCTCACAGCTCCACTAAGCAGTGCCCCACTAAGGACTCTGTGTGGGGGCTCCAACCCCACATTTCCCTTCTGCACTGCCCTGGCAGAAGTTCTCCATGAAGACCCCGCCCCTACAACAAACTTTTGCCTGGCCATCCAGGCATTTCCATATGTCTTCTGCAATCTAGGCCGAGGTTCCCAAACCCCAGTTCTTGACTTCTGCGCACTCACAGGCTCAACATCACATGGAAGCTGCCAAGGCTTGGGGCTTCCACCCTCTGAAGCAACAGCCTAAGCTGTACCTTGGCCCCTTATAGTCACAGTTGGAGTGGCTGAGATGCAGGGCACCAAGTCCCTAGGCTGCACACAGCTCTGGGACCCTGGATACAGCCCAGGAAACCATTTTCTCCTACGCCTCCAGGCCTGCAGTGGGAGGGGCTGCCATGAAGACCTCTGACATGCCCTGGAGCCATTTTCCCCATTGTCTTGGGGATTAACATTCAGCTTCTCATTACTTATGCAAATTTCCTCAACCATCTTGAATTTCTCCTCAGAAAATGGGTTTTTCTTTCCTATCACATTGTCAGGCTGCAAATTTTCTGAACCTTTATGCTTCGCTTCCCTTATAAAACTGAACGCCTTTGACAGCACCCAAGTCACCTCTTGAATGCTTTGTTGCCTAGAAATTTCTTCTGCCAGATACCCAAAATCATCTCTCTCAAGTTCAAAGTTCTACAAATCTCCAGGGCAGAGGCAAAATGCTGCCAGTCTCTTTGCTAAAACATAAGAGTCACCTTTGCTCCAGTTCCCAACAAGTTCCTCATCTCCATCTGAGACCACCTCAGTCTGAACTTTATTGTCTATGTCATTATCAGCATTTTGGTCAAAGTCATTCAACAAGTCTCTAGGAATTTCCAAACTTTCCCACATTTTCCTGTCTTCTTCTGAGCCTTTCAAACTGTTCCAGTCTCTGCCTGTTACCCAGTTCCAAAGTCACTTCCACATTTTCATGTATCTTTTCAGCAATGCCCCACTCTACTGGTACCAATTTATTATATTAGTCCATTTTCACGCTGCTGATAAAGACATATCCAAGACTGGGAAGAAGGGGAGGTTTAATTGGACTTACAGTTCCACATGGCTGAGGAGGCCTCAGAATCATGGCAGGAGGTGTAAGGCACTTCTTACATGGTGGTGGCAAGAGATATTGAGAAAGAAGCAAAGGCAGAAACCCCTGATAATCCCATCAGATGTCCTGAGACTTATTCACTATCATGAGAATAGCATGAGGAAACCACCTCTGTGATTCAAATTATCTCCCACCGGGTCCCTCCTACAACATGTGGGAATGATGGGAGTACAATTCAAGCTAAGATTTGGGTGGGGACACAGAACCAAACCATATCACCTGTTTTGTTTTATTTGGGACCTCAAGTCATTCACTCTCATCTTTGGAATTTTTTTTTTCTTTTTTTTTTTATGTGAAATGAATAGATTGCTATCTTGGTGAGTTCCTTTACACCTGAAAAATTTTTTCTTCCAAACCAATCCATGGAGGAAATTCTGTGTTTAGAGAAATGGTTCCCATTGATAAAGAGGCAGCGGACTCATTAATGTCCTTCCATTCAGCTAAGTGGGAGGTGTTGTTCTGAGGTCTTAACTCTCCTGAGATAAAAACATTGAAATGAAAGCATGTAAAAAAGGAAAGAAAAATCATTATACTTCTGTGAAGTTAAAATGTTGAAATATTTTCAGATGTAGAGAGAATAAACAAAAAGCAACACCAAACCCATCTGCTCATCAGTGGATCATCGTTTAAAATAGAAGCTGGCTTTTTTCCCTTCTGGAAAGCCTCACACGATAAACACAATGAACAGGAAATGAGCAACCTTCCATTTCATAGTGCTTCCATCTTGGCAAAAGGTACCCTCTCGTGCTCGATTTGGCAGGTCTGGACTCCAGCAAAAGCCAGTGCTGAAAATAGTTCTCCGTACACTTCTGAGTGCTCCCCCGTACTCCCTGAGTGCGGATCACACATAGCCTCGTGTTATGCTTCTGACTTTTGAATGCAAAGACAAAAAAATCACATGAATCATTGTAGTTATTCAAAGTTTTTACGTGTTGAAAATCTTTCCTCCAATGTGCTCTGAGAAGTCGTGTGGCATTCGTAAACAAAAGCTGTGTTAAAAGAGCCGGGCGTTTTGCATGTCTAGTTTTGTTGGTGGTCGTGTCTATCATGGTTGGGGCAGTCCTTTCCCACCCAGCCCAGCCCAGCCATGGTCAGTATAGGAGCAGTGGGGCAGACCAGGGGAATTTTTAAATTATTTGCTACATCGTTCTTGATTTGTTCATTTAAAATCATTCTTATCTGTTGACAAAAGTAGATCCTTGGTAGCTCTTCCTGGTGGTTCCTGGTGTCTTACTAAGTCTACTATGTTTGAAGGTAATGCAAGTTTCATTTATATAGAGCCTAGTCAGATATTTTACTACTTCAGAAAGTCCCGCTTTTCAAACTGCCTGATGAATTAACCTGTTTTTTCTGCAGTCATTTATATGTTTCCTGTTTCCATCTTACTCCTATCTTTATATAACTTCTTATTTGAAATACTCTTGCAGAACTTAAAGTAGAACTACAACAGCAATTCCATTACTGGGCATATATCCAAAGGAAAATAAATCATTCTACCAAAAAGACGCATGCACTTGTATTTTCACTGCAACAACATTCACAGTAGCACAGATGTGGAATCAACTTAGGTGCTCATTAATGGTGGATTGGATAAAGAAAATGTGGTACATTTATATGATGGAATACTGCACAGCCATAAAAAGAATGAAATCATGTCCTTTGCAGTCACATGTATGCAGCTGGAGGTCATTATCCTAAGCAAATTAATTCAGGGACAGGAAACCAAATACCGCATGTTCTCACTTAAAAGCGGAAGCTCAGCATTGAGTACACATGGGCATAAAGATGGGAACAGCAGACACTGGGGGCTACTGGGGAGGAGGGAAGGAGGGCGATGTGAACTTAAATACGGGGTACTGTACTCAGTACCTGGGTGACGGGACCACCCATACCCCAGGCCACAGCATCATGCAATACACCCACATAACAAACCTGCACATGGATCTCCTGAATCCAGAATTTTTTTTTAAAGAATTTTAAAAATTAAAAAATCCTCCTCGGTCAGCACGCCAGGACTCAGGATAAGAGCAAGGAGTGGTGCCATTGCTGTCTGCATGCTGTAGAGAGAGAATGACCACGGCAGGGCCCACGTGTGCCTGGAGTGGACTGCATAGAGATGGTTTATTCTGAGCTGGTGGGACTGAGAGTCCTTTTAAAGATCCTGCGTGGCTGCTCTTTGTGGGTTGACGTTCCCTTTGACATGGATTTGCTGCGTCTGACACATCTTCACATGCACGAGGAGCTCGTCTTCTTTCTCTCTGAATGCTCTATTAACTATTTAAAAGCTATCTCTAACTTTTTTCAAACCTGGGAAGTTCCCAGACTGTTTCACCATGCAGCCGATGGACTCTAGGCTACAATGTTATGCCACCAGGCTCTGGAAGAGAACCTCGGTGTTTACAGTCATGACCCTGGCAGTCACTGGGAGTAAATGCAGCAAAGGCTGGTGAGGTCAGAGCCACAGAGTCAATGTGACAAAACCCATGGGGCTTTGCAGTGGTGAGCTCACTTTGTAAAAAGTCAGCTGCAGCCTGACCCAGGGGCACATTCTGCAGGGAGGCACCTGCATGCCTTCCTCAGCAGGAATTTAATCCTGGGTTTGCTGTTGGTCTGTACTTTACATGGAGAGCAGTGCCTCTTCCAGCATCAGAACAGGTGTGCTGAGTCCTCCGTCCTTCACGTAGAAAAAGATAAAAATCCCCTGCAGATCCTGCCATCATCTTCAACTTAGGTGCAGCAGCAGACCCTCTGTTTTCCCTGAGTTTGCACGAGGGTACTGCCCATCCCTGAATGTGCTACATAAAACGAGGTTCAGAAAGCTCTAACCAGAGGTGATGAGTGCCTGCCCTGATGGAGTGCCCTTCTCATGACAGGGCAGAGGAGCTGGATTTGTGCAGGGTCAGTGTTGTCTTTGAAATGGACTTTCTGCATCTGATGTGGCTTCCCACAGACCAAGGATCTCAGCCTCCTGCCCTCCCTGCACCGGGCCATCCCCCCCGTCAGTGAAGGAGGGCTCCTGAGAGCTTCTGGGTACCCTGGGCACCCCAGGCACCCTAGGCACCCTGTCCTCATGGTGTGGGGTGAGGTTGGGCATGCGGAGGAGACTCCATTCTCTTCCTCTCCTGTACTCCACTCCCTCTGACCATGCAGGGGCTCCCTGGGCCCAACCTCATCAGCTACATTTCTGCATTTCCCCTGTTTCCTTCTTCAGCAGACAGGGGTAGACCCGAACGTGCAGATGCAAGGGGAGCAGAGGACGTGGGAGCTGCTCCGTCTCACACCCTGCATGAGGGTAGAGACTCGTGTGCTAGTGACGCAGGCTTCGTGTGGGCTCTGTTCCTCTTTGCTTGTGTCCCCCAAGGACCCTCAGTGAGGGGTCACAGGCAGGAATAAAGGGGGCCTTGCAGGTCCAGTTTCAGCCACCTGGTCCCCTATCCCCAGGTCGGATGACCAGTGGAGCGTGGAGGAGCTGTAAGTCCATCACCAGGGCTCTACCGCAGGGAACGAGAGCTATGTGAGAACCTCATCCTAGAGTCCTCAGGAGGGTTACTGTGAGGAAAGAGCTAAATACCTCACCAGCCACTTGTGTGGTTTCTGCAGAAATTGACAAAAGTAAACATCCCTTGGCTTAGCCAGCCTGAGAGACCACCAGACACCTTCCTAAACCAATATCTGTTTATTCGTGTTTGTTTTATAACATGCTTTCACTCTTCTCTTAGAATTAGTAATCGTACATGTTTATGTTGGAAGTTTGAAATCGTTTCATTCTTCTTATCATTATTTATTGGGTAGCTAATATATGGAGGACATTGTATCAGATATTTCAATGAGAGAACTGGAAAGAAAATCAGAATCCCTAATCAATCCCACCACTCAGATACACATATTTAATATCTGGGGACATGTTGGATCTTTCTTAAATTTATATCTATGTAGGAATTTTACTATAAAATTAATAAAAATTCTGAACCTAGAATTTTGTGTTTAAAATGAAACGGAATATTATAGTGTATGTTCTCGTGTTATTAAATATTGCAAACGCATTTATTTTATATATAATATTCTGTTGTTTGCCTTTATTAAGGCAATATAGAAGATGTAAGGGTTTATTCCCCCTCCCCCGCCACTGTTCTTCACTATGGATAATGCCAACATGGCACGTTTACACAGAAGTATTTGTCCTTGGTTCTGATTTTTTCCAAAAATTCTAAAAAGGAAGTCAGTTGTTTCAAGATTATGATTTTTGATACAAAGGCACCGGATTGCTTTCCAGAGGCCGTTCAAGCTGCGCTCACACTGGCATTTGTCAGCAAGTCATCACCACACTCAACGTGGCAAATGTTAAGATATTTTTATTCTCAGCATGTTGATTAACTAGATAGGCAAAAAAAATCTCTCACCTATCTAATTTTATTTGTTTGATTACTAATGAGACTACTTTAAAGAATATATGTCTTGGATTTTAAATTTCCCTCCATGTAAATTGTGCATTTCATTCCTTTAACCACTATTCTGTTTATTCTGGAGTGCTAGAACGTGCATGTGCGTGCATTCATGCACACACATGCCCGAGCACACATTATTTTGTGGTTCCCAACATTTTCTGTTTGTCATTGGCTTTTTCATTTTGCTTATGAGCTTTTAAAGTTTAGACCTTTTTCTGTAGCTAAATAACTGTCTTTCTGCTGTTGCTTTTAGGCTAGGTTCTTTGCTGTTCGGGAAGCAGCGACTTCTTTGCTGGTCTTTCTCCTAGTTCTCCGTGTTATGTGTGTCAGCATTTGACATGAAACCGATAGAAGATGTTTTGGTATCTGATGGCAACTGGAGATGGACTCGATTTTTCATCTGATGAATTCCATGGCAGTTTCCCCGGTACCCCTTGTGGGTTGGTCCCACGCTTCCTGTTTCCTTTGTGGAGCACGTCGGTCTCCCAGGCCTGCTGCGCATGCGGGGCGGCCTCATCGGTCCCGGAGTGCGTCTGCACCGCACTGTTGTCACGGTGCAGATTCACAGCACGGTTTAGCATCTGGCAGGGCAACTTCTCTCTCATGCCTTTATTTTCCCAGAATTCCTATGTTATTCTTTATTATTTCGTGTAAAGTTTATAAAATTTTTGCCATTTTAAATTCCTAAAAGTCCCCTTAAAATTTGGATTTAAACTGGGTTAAACACTATTGCAGTGAAAAGAATTGACATACTCAGTCTTCCCAGCCTACCTGTCTACTTACTCAGATCTGCCTTTGTGTCTCTGTAATGTTTCCCTTTGCTTTTCTATATACCCTTTAGTTATTTTTAATATTTTAATATTCACTATTAAATGTTCGGGAGTAAATCTTTGAGTGTTGTCTGGTTTCCCCGTGGCACTGTCTTGCTAATTTTGATTTATAAGCAT
This sequence comes from Rhinopithecus bieti, assembly GCF_001698545.2. Lineage (NCBI taxonomy): Eukaryota > Metazoa > Chordata > Mammalia > Primates > Cercopithecidae > Rhinopithecus > Rhinopithecus bieti. Next base: position 311,432 of record NW_016804646.1, read on the forward strand.
GGAATTAATGTGTGTATTTCATGTTGTATCTAAACCCTGAATTATTACATCTGATGTATTTATTTTGGTTTATGCTGAATATACAAGCATACTGCCTTAGAGCTATATTTTGTAGTTCTTATTTCTATTTCTGTGCTTACTTCATTTGCTGAAATTTCCAGGAGAGTTTTAAGTAATGGTGGCAATTTCGTATATCCTTAGTTTAAGGGTTTTTGTTTTTGCAGATGAAACCCGTGAAACAGAAATCAAAGCATTGTCACTGGTGACCCTGACATCTGACTGTGAACTGGGTGCAGCTGTCAGAAGCAGCTTTGGGGCATGCAGGGCAGGGGAAGGGGAGCCAGGGCCCATCGCTGACCCACCTTGTGCCTCTCTTTGAGGAGGTCGTGACTGCTCATGTTTCTCCGTACCCGGGTGCTGCCAACTCTCAGTGCTGCTTCCCAAGGGTCTGGAGCTATGGCAGGAAACTCCTGGGTCTGATGTAGTTGCTGTCACACCCTTGGGGTTGGTGCAAGAGGTGACAGGTGCTCAGTAGGCTTCTTTTGTGGGAACATGTCCCCTTGTCACCCTCATACTGGACAGCCTCTCCCTTGGATTTCTATGTGTGACTTGCTGAACTTTCTTTCAAGTGATAATCGTCTAGCCAGTACTTTAGTTCGGAGTTTTGAGACCTGCAAACTGAAAATAAGACATTTCTTCTATGAATCTTGTGATCCTCAGTGCAATGGCAGAGGTTGAAAGTGCAGAATGAGGCATCTCTCCTGGGACTGTGGAATTGGGATGTAAGTTTCAGTGCTGGCCAGCAGCCCTGCAGGATGAGGGGAAGACACTTTGCAAGGAATTGGCGCCAAGTCAGTACAGGGAGATGCGCTATTCCGCAGGGAGCGCTCCTTTGAGAAGGTGTTCTGCCATCCTTGCTGTCCCGAATCACCGTGCAGAGTAAGTATAGTTCCCAGAGGGATCACAAGGACGCAGAAGTCCAGAGTTCCCAAGATGACCTTGCCTGTGGTCCGCGCAGCTGCCTACCATGTGGCCCCTGCCCATGGAGGAGTCCTGGGAGTGACCAGAAAGACCCCTCATGAGAGCAGGTCCAGGGAGAATGCAAGAGGGTGGCGAGAATGCGTGGCCTGGAGATTCCCAGGGCGGCCCCAGCAGGGACCCGGGAGCCACACCCAGGAAGGTCAGTGAGGGCAGAGGCATCCGATGACAGGCCAGGGCCTTTCCCAAACCACCCAGAAGGTTCTTCTACAGGAAGAGACACACACCATGCAAACATCCGAGATGCAGAAAGGGAGCTGAATGAGATGAGAGTAAACATCACTTGGAGAGCGGCCAGGGCAGCCCCAGAGGTAACCTCTCATGAAACCCAGTCCTTGGTGCCTTCCTGTGGAGAGGTCGCTCAGAAGAAAACCCGCCGTGGAAGATGGGAGGAGCAGAATGGGCCAAGCCAGGGCCAGCCCCAAGGCACCTGCGGGGTCTCAGCCCCTGTGAGTTGAAGATTCTGCCAGTCCTTGGGGAGGAATTCAATGGAAAGAGAATAATTATACGGAACATGCTTATGTCTGCACCCATTAACTTGGAGTAAACTTGCATCTTTTTACTTACAGACTTGTTTTTTTCCCAATACATTTCTTTGTTGTTGAATCCAGAATATAATCTTTTGTATACGTTTATTAATGTAAGCTTAATTTTTAATATACTTTTAACATACAGTATTTGGTAAATGAGAAAAAAAAAGTACTTGTTCAAAATCATGAAATCAGGAAGAAGCAGAGTCCAGATTGATACCCAGATTTTCTGATTTAAAATATCACATTATTTGCACAAACTTGTCATTTGCATGTTTGTTTTCTAGTGTCAGTAATTATGCCACACACATTCAGAGACGGCTTTGAGCCTGTGCTGGTCACTAGCTACGCAGGGACTGGCAGAGTCACCTCCAGGGCAGGGCTCTGCCTGGTTAGTGGGGTCTCCGAAGTCATGGGTCTTTTCAGCCCCAAAACGTGCTAGCCAGTAATACATTTTGCTTTTTGTTTTGTTTTTTTCTGAGATGGAGTTTTGCTCTTATGGCCCAGGCTGGAGTGCAATGGTGCAATCTCGGCTCATCTGCAACCTCCACCTTCCGGATTCAAGCAATTCTCCTGCCTCAGCCTCCTGAGTAGCTGGGACTACAGGTGCCTGTCACCATGACCGGCTAATTTTTTTGTGTTTTTAGTAGAGACGGGGTTTTGCCATGTTGGCCAGGCTGGTCTCGAACTCCTGACCTCAGGTGATCCGCCTGTCTAAGGCTCCCAAAGTGCTGGGTCACCGCACCTGGCCAAGTAATAGATTTTGGATTCAATTTTCTTTTAATGCAGTCCTCTGGGATCAGGCTTTCTTGACATGGCTTTCTATGGATGGGTCTCAGGAATTCCAGACAGTCTGTGACTGATTTTATGTGGATGTGCATGTGTGTGTTTTTCCAGGAAGAAAATGCCAAGATTTCATCAAATTCTCAAAGATGCCTGTCACCCCCAGAAAGCTGAGGTCTGTGGTGGGCATCCAGTGTCCCCTTTCTCTTGGCTGCAGAGAGCAGGGCGTCCAAGGGCCAATTCTGGGGCTGGCGGTGGAGTTCTTTCCTATTCCATCCTAGACCTGAGACAGGGTGCTTCCCAGGAGGAGGAACTGCCAGGCACAGCTGCTGCACGGGGGTGGACTTTGGTGGTGTGCTCTTTCGCCAAGTGAGCTGACTTTTAGATTAAGAGGGTAATAGGTTTCTCTAAGCCTGTTTCTATCAGACCCTTGGGAAATGTGAGCTTATGGATTGCTGGGGAGAGATGTAACCTCTTGTCTCCTGCTGGTCTAAGTAATTCACCATGTTCCGTGGGAAGGCCATGGGTTTCCTCTGAATAGGCTTTCCAGTCTAGACTGGGGGCCGAGCGTGTACTGTGATTTGCCTCAGTCCCAGCTCTGTTCGCAACCCCAGCTGAGTTCAGTGATACAGTGAATTGCACATTGGACTATAAGCAAACCAGTCTGCTGCCGATTTACTACCCTCTGTTTTAAGCTAGTTCCCTGGGCAAACATTATTTTTCTTAGAAACCTAGTACTGTGATGTCATTTGCCCATAGCTAATCTGTCCATGTCTACTTCTTACGTTAAATTAGAGCCTTGGGAAATTAATCACAATTCATCATCTTTTTCTTATTCTCCCTTTGGGTTTGCTGCTCACTGACGGCCGCTCTCACGTGGCCACTCATTTTTCCTTCTGGTTTTTTAGCGACTCAACATGAACCTCTGGGCTACTGTCTCCCTGTTAACCATGGGTGTGTAGGGACGTGTGGAAAGTGAATCACAAGGTTGAGTCGAAGTATGTGGTCTGCATGGGGGGACAGGCGGGGCTGCAGGCTCACGGCCAAGCACATGTCAAGGATTTGGACTTCTCAAATCCTGCTTAGGAAAGAACATCCGATTTACCACAATGGATGTGACTCATGGCCGACTGAAGGGTGCTTTTGTGGATAGCAACAGGGTGTTCTGCAGAAGGGCAGGGAAGGCCTCTGTGTTTGTGATGTCTTCATGGTTTACCTCAGTGGCTCATCATGCATTGTTTTTTAGCCATTAATCCATGTGACCCATTCTGGGAGCTGTTTTCAGTGTATTTGCAACTCTTTGGGCTAAGAAGCTCCTTTGGTTCACGTTTGCACCTGCAACGATGTAATATAGGGTTTGTGCAAGTCACTGTGTCCGAGGGAAAATCCCTGTTGCCAGCTCTGCTTTCTGTGATCCTGCCATGGGCACAGAACAGCGTGGGAGACAAGACCTTTGGCTTTGCATGGGCTGTCTGATCTCCAGCCAATCACCTGGCTTCCCTGGGCCTGTCAGGTACAGGAGTGCGACTGTCAGGGACTGGCTCAGAGCTCATCCCTGCACCTCTAGCAAGGGTGGCTCCTGGCTGAGAGGCTTCAGGGCCAGGAGTGGACAGAATTGCTTCCCTTAAGAGGCTTGGGGAGATTCCAGGCAAGGGTGGGGAGGTGTGAGAGATCCCTGGGCCTGTGCAAGACAGACTCCGTACCCAGTGTGGACTTCCAGGGACCATAGCTTTGCACAGAGCTTGGGAGAGCTCCACCTCCCGCACCTGTGCACAGCTCTGCTGCCTGGAAGCCTGAGCCTGGTGCTTCAGAATCATCTAGAGACAGAACCTCTGGTGACATGGTGGATGGGCAGACCTGTGGCACCAACAGTGAGGTTATCAAGGTGACCAAGGTGGCAGCCATCTGTCCCTCATTCAGACATGGCTGGCAGGACTCAGGTGTCCCTGCCTGATGCGCTGCCCACACCTGTGAGTGGGCACTTGGGAGATGCCAAGAAACTGCCTGGGATTTCCAGGCATGTTCTGGCAAGGACACTGATGTAGGCTCTTCCCCATGTGGTACAATCATGAAAAGGAACATGGCCTCCCCTGCAGTAGCAGCCTGCGCCTGACCAAGGCCATCATGTCCCAGGAGGCAAGGAGTAGGTCTGTTCCCCTTTTGCACACCCTAGGATGTTCCCTGCTGTCACACACCTCAGACTGAACTTTGAAGATTCATTCCTACATTTTCATCTAGGTTTCTGGGACATTCTTTCCATTTTTTATTTCTATCCCAAGTTCCTTGTGTCTCTTCTCCTGAAAAGTGGTTATCAGAACCACATGACAGTTGTCCACGAGGATGGGAAGATGCTTTTTGTTTTGTTAGAAATGTCCTCCTGTGATGTCGCTGCCTGGCAGTGCTGGCTGCAGTAGCTCCCAGGCGTGGTGTCTCCTGAAATGGCCAGCGGTGACCTCTGCATCCATGTGGAATCCCGAGTGCTAGCTGATAGCTCGGTCACACTGTCTTCCATGCCATCGGCTGTCCCATTGGCCCACACAGGCCCCAGTTCCAGGCTCTGTCCAGTATCAAGCTGAGCCCCACTGGCCCGACAGCTAGCTCACTGGCCCCAGGTGTCCATGGCCGAGTCAGGTCCACACTGGGACTGGCTGAGTCTGCCACAGGATCTCGGCACCACTGAAGAGTGTGGGGTTGACTGCAGGTGAGGTGGTCAGTGCTCGGACTGGACCGCATGGTTCTTGTGGGGACAGCTGTTCCCTAGCGTGGATAGCACGGCAGTCAGAGGCAGCCAGGGCCCGAGCCGGCCACACAGGCAAAGCCTGCAGCCAGGTGCCAAGGAAGGCGGACCCCCGCATCCCAGCACAGGCTTTGGATCCCAGGGTCTGATGAGCTCAGTCAGTTCCGAGGGAAGCTGGAGAAATGGCTGAAACACATCGTGGAAGAGCAAGCTCAGGGCTTTGTTAAAGCCAGCCCCCACTGCCCCGCTGTCAGGACCATCTCAGCTTAAACAACAGGCCTCTCTCCAGTTTGAGTTTAATGGTTTGGAATTGTGGTGACTTAAATCACTTGGGATGGGGAAGAGTTGGGGAGCCTCTGGTTGCATAGCAGGGGCTGAGCACTGGCCCCAGCCTGCTCTTTTCTCCCAGGAATGTCAAGTCAGACTCAACAGGCAGATACAGGAGTGACTTTCAGCCCGGCCATCTCCACTTTGCCAAGTGGCTCTTGGTGTCTGCCTTATTCCCTCCTGGCTGTAGCCTCTGAATGGGGAACCGTGTGAAAGCCTCATAATGGTAATTAAAATGATGGTTTTAAAACACTTTCATGGCCCACAGAGGACGGCTCAGACATATAAGGGATCATATGTCCTAAAGCTCCTGCCCGCTCCCTGAAGCACAGGGCACTTGAAATGGGATCTGGCCACTGAGGATGCTTCCTGAGGACTCCCGGAAAGGTGATGCTGCTGCAGGAACATGCTCCAGCCCTCGACCTTGATCCGTGGCTCGGGAGGACGTGCAAGGACTTTCCCCCATAGAAAGTTTCCAGGTTTTCTAGACTGTGTCATTTGTGTATTTGGAAAACGGCCGTTTTTACAGTATCTGAATGAGAGCTCCTACAACAGAAATACTCAAAAAGCTTCGCATTAAGGAGCAGTTGCAAGATAAATGCCTAGAAGAGGCCCCTAGAAAAGGGAAATTCAGACTGAAATCTGTCAACTCTCATTGTCACTTCCTCCAGAAACTCTAACGCTGGAGATGAGAAAGAGAAGAAGAAAGGGGAGGCGTGGGGTGGACGGGGAATGTCTTCAGGGTAATTTGGAAGAGCGGAACAGAAGCTGCTTGTGAGTGGCAGGCCCTCTGTGGTACAGAATGTTTAGGCTGAGGGGGAATCTGCTCCACAGACTGGTGGGGAAACAGAGGTCCCTCCAGTGTCCGACTGAGACCGGGAACCCCGGAAACAGGTGGGCCGAGGCTGGAACTACCAATTAGGCAGAAATGGCAAGGATTTGACACGTGCGACATTATGGGCACCCTTGATCGAATGATGCGGGTGACAGGCTTGGACGCAGTGAAGACACCTGGAGGAGGAAAGAGCCATGAAAACTCAGCCTCATTGCTTCACAAAATGGATTTTGCATTTTCCCGGGAAATGTTCATAGGCCACTTCTCTAAGTAAATGCATTCCTGAGGAAACACAGAGCCTGGGACGCAGTTTATTATCCACAGTGGGTTGTCCAGTATTTGTGCAAACTGTTCCTACTCAGTGAGGAAGGAACCCCAGTGCTGAAACATTGGCGGCGCTGACATCCGACATCTGCCATTGCTTCATGCTGAGACACGGAGTAATCATCTCGTCTTTCCCGCCACATCCAGCTGCGTGTTGAAAGCCTGTAATTTACAAATAGGTAAAGCTCGTTTGTAAATGGATGGCAAACCTGAGAAACGTTTTTTTTCATGCAAACAATATTATAAGCACTGATACAGATATGAAAATCATATACATCTTATAAACAATACCCTAAAGGTCCAGCCCATAAAAGCTGAGCCACTTATCAATTGCTGAAATATTTAAATTGGCTGAAATATTTTCTTCATGAAATCCATCAATGTCTTTAACCAGATACCTTGCCCACGAGATCTGCCTGGGTTGGGAGGTCTTGGTCCCCTCTGGCTGGAGTTGGGGGCTCCCCTGTGTGGAGGGGAGAGGGCGGGTGAGGGTGAGTCTGGTGACTGGTCAGCTGCTCAGGTGGAGTGGGGGCAGGCACAGCACTCAGGAGGCCGAGGCTGGGCATCTGGGGGAGCCGCAGTCCCTGGGGTTTGGGGGGTCGTCTGTCACCAGGAGGAAGGAAGAGGCAGCTCTGTGCAGGAAGAGGGATCCCACTGCTGGCGGCGAGCCCAGGAGACTGGGAGGAAAAGCTGGGAAATGATGAGCTGCGGAAAAGAAGGACAGAGGCTGATTCTGAGTGGGCGCCCCTCTCCTCCAAGTGCTTCCTGTTGGGGCCCTCTCCTAGCTCCACCCCATCCCACCAGAGGATCCCTTCTCCATCTTCCTTCTCCGGAAACACAGATGTGGGGGTGTCTCCACTGCCCCGGAAAAGCCACCAGGACCCCTTGTTGCCTCCAGAATAAACTTCGTCCACCCCCACCCTCCAGTCATTTCCGGCTGGATCTCTTCCACACACTGGGAGGGCCTCCGAGGACTAAAAGCTAGAAGAGCTTCTGTTTCCCGCACTCAAGACCCTCTGGACTCCTGTTATAACTTGGATGTTACCTTTTGCGCTGCTCCTCGGTCTGGCTCAGCCGCCTTCTCAGTCCGTCCCGCCTGGGCGCCCGTCCTTGTACCCCTGCTTCTGCCCCAGTCGTCCTGCCCACACATCCCAGGCCCCCTGCACCCCCAACTGCTGGAAGTCCAAGTGGCCTTTAGGGCTCAACTCAGATACCCTGACTGCAAAGCCTCCAGCCCCCATCGTGGCTACACTGTCCCATCTACCACCTCAGCATCTTGGATTAATGTGGTGCGTCCCACCCGGAGACCTCCAGCGCCTGGGATAAACCTCTCCCAAGGGTCTTTCTTGGAGTGTTGAAAGGTTATGTGTAACGGGTTTGTCTTTCCCGCCAGGTTGAGCCTGAGGCAGAGAAAGGGTCATACTTTGACATACCCAAGGCTTAGCAGCAGCCGGGCTCTTAGTAGGTGATTAGGACCAGTTTGGGAATGAATTTTATTGTGCTTGGCCGTCTACCTATTTAGTTTATTCCTTTATCACCAGAGTCTGAACTCCTTGAGGGCAGGGATTGAAAATTTTCATGTTTCTCTCAACAGAGAGGAGCCAGAGATAGTTGTTACATTCATTGATTCTATATGTGCTTTGTATATATGCACATAGAAATGCATACTTAGAGACTTGTATGTATACATAGGTGATACTAACAATAATATAAATAATAGGTAGTGTCTGATCACCAACACTGGTTAATGCCATCTCTGCATTAATTCCGTGAGGTAGGTACTGTGATCACCCCATTTTACAGAGGCTCAGGAGACTAAGCAGCTCTCCCAGAGATGCAACGTGAGTAAGTGGTGCTGCTTGGAGTGTGCCTCTCAGATGCTGGATTTTGCTTTGAAATTTATTGGCCTCAAGCTACCCGTCCTGTATCCTGTAGGAAGTCTAATTCCTTCTCTAAGGACTCTGAAAATATCTAGGGCTTATAGTTTCAGGTGACTGTGTACCTCCCTCCCCAGATCTCTAAACATGAGCCAGTAATGCCTCCCTCTCCGCTTGCTTTGAAGATTGAATGACATAATGTTTGCAAAATGCTTTGCCCAGTGCCTGACATATGCGTGCTCAGTACGCCCTCACTTTTATGACCTTGGCTCCTGGTGGCCACTTTCTCCTCCCTCATGCTGTTTGGTATGAAAGCCAGTTGCTTCTCTATGATTGCTCCAGAGCCTCCCTCTCAAAAATCTGTGTGTAAACCAGGCTTGTCCAACCCGCAGCCCGTTGTCTTCTTCTTCTTCCAATGTGGCCCAGGAAAGCCAAAAGATTGGACACCCCTGGTGTAAACAACTTTTCCAAGGCTTTGGGGCAGGGTACGTGTCAACTGTGACTACAACTTGAAAGCAAGAATCAAGCAACCTAGTTCCTAACAGCCCTTCAGCCGTCCTGCCTGCTGGAAACTCTCACAGGTCAGCACTGACCCAGGACTCCCCGCACAGGGTCCAGCAGATGAGAGTCGAGGGTGATTCCCAGAGTGGGCTCAGCAGTGGGCAGGGGGTGGCACTAGGGGCACAGAGCAACAGTCAATGATGAACCAAGCTCAAAAGATGTTCTGCTTTATAGGAGGGAGGGGACCCATTGGCGGGGAATGAGCAGGTCTGGGAACGGGGACAGGCTGAAGACTGGTGCAGGGGAGGAAGGAGCAAGACCAAGTGTTCAGGGTATTGGGGACAAGGTAGGGACCTTGAGCCGGGCACAGGGTCTCATCCTCCAAGGATGGAGGGAAGGTCTTGAAATGGGTGGAGATGACAAGACATTTGCAGGTCAGGGATCATACCCGCTGGCCTTCCAGGGTCACTTGAATGAGGTGTGTAGGCTCCAGGGGGAGTGTGTGTGCACAAGTGCACCCAGGAAACACACCTCCAGCTTGGAGGAAGGTCGTTTACATGATTGTTCTTGCTACTGGAAACAGGAGCCTTGAATTTTTTTGTTTTAATGGTGGATAAGTTGAACCCTTTCCTCTGATCAATAGCTACAAAAGGCTTGCTTTATTTAGTGGGGGTGTGGATTACCAATGCACATATGAGTGAATGGGATTAGTCTCAGGGAAAAAAAAAGAAAAAAGAAAACACCATGTTGGGCTAAGAAATATGCCCCAAAAGGACCACGGAATGAGCCACTTGCATGAGAATAAGTGACCATTGATAGCATTTCTTTTGGTGTATGCTTGGGGAAGGGTTAGGAAAGAATAAAAAAATAAAGTAAGAGTGTTGTAAGAGTGGTGCAGATTCAGGGGTAGGAAGCCAGTCCTCCTGCTCACTTGGGCACGTTGCACCTGCATCCTCTCACTGAGGCCACCTCCTTCACCTGCCGGCACCTGCCCTCCCTCCACTTCCGCCAAGCAGGGCCTTGGAGGTTTGAGACCACCTCATTTCTCTTTTTTCTGCTGTGATTTCCCTGTCACAATGGGTGTGTGTTTTGTGATTTTCCTTCCTCAGAAGCCCCCTAAGCATATTAAGACCCTGGTCTCCTCTGAATTCTGATCACGTACGTATCTTAAGCAAAATGTATGGAATGCATCATTGTTCTTTATGCTGCATTCTGGCACAGTGCTTGAGAACATTCACTGTCAGGAAAACAATTGCAAGCCTATCATTGGAGTGATAATTTATCTTCTTGTCTGCCTTCATTGTGTTTGGCTATTATTTATTGTATTGTAAGGTACTTGTTAAGACCTTAAAAGAAATACGAAGACTAGTTGTTCTTTGCAATAAAAATCAGCATTTCATGTAAGCGCATTGAAATATGTGCTCGGAATCTCAGGAACTGGGCCCATTGGTAATAGAACCCTTTCCCCACAGAACACAGAGGGCCAGAAATGCATACCAAGCTTATTCGTTGGTGGCTTCTTTCCATGACCTATGGGCAGTAGGTGTGGTCTGGTGTGTCTGCTGTGTCTGGTACTATCCTAACAGTGTGTGTTCTAACTGAAATGCCCACTAGACTCACATCTCAGTCTAAATCATGCTGATTTTGATGTCATAGTGCTAGTGTCAGGGAAGGTCATGCTGTTTGCATCATTGTAAGTTCACATGTATATGTTTTCCTGGTTTCTTCTCAAATACCATTAGAGGAAAGTTGCTGAGAGTTCTTGTAAAAATGTGAATCTTTAGCTGTGGCATAGATTTTTCTCTTTTTGGTAATATTTTAAGAGGCTTCTTGATATTTGCCTGGGGATAACTTGACTTTCTTGTAATATATCTCTATTATTTCCTTAAGTTGCCTAGACTTTTCTGTACATCTAATATATGGTATAATATGTTATTAAAACTTTTTTTTTTAATAACACAGACACAAAAACACAAAAGCTGATTTTTCTCTCATTCAACAAAATGACAGTGAAACTCTAAGGCCAGACCATATTACTCAATTCGAATTCTGGATAGGGAAGAGTTTAGGAGGCCATGCTTATCGTTTTTACTCATACAAGTTACTGAAACTTACTCACCAGTCCATTGGGGATGTCTTTGGACATATGACACAGTGATTTACAGCATGGTGGTTATTAACTAATCCTTAATAAGAGAAGCATTCATCACTTAGCACGGTGGTTTCCGCCTCATTCAGCTTGGCTCTGATGTGATGATTTTGGCATTCAGGAAGTGTTGGAAGGTTTCCGTGTTTGGCTGGTGCACATTTGAAGCATGAGGCAATGCTGACAAAATTCGTATGTCATGCGTTCCTACCCATGTATTTTCTCCTGAGTTACATGCTTCTAGCACTGTGCATTAAGAAAATGCAGAACTCTTTTCCTCTACTGAATCCCTTCCCACACTGTCCACTATAGAATGATACAGTAGTTCCAGTGTGTCATATTCCAGGTCCAAAGCCTCCTTCTTAACCCAGATCTAATCCTCATGAAGAGATAGAGCATAAAAAGTTTATGAACATCAGGATCCCACATGCCTTTATCTTAAATGGCAAAAGAAATTATATGTTCTTAGCTCAACCAACTCAAAAGCACAACCCTACTCCCCAAATACACAAAAACTCTGAAACTCCAGTATAATGTATCAAGAATTTCTGCCTCACATAAAGCACTTGAAACACTAAATGTTTCCTCAAGACTGAATTTACCTTCATGGCAAGGATGTCAGAGCTTGTGTGTCATCATGGGGTCATGTGTCCAGCCAGCACTTGTGATGCTTCGTGACTGTAGACTTTCTCCACGGTGTGGGCTTTATTAGGCCTCTCGGATCCCTCACTACTTCTCAGGGTTTGCCACTTTCCTGGAAAACCTTTTCCGTTAACAGCATGGGGCCACCAACAGTGATGTAGCACATTTACCACCCCACACAAGGTCGCCATCCTGTTGGAGAATGGCTGAGACGCCGCTTGCCTCTTACCCCTGTCCCAGCCCAGCCGTGAGTGTTGCCCTGGGCACACACTGCTTGGAATGCAGGTTAATGTCATGTGTCAACTTGGCCACGCATGCACAGATACTTAGTTAACCCTTATTCTGGGTATGTCTGTGAGGGTGTTTGTGGATGGGTTTAACATTTGTGTCCCTGGACTGAGTGAGGCAGGTGCCCCCTAGATATGGGTGGGCCTCCTCCACCAGCCAAAGTCTGAACAGAGCAAAGGGGCTGGCCCTGCCCCAAGGAAGAGGGACTCCTCCTGCCTGATGGCTTGAGCTGCGATACTGGTGTTTTCCTGCCTTTGGACTTGAACTAAAACATCAGTTCTTCCTGGGTCTCTAGCTTGCTAACTGCAGATCTTTGGACTCATCAGCTTCTATATGTGTGGGGGCTGATTCATTCTCTCTCTCTCTCTGTCTCTCTCTCCATACATAGGTATACTACACACATACACATCTTTATATATACCTACATATATATACATACAACCCTATATATACACACACATATGCATCTATACACACATACATACACACCTATATATACACATACATATATATACACACACACACCCCTGCATATACATATACACCTCTATACACACACACATGCACACATATCACCTACTGGTTTTGTTTTTCTGAAGAACCCTGACATATACTGGTGTAACAGGCTTTCTATTTGGATGGTGAACTAGGGCTAAAATGTTTTGCAAGTTGTTATGGAAAGTATAAGGATAGTGAGGGGTCACAGAGTGAGGAAAGTCTGTATATAGAGACAAGAAGGATTTCAGGTTTCATTTTGAACTCTGGATATTTGCCTGGGAATAACGACTTTCTTGTCATTTATCTGTATTATTTCCATAAGCTGCCTGGACTTTTCCATATATATCTATTATACGGTATAATACTTTATTAAAACAATTTTAATAACAGACACAAAACACAAAAGCTGATTTTTCTGTCTTTTGACAAAGGTGGCAGAGAAACCAAGGCCAGACCATATCACTTAATTAGGATTATGGGAAGGGAATATATTAGCATAATTCAATCCATTCATTTCCCTCAATCCCTGTAAACAGAACTTCAAGTTAATTTGGGTTGAGGCACAGCTCAGTGGGAGAACAGTTCAGTTTCAGAGTGTCTCCAGCCACCTGACCATTGAGTCTGTGGGGGGCTCAGTGGTCAGGACTGTGTTTATGTTGATTTAGGTTTTGGGCGTCGTCCCTGCGTACTGTTCTTGGGAAGTGTGCTCTGTGCCCACACTCCTCACCCCAGTAGGAGCTGCCCTGTGCACGTTCAGGTTGCAGCTGCGTCTGCCTGTGAGCTGGGTGGGAACTGCCTGCCACAGATCAGGGAGGAACTTAGCAGAGAGGGGAGGGCATGTTCTACTTTGTGCCCTCTTGTTCAGCACAGTCACTTGGCACTGGGTAACAGGAAAAGAAAATGTGCTTGGCGAGGCAGGGTGTGATGAGTCAGCCCTGGCTAATGCCCCGTGGTCTGGGTGCTGGCATGCAGGTTTCTTGGCACTTGCCTGAGAACTCGTGGACATGGCCGGAACACTGGACACCAGCCACACACTGAGTCCACGCCCAGCATACCAGCCTCTAGCAGGCTTCTAAATCTAAATCTGCCTGGGTGAAACAATAGAAAATGTTTATTAGGGGATTGTACTTTTACAAAGAGTGCCCTGACAAGCTTTTGTGTTTTGTTTGGGTTTCTGGTGGAGATTACTGGAAGGCTGTGGGTGGCCTACCTAGAATAATGACACCCGATTCAGACAGCTGGACTCAGAGGGATTCTGCTCCACCCAGAAACAGCAATGTTACATTCTCTCTCGGGTTTTGTTTTTGTGGCGGTGAAGGAAGGTTTGTCTTATGTCCTGTGTTCATTTGGGCGAGCCAGATGCCCATCTTCATTCCTGTATGTTAGTGGTGGGTTTCTACTGGCTTCTCAGGACTAAGTGGTTCTCAACCACCACCCACTTAGGGAGATTCACTTTCTTCTATGATGAAGGGTTAGTGTGCTTAAAAGGCCAGTTAACTCAAAGGTGGAGATTAACATGGGTATTTTTCAGTGACTGTGGGAATGACCATTTCTAACATGTCAGGTAGTAGGGGGAAAGTCGTTAGGGACTCATAAGCCAAGAAAAATGAAAATGCAATAACATCCACAGTCAGTCGCCTGTGGAGCTGAGGATTTGGTGTGAGTGAATTTGCACCCAGTGGGTGAGACTGTGTCTGAACCCAAGCAGGGAACCCCAACAGGTAGGGCCTGGAACAAGGACCCTTGCCTAGGAGAGGGCCACCTGATTTCCTGCCCATCCAGGACTTTGCAGAAGAGAGAAAGAGGGTCCAGGAACAAGCTATTCCCTGCTCCCCAAAGACCAGCTCCAGATAAGTACACATGGATAACCCCTGGATCAGAATCAGAAATTGTCTCTTCTTACCCCAGGGCTTCTAGCCATGGCCCTACCACTCCAGCCCTCAGCTCACTGCCCCAGCTGTTTTCCCCCAGATGCCCCCTTAGCAACTGTCACCCTAGGACTCCCCATCACCTCCACCCCGGGCCGTCCTTCCTAAAACAGCATTCCCTAGTCTTCTTCCTTTTCCCCCACAGTCTGCCTAAAGTATATTTTTTACCAACAAGTGAGGTGACGGCAGCCCACCTGTCTGATGACACCAGGATGAAGGACCTGTCTGGGTGGGGAGAAGGATGCCCTTGTTCCATGATGATTCTGTGTCACCTTTCCAAATGATGAAATCTCAAACATGAAAGGTGACTGGGGAAATGTAACCATAATAGGTTCCTTGCTCGATGCACACAGGAGTCCGTACACTGATACACTGGGTTGCAGCAGAGAAAGAGGCTCAATTGTAGGGTCCCTGAACGAGGCAATGGGAGAGAACCTCAAATCCACCTCCCTGAGGAATTTGGGGTTAGGATTGAGGCTTTTGGAGTGGCTGAAGTGTGGAGATCGTTGATTTGTGGAAGAGTACAGGGTGACTTCGTGGGACAGGGAGAGAAAGAAGCTATATTCTCCGCCAATCCCATTCCCCTGTGGGGGTCTTCAAACTGGCTGCTGGAATTCCGGGTCTGAAAAACATCTTAAGTGATCCTTAAACAAAAGCTTTATGGCTCTAAGGTCAGAGATCCTGGAACAGTGGGGGTGCAGATGGTCAGTGTCTAGAACTACGTGACTTTTTGCAACAAGGAAATGGGCCAGAGTGCAGCCTGATGCATGCTGCTTAGAACTGTATTCCTGTCCAGAAGTCGGCATGCAATTCTTCTCACCCCTGTCGCTTACGAAGAGATGTAAAAATAACTGTGACTTTGAGGAGGAGTCCCTTTTCCCATTGTAAAACCTACCATGTACCTGGGAAGAAAACAGATTTACCCGCTTAGGATGTATGTTCCTGGTTCAAGCTATTACAGTGTCTTTGAGCCCAAATTGCTAGAGAAATCAATTCCCACCTATGAGTGAGAACATGCGGTGTTTGGTTTTCTGTCCTTGCAAACAATGAGAACACTTGGACACAGGGTGGGCAACAGCACACACCAAGAAATCATCAATTTTTACTTTGAGTTTAGGGAATTGATGTTTTCTGCTGTCACTTGAACAGTATTCTAGCTCTGTAGGGAAAAAATATAGAAGCACCAGTTTCCTAAAGTCATCTCAAAATCAGGTTTTGTAAGTTACCAATTGACCTTTGTAAAACTGGAGACATTTTTCACGTGGTGGGCCCTGAGCACACATGCAGTCTTTGTATTTCTGACTTGCTGTGGAGTTGCTGGTCTGGGCAGTGTCTCCTCATGTCGAGGTCAGAATTCTCATCATAAGTAGGCTTTTCCTAGGGATGGAAGGTCAGACTTGTTTGCTTCGAAAAAGACTGAAAAACAAAACCCTTTCAGACAGCAGGTTGGTTTTGCTCCCTGCTTTCAGGCTGCAGTGGAGGAGGATGGAGTCCTGTGCTGGAGTGGGACCCCCCGCAATGGCCACCCGCATGCCGGCCGCAAGTTCTCACATCGCATCAGAACTCGTGACTCAGGTTTTGTCCCTGAACGTTTCTCTCTGTCCCCCACACAGGATGCACATCCGGAGCTGGGAAGAGGAATAGAAAGGGAACAGAAATTCCCGTGGGATTTTTATTCAGTCAGCAGCTTCTAGTTCCATGGTTAATTCTTCTTTGCATCCAATGTTTACAACAAAAGGGGGCAGGTTAAGCTTTATATCGCATTCAGCTTCATAAAACTGTCCTGACAGTCTGGGAATATGTTCGTCTTAAGACTTGAAACAGAAGCTAAAATGTTCTTGAACAAGCAAAATTTTGCAGATCTTTTACTTCTGGGAAAGGGGTAGCAGTCACTTCTCAGGTCATCATTATTTGAAAAGCTGTAAGTATAATAAGAAAAATATGTCACTCTGTGGGAAGAAGTAGCAGAAAGTTGAACTTACGAACTGCATCAGTTGCTTCAGTGATGGCAGCGCCAAGAACCGCACTAGAAAATTCCAAATACTCTTCTCCGGACAGACAGCTAGGCAGATATACACACAGGGCTTGGTGCAGTTTCCAGCCACTGCCTTGGGGTAGCCTTTAGGTGAGAGCTCCTTCTGAGATACGCATACTAGTTTCCCATGAACAGACTTTGACCTAACTGTGTATTTTTCAGCAGGGCTAAGTTCTGAGTAAGATCCAAGAATACGGATGCAAATCTCAGTGGGGGTTTGTACTAATGTTCCAAAGCTGTCATTCTGAGAAAGAAGAGCAATTTGGAAACATTTGAAAACAGATGATAGTAGGCTGGCTTTCTTTTTTTAATGTATCAGCGTGTAATGGGTGCAGGAATTAGCCAAGTCTGTTTAAAGCAGTGCCCTGTCTTTGGCTCAGCAATGGCTCAACACTGGGATGAGCTGCACTTGTGATAATATGTGAGCATTGAGTCAGGGCTCACTGGTCCACGTCAGAGCCAGCAGAGAAAGAGGGCTGGGGGCGGGTCAGCGAGTTGTCTGTGAGTCCTTCCCGCTCTGTCCAGGCAGTGTGCTACTCGGGAACACCACGAGTGGGTGCCGTTTTTTTTTTAAGTGACTCCTGTTTCTTTCCCAAGCATTTTCTTGCATTAAGGCGTTTAAGAAAAACAGTCTTGGAAACTGCTAAGAGATGATCTGCACATTCCCTCTGAAATCATTTGAACCTAATTGTGAAGTGTTGGTTGTTTTTCATATGGCTTCCATTTGTGAGAATCGTCAGGATAGGAAATAGCGCACACAGCAGGGGCTGCCACGTACCACACATCTTCTGAAACGCCACTGGCCACATTCGAAAACCTCTCTCAGGAGAACTGGAATGATCTGCTTTTAGCAGGAAACTGAAAAAGTGGTTAGGACCAGGGAGTATTGCAGAAGTAGTTCTCGTCCATCGCCCCAAGTATCTCATTTATGCATTGGAGAATACCATTCACATTGAACCTTCCTTCAAAGATTAAGGGAGTATCTGACACACACACACACACACACACATTACAAAAGGGACCGTCGCTGGTTTTGCTTGAGTTAATCCTAATGACTTTGAAAGAAAAAAAAATTGAACCCTTCATATTTATATCTAGAAAACTACTTAATGTAAAAGAAATAAATATATTACACTTAACACACTTAACTCAGTTGTCTAATTAGTGTTACAGAGAGTAGTACCTAATTTCACTTTCTTTTTTTTTTTTTTTTTCTTTTTTGAGATGGAGTCCGGCTCTGTCGCCAGGCTGGAGTGCTGTGGCGCGATCTCGGCTCACTGCAACCTCCGCCTCCCAGGTTCAAGCAATTCCCCTGCCTCAGCCTCCCGAGTAGCTGGGACTACAGGCACCCACCACCATGTCCGGCTAATTTTTTTGTATTTTAGTAGAGATGGGGTTTCACCATGTTGGCCAGGATGGTCTTGATCTCCTGACCTCATATTCCACCCGTCTTGGCCTCCCATAGTGCTGGGATTACAGGCGTGAGCCACCACCCACGCCTGGCCCTAATTTCACTTTTAAACAAGTTCTTTTGTCAGTTTCCAGTAAATTGTTGCCACCCACCCTTAGATACACCCACCTCCCAGGAAAAAAATCTATTAACTGCCTCCCTGGCTGCCTGTGGTGCTGGGAAGTGCATGTTGCTGTCCATATTGCATGCGTTCATGTTCGCCATCTGCACACTGATTGGGAATTCCATGTTGATGCACAGGAGGAATCTTGTGTGTTGAGTATACAAAATGTTAATAGCTTTAAAAATATTGAGTCTTTCTTTTTTACCAATTAGTAAGTTTATTCTTTGATCCAGAAATGATATCCAAATTGTTTTCCATTTTTTTTCCCTTGCAGCAAGTTGTTTGATCTTATTTGCTTCTCAAAACTCACAGTTAATTTTGCCTGAACTTTCCATTATAGTTCAGTGCAGCTGGATAGGATAACAGTGAGTAAACAAAGGGAATGTCACATAGTTTATCATTTTAAATGTCCTTATGCAGAAACTTGGCTAGTTTTCTATTTCTGTATAGGAAATTTAGAAAACAAAGGGGAGAAAATTAATCATTTATATTTTCTAATACCATCACTTCTAATATCTTGATGTATTTTCCATAAATATTTTCCTCCCTTGTAAAATGTCATGGTAATCATCATATACATGATGTTTATTTTCTGCTTTCTTTAAATTATAACAAAGCTCTTTCAATATTGCCAAATAGACTTAAAATCACTTTTACCATTTTAAAATTTTAAATGATTATAAAGTCACAGAAAGCTGCAAAACACGTGGCAGAGGTCCTTTGTCCTTCAGCTGGGCTCCACCTTGTACAACCACAGGGCAGTATGAAAACCAGGAATTTTACATTTGGTACAATCAAGAGACCTTATTCATATTTTACCAGTTTTACGTGTACTCATGTGTGTGTATATGCGTTCTCTGCAAATATATCACATGTGATTTGTGGCAATACCATCCTGAAGATATAGAACTGTCCCATCACCACAAAGATCCCTCATGGTACCCTTTTATGGATGTGCACACACACACACTCTGACACCAACCATCCCTCACCTCTTGCAACCACTAAACTGTTCACCTCTATAATCTTGCATTTCAAAAATGTTACGTAAATGGAATCATACATTGTATAATCCTTTGAGATTGGCTTTTTTTCACTGAGCATAATTTTCTGGAGATTCGTAAAACTTGTGACTAACAGTAGTTTATTCCTTTGCATTGGTGCATAGTATTCCATGAGGTGATGTACTGCAGCTTGTTGAGCCATTCATTCACTGAAGACCATTTGGGCTGTTCGAGTTTTTGCATCACAAATAAAGCTGCCATGAATATTTGAATACAGGTTTTTGTGTGAGCATAGTTTTGATTTCCCTGAGATAACTGCCCTGGAGTACGTTTGCTGGGATATTTTGTTTTGTAAGACACTAACCAGACTGTTTTCTACAGTGGCTGGAACATTTTGTATTCACACCAGCAATGTACGAGGTCCAGTTTCTCTGCATCCTCACCAGCGTTTGACGTTTATCACCATTTTTTTTTTTATTTTAGCAATTCTGAGGGGTATGTACTGATACTTTATTGCAGCTCTCCACTTCTCTAATGACTAATGATGTTGAGTATATCCTCATGTGCTTATTTGTCATCTGTGTATCTTCAGTGGTGAAATGAATGCTTGTTTCTCTTCCCCATTTTCTAATGGATTGTTTGTTTTGTTCTACTGTTGACTTTGGAGAATTCCTTATATATTATAGACATAGAACCTTTGTTGGACATGTGGTTTACAAACATTTTCTCCCACTCTATCGCTTGTCTTTTCATCTCCTTCACAGAGTCTTTGCAAAACAAAAGCTTTAAATTTGATGAAGTTTGATTTCATTTTTTTCTTTGATGAATCACGGTCCAAGAATTTTTCCCTAGCCCTAAGTTTGGACAATTTTCCCCTATGTTTTCTTCTAAAAGTTCTGTAGCTTTATGTTTTATATTTATGTCTGTGGTTCATTTTCAGTTACTTATTGTATAAGGGATGGAATTTAGGTCAAATGTCTTTTTTTTTCTTTGCCTATGAATGTCCAGTGCTCCAGCATCATTTGTCGAAAAGGCTGCCTTTCCTCCATTGAATTGCTTTTCCAAAAGCAGCTGGGTGTATTTGAATGCTTCTATTCCTAAGTCCTCTATTCCATGCCATTGATCTGTGTGTCTACCCCTTCACCAACAGCACACTGTCTTGATTACTGTAACTATGTAGCAAACCTTAGCATCTGTAGAGAGATTCCTCCCACTTTCGTGTTTTTCAAAATTGGCTATGATAGGTCTTTTGCTTTTCCATGAAATTTTAGAATACACTTATCTATACTTAAAAAAAAACCTTTGCTCAGATTTTGATGGGGGTTGTGTCATACCTACAGGTGCATTTGTAAACAGTTAACATCTTTACCATGTTGGCTCTTCTGAGCTGTCAACATGGCATGTCTCTCCATTTATTTATGTGTTTGATTTCTTCCAACAGTGTTTCATAATTTTTGACACACAGATACTATACTTGTTTTGTTACTTTATATGTAAGTATTTCATCTCTTTGGAGTAATGGGAAATAGCATAATCACTCTGAAAGCCCACATAAACTTTCATTTGGTGGATAGATCATCATTTTCCTTATTCTTCTCCACTTGCTGGATGTTTGAATTGTTTCTTATTTCTTCACTGTTATAAATAATGTTACAGCTTGCTATGTGTAAACGTTTTTGATGAATTCTGAGGAGTGAGATCCCTGTGTCAGAAGGTGTGCACGTTATGCCATTGGTCGACCATGGAATTTGTACAGAATAGAAGCAGGCTTTCTGTTCAGGGCCCGCCAGTCTGCCCCATAGGACAGGTGCATTTCCTCTCACGGTGAAACTTCTTTTTCTGAAACATGGACTCAGTTCCTCTTGCAATCCTTTCCTGCATTGCAGCTGACTACTCTCTATCACAATTAATATAAATTTCCATATAAGGCGCAATTATTGTTTTTCCGAAAACATGACCTTGTGCTGCACACGTGCCATGGGTTAAGCAACCGCCGCCATCACTCTCCCGCCAGAATGGCCTCTTCTGATCCTTTAGCACATCATTTCCATTTGCCAAGATGTTATCAATTTGAATAATTCATCCTGATTTGCAGTCTAACAATTTTGCTCTGCCGGCTCTCATCGAGATCACAAACACCGTGCATGACGAGTCGGCGGCCGGCACCACTGCCGGGGAGCAGGCACTCAGCCGCCCACCTTTCAGAACCGTTTTGGGGATGAGACTTTCCCCATCACCCCATCGGTTGTGATATCTATTGCCATGGATTTGGTGGACTGTTTTAAAAAAATCCATTACTTAAGCAGCTTTTCCTTGCAGAGCCCAAACTGCCTTCCTCTAAGTCGGTGGTGTTGCAGTGCTGTAGAGTAAGTTGGTCCCGTGCACACTCCCGTTTCAGCTGCTGGAGAGGTGGATGCACGTCACTGGCCTCTCTTACCCCAGCAAGCATCCCTCTACTGGGTGTCTGAACGGTCTGATCAATACAGCCTTGCGTTTGTCCTCAGTACACTTGAAAAAGAAACTAATTTTGTCTACTTGCAGGGCTGAGGTGGAAGGATCGCTTGAGCCCAGGAGGTTGAGGCTGCAGTCAGCCAAGATCGTGCCACTGCACTACAGTCTGGGCGACAAAGTAAGACCCTGTCTCAAAAAAAAAAAAAAAAAAAAAAAAAAAAAAAAAAAAAAAAAAAAAAAAAAAAAAAAAAGAAAGAAAGAAAAGAAAAGAAAAAGAAAAGAAACTAACTTAGTGTGAGAAGCGCTCAGAGTTCCCAGCAGCTGGGCATTCTTGGGATGTGCATTTTCTTTCCATTCCAGTTGACTCAGCACTTTTTATTCTGCCTAACGGAAACATTGCAGCCTTCAGCAACTTATTCTGGTAAAGGTATTGACCAAACATTCACCAACATGTTGCTTTTGACAAAGAATGAGGAGCTCACATTGGAAACATGTAGATAACTGAGTCTGGGAGAAGACGATCTTTGTAGAGATTCTGTTTTTCCTTTTCTGCTAAAGAAATAGGAAATTTATCCCCATAGGTCTCACTGGGATATGACTATAGTTTTCTTGGTTATACTGATGATGTAGTTTATTATAATGTAGGTTTTTCCACTTGTGATTTTAAATCCTGTGTTATCAGTTTTCTCTCATCTCTTGGTGCAGTTTCATATTATATATCTCAGAGACAAAAAAAAATTTATTAGTTTTCCAAGTCAGGGTGACACACTAGCATAAATAATGTCCCATTTGGTGCACACCAGGCATGCGTCCTGGTATCACTGTCACCCTCTGTGGGTTTTTACCTGGCATTATTTTAAAGTCATGCTAAATAATACAGATGTATTCAGCCCCTTTAGGCACTCATCCCACTGCCCAGACCGGAGATGGTCCCATCTAAAGCTGTTCCACGAGGAAACACTGTGTTTTGACCTAACCTGCATGTGTGTTCCATCTTCCCCAAGTGTGAGGCTTCTCAGAGATCGTTCCCGTGCATCTTAATACATCATGTCAGTCAGTAGCTACTGTCTCGTTCCCTGATGCTAGCAATGAGTCTTTATAAAGCAAATCATTGAGGATAATTTTCAAGATGAAGTGGAAGGGGTCATGTAGCCATATACCTAAAACACCATGTCAGACACCAACACCCCAAGCTTCCGTGACAACTTCACACTGACGTTTCCTAGGGAGGTTAAGGATTGGAGGATTTATTAGAAAGAGCACACCCATAGAATGGCCGGTGTCAGGACTGGGAGCCCACGTGTGTGCAGGAAGCCCTGGCTCTCCACTCTTTGCACGTCTTTTCTGTGGGAAGGAGGCCCCTGCAAAAGTGGCGCTCCATCTGTCAGTCACCGTTTATAAGCACAGCTTTCAGAGTCCAATTTGCATTGACTGTGATTTATAAAAATACCAGCAGAGACTGAGGGCTGAGAAGAAGGGAAGGCAAAATAATCCGCGGGAACAACAGGCAATGAAGGCGAAGGCAGAAACAGTGGCGGAGTGGCAGGGTTTAATTAAAACCAGAGAGGAAGCGTCCTGGGGAGGTTCCTCTCTCCTCAGTCACTAAAGCGAACAGGGACGGGGTAGGGAGGCAGAAAGGCAAGTTTGAATAGAAAGAGAAAAGAAAGGAGAGAAATGCCAAGCCTGGTTTTGCTGCTTCTCCTCCTTTCTTCCCATAATCTCTGTCCACTCAGTGCTGCTGTGTTCTAGGAACCTTACATTATTAGCCCAGCCTCAGTTCCAAGGAGCTTCAGTGAGTAGCTTCACGGAGACTTCTCCCCGAAGAGGAAAGGAGCCCCAGCAGTCAGCCCACTCCTGGATTGTCACTGTGCGTGCGGTGACTGCAGTGACTACTCTTGGATGCTAAATCACTTTCTTTGGTCAGAAAAAGAAAAAGCGATATTCTAGGGTGGATGAGAACACAGAACTCAGCCCTGTTCTTGCACATTGCCTTCGCTCCGCGGATTCTGCGGCATCCATTTGAGCATTGCATCGAATAGACGCAGTTCAAACTCTGAAAATGACCGGGGTTGAAATGGAGACCTTGTCTCACTGAGCAGGCCTGCCCTCTATCAAATAGAGAGGGTCACACTCCTGAAATTTCAGCACTTCTATCTGCGATCTTGACATGGCATCCGGTATTTTCCTTTCTCTTTCCTTCTCCTGCTTCCCTTCCTCCTATGATTTTGTGGCAGATTTATTCCTCTTAAATTAAGCCATCTTTGTTTCACCTAGATTCCAGCAGGCGCCCATGTCACCAGCCTGATTTCCATTCTTGAGGGTACTGGTTCTGCTGTACTAAATGGCTCACTTATATTTAGCTTTTTAGAAATGGAAGGGAAACTTTTTGTAGAAATGGTTTCCTAAGGAATTGATTGGACAGCTGCAGCTGGTCCCATCATTTCATTTCACATTTGCTCACAACAGCAAAAGCGGACACATTTGCGGAGACGCAGAAAGGGCAGTTGAAAGAGCAGAGAAGGCCCCAGAATTCGCGAGCCGTTACTGCTCTAAACGTCCTAGGCCCTGGTCAGAATGGAAGCAGCATTGCTGGGAGCCTGGGTCCCGGGCCTCGGATGATCTGAATTCTGGTCCCTTGAATAGGAAGATGCCCAACCTGCTACATGGGAGATTCCTTCTGGTTCTTAGCGTCTGTGGTTCAAATGTCTAGCTATTTTTATTTCATGTTAGTAATCACAAAAACGGCCTACTGGAGGATTTTTGTCATAGGTGGCATGTGTTCACTGGTGCAGCCAGCTTTCAGGGTAACCAAAGGCCGAGGACCCCCAAGCTATCAGAAGTTGTGCCGCAGATGGCACTCACTCTCCGGGGACTGTTCCTGCACAGACACCCCTCTACTCTTGTCAGCAAGTGTGCTGCTGTCTTTCCTTTCCAGAAGAGGCTAAAAAGCCATTTAGTGAATCTTCTCTCCCTTTAAAAGCATTCCTGAACTTCCATTCTAGCGGCATGGTAGACTAGGTGTGGCCAGCCCTCATACGAAACACAACTGAAAGTCCTGGATCAAGCACCCCTTCGAGAATATTTACAAGTGTGAGTGAGCTGGGAAGTGAGTAAGGAATACACAGAGGCCAAACCCTGTGTTAGAGCAGGGAACCCGAGAAGGAGACAGATAAAGCCCGCTTTCTCCGGGAGGCCAGGTGACAACCTGGTGAACCGGAGCTTGGCTGTTCACAGCCTCACAGGGCAGGGGAATTGGTGACAAATCCCAGGGCGGGCCCCAGGCAGACCTCTTGCCCCACTGCCTGCATAAAGCTGGGACTTTAAGGAGCTCCATCCCAACGTAAGAAAAAGCCAGAACAAGACCTGTCTATCTCACATACGCACTCACGTATGTGCATTCCACAGGTACACGTGTGCACACACACATGCACACACTCAGGACAGTTACCTGTGATGGGCCTCTAGAACTGGACCTCTGGGAGCAGCCCCTGCTGGAGATTGAGATTTGAGAGTTGTCAGTGTTTATTTACATGGTATGTAAAGCCCTGAGACAGGACGAGGTTCCAATAACTACATGGAGACAAAAGGCTAGGGACTGCGCCCAGGGGAAAGGTGACCTTGGCAGACACAGAAAGAGGGGTAGATGGGAGCTAACCTAGGGGAGAAGGATGTACTGGGATCCAGGTGAAGGGAGTGTTTCAAGCAAGAGGAGGTGAACAGCCATGCCCAGTGGTATGGAGGATGGAAATTTGGTCACTGGATTTAGCAACGGGTAAGATTTGGATGACTTGAGAAGGGCGCCTTTGGTGAGATACTGAAAGTCAGATTCTAGGTGAAGCCAAGTTCAGAGATTCCAGACCCAGGAGGCCTTGCCCAGGACCTGGAATCTGCATTTTAACAAGTTCCTTGGGGTGATTCTGAAGCAGGTGGGCAACATACAACATTCATATGTTCAGAACCTCCAGGACACGATACTGTTCCTGGGCAAGTGTGTCTGGCTTTTGTGCCTTGAGAGAATGACTTGCGATGCGGTGCTCTGTCTTTAAGCCTTTATACGATGCCAGCCTCTTTGTCACCTGGGATTCAGGAGGGACTCCACCAATGCTGCCCTCAAAGCCAGACTCTTGTCCACCTGCTCATCTGTTCACGCCATCAGCAGCAGAACAGTGCTGGCTTGATGGGACCTGTGAGTTGGAGATAAGGTGCTTTCCTTGTTCTTTTCCACATTTTCATAAAACCACCTGTGTAATACTATATTCTGTTATTATTCTGGAAATGAATATCCTACACGTGAATCCGTGATTTCTAGAATGACCTCTGTCCTTTTTTGGAAATAATGTGAACCCTTGCCTATTTTGTTTCCTATGTCCTTATTAATATTCCACAACTTTTAATTTGCACTTTTTATAAATATTATCCCTTCAATGACATGAAGAACAAATGATTCAGAACAG
Organism: Rhinopithecus bieti; assembly: GCF_001698545.2. Taxonomy (NCBI): domain Eukaryota; kingdom Metazoa; phylum Chordata; class Mammalia; order Primates; family Cercopithecidae; genus Rhinopithecus; species Rhinopithecus bieti. Next base: position 337,404 of record NW_016804646.1, read on the forward strand.
AGGAAATGAACCAAGAAGGTGACTTTGGCCCAGAGAGAGGCATGCAGGGCCACAGTGGCCGACCTCCCTCGTCTTTCTCCCTGTCGCTCCCGCTTCCCAGCCGCTCCCATCAGCTGCTGAAATACCTGCCCGGGACTTCCTTGCAGTCATTGGAATTTTGAGTGCAGCTCTGCAGGAATTTTAAAAATTCCTTGTCACGATTTATCACATTCAAACATCATTTAAACAGTTTATACCTCCAGTTTTTCTTTCTCACGTTACAAAATATTTGGAATTGTTGCTTATCCCCTCCCAAAGCTCTCAAGTTAGCTTTAAAATACCGTTTTACAGGAGCTGTGCTGGAAACCACATGCTCCTGCCATGGATGCAGCGGATTCAGGAACAGACGTGATCTTCCTAAGGGATTGCATGCAAATCCTCCTCAAGTGCTAGATACAATTACCTGCCTTGTAAAACAGAAAAGACACGTATTTCAAAACGAAATGTGAATAACATTTTCATGCTAGTTGCCCCTTAGGGCAGTTGTCACGAAGGGATCCAGAAACCAGGACTGTCCAGAGACGGTTGCCATCAGCAGTGCCCAGGCCTATGGTGCTGGGGCTTCATCTGGCTGTTTCCTGTTCACACAGACCTGAGTGCGCGCCGAGTCCATGGAACACCAGATCTTGTTTTGATTTGTTTTGTTTTGGTTTTGGGGAAAGTGAAAAAGAAAGTTAAGCATCCTCAGGCAAGTTCAAGCTAAAATGTCACTGCGAAGGCAGAACTCTGAAGTCTAAAAGGTGATACTCTTGGGGATTTTTTTCCGTTGACACCTCAGATGCTTTGCTGTTAAAAACCTTACTGATTTGAAATGAGAAATTAACTGTATTGCAATATTATCAGGGAAGAAAACTGGAGTTTTTTGTGTCATTTTAGGAGATGAAATTATGTACATACTTCAGGTACATTTGCTCTAAATACTTTGACAGCAAGAATCTGCACAAAATCTGAAATGTTATGAGATATCCGCGTCGAAGGCTTTGATTCAAAACGTTAAAGAAATGACTGAAGAAGGCGAACTTCTGCAGTAGAGGTGGGGGTGTGGCGTGGACCGGAAGGCAGGAGGCAACAGGGGATGGCAGTTCGGATGTGCTTAGGAAGGTGTGAAGCCAGCCTAAAAAGCGGACTGACTGGGAGTAGGGGGACACTCATGGGAATCCCGAGGTGCCAGCAGCGTCCATGGCCAGACAGCATGGTGGCCTGGATGCTGTCACTCTTGCCGCAGAGCCCAGTCCCACAAAGGCGTGTCCCACAAAGGCAGTGAAGGGGGCCAGGACCCCTGGGACTGCACGAGCTCGTTCACCACAGCTGTGGGCCTCAGACCCTCCACAAAGAGCTGCTGAAGAAAAAGGAATGGAAATCTTTAGGAAACATACACAAGGGCTGGGAAACGTGCCCCAGGAAAGGGTGGTGGCTGCATCGCGAAGCCTCCCTGGCCAGCTCGTGCCTCCCCTGCCCCACACCTCTGGGCAGTGTTGAATTTTACTTTCTGTTCTGCAGTGCCGCCGTTGCCATGCTCACATTACCAGCATGAAGTCACAGAAGGATGTGCTTTGGGGGTGATTCCTTTTTTCATGGTGTGGGTGTCGCCTTAACACAGCTGCATGATGGGAGCTATTTTGGGAGGGAGGCTGGGGTTTGGATGACTCAAGTGCATGCTAGTCCTGTAGGTAGAGGATGTTAACAGACACATTGTGAGGAAAGTGTTTTAGTAACAGGAGTATTTTGTTGTTCTTTAAATGACAAATCGTCTGCAATTTCTTTCTTCCTTTAGTAGGTCAATGACAGGAAAAGATAGCATGTATGTTTCTATGGTGAATGTTTTTGGATTTGGTCTCCTGGCTTTGTTTTCTGTGCAGGAAGCCATCTCCAGCAGCCACGTGGACGGTAGTGGTTCTCACAGGCAGTGATACATGTGGATCCCCGAGGGTCTCGTTTTTATGTCCCTTTCCATAAACCAGGAGATTTCACCACAAATCTGCACAGTCTCCAGTGGCTAGCATGGTCCTGCAATTCTAGTAAGCCTGTGCTATGAAGGGAAGAAAGGCTTAAAATGTGATGTTCGCTCACAAATTAGCATCTAAATATAATGCCCATTGGCTGAGCTGTGCCTCTAGCATTTTTACTTACTCATTCAAGAAGCAATTATGAAGCAACAAAATTGTAATTCTGCATCTTCCAACTGCACTCATATGAACCTCAGGATGGATTAAACAGAGTCAATTCTGGCTATACTCATTGTTTTCCCAAACAAAAAAAAAACCCACTGTTTTTACAAAAATAGCAAAGAATCTTTGACGATATGGAGACGGAAGTGTTTCCTTTAACTGTGAGAATGGAAAAGCCATAGATACCTGCATAGGCCTCTAATCCGCTGCGAGTTTCCACGGCTCAGACACCTCATCTGCTTTTATATGTGCCTGTATTTGTAACATGGAGGTAATATAGCAAGATTTATAAGTAACTGTTTTGAGAAACTGAATTTTTCAAGCATTATCATGTAAGTTATTGCTAGTGTGATTTCATTTGAAAGTCTTCACTCTTAGACGAAAACAGAGGGTGGAAGCACTTGGCTTCAAGGTCAGTCCTTGATGCGAAACCCACCTCTGTGACTTCCAGCTATTAATGTGTAAGCTGAGTCTCAGGAGAAAATCTCCACTTCACAGTTTCTTAATGAAAAGAAGCAATGATGAATGAGAGGCCCCTGGTTCCCGGAGTACGCTGTGCATACAATTCCTGGTTGCTGTTTTTGGATGTGCGTTTTAGCCAGCAGTTTCTGAAGCTTTTTAGCCCCTCACCCTGTGGTAAAACTGTAGAAAGGGATGTACGAATGTACAGATAGTGGAATGGAAATCTCAGAGAAATACGGAGAGAAATTCAAGGAACAGTTGGGCTCGAATGTCTCATGTTGGGAGAAACACCTCCTTTCCAGTGTTCCATTTCCAGGGCCTGGCACTTGGGCAGATGGCCTACCCCTTTACAAGGGAAGTCATGTGACTCTGGGGACAGGAAGCTCTGTGATGAAAATTTGTAGTGTTTTCTGTCAGTGTTTTCACTTATAGACTCTTTCTCCTACAGGGAAATCTTGCTTTCTGGGCTGGTGGAAAATCTCACCTGACTGCTTCTTCTGAAATATAACCTATGGGATGGCAATGACATGTTCTTTGCATTAGCTTTGACAAACATACCAGGGATAGTGTGAATCAGAAGGAGAAGGAAAACAAGCTGTCTGCATTTTCCAGACCACTTCTCCACCTAGGAACCCATCAATGTCCTTTTGGTGTCATTTTGTTCTGTAGTTGCTATATTCATCGTACCAGAACTTCTGCCCAGAAATAGATTTCTTTGAGAGTACCCTTAGATTTTTCTGAGGTCCTGATAAGACCAAATGACAAAAGTCCATGGAGAAAAGAAACTGTGAAGGCCCACGGGGTGCACACGATAACTGCACATGTCACCAAGGTGATTCCATAAAACTAAACGGGCCGGGCGTGGTGGCTCACACCTGTAACCCCAGCACTTTGGGAGGCCGAGGCAGGTGGATCACGACGTCAGGAGATCAAGACCATCCTGGCCAACATGGTGAAACCTTGTCTCTACTAAAAATACAAAAATTAGCTGGGCGTGGTGGCAGGCGCCTGTAGTCCAGCTACTTGGGAGGCTGAGGCAAGAGAATTGCTTGAACCTGGGAGGTGGAGGTTGCAGTGAGCCGAGATCGAGCCACTATACTCCAGCCTGGGAGACAGAGAGGAGACTCCATCTTAAAAAATAAAAATAAAATAAAAAAACTAAATGGTGTCTCCACTTTTAAACACCAGTTCTAAAATCCGTAACAGACCCAGCTCATGGTAAAGTCAGGGAAGGGGGGAACTGTGAGCGACTCAGAGGAACTCCTTGCAGTGTATTTCTCACCCGTGCTGCTCTCTTGCAGGAGGAAGGCATTGTGAAGGAGATTGACATCAGCCATCATGTGAAGGAGGGCTTTGAGAAGGCAGACCCTTCCCAGTTTGAGCTGCTGAAGGTTTTAGGACAAGGATCCTATGGAAAGGTAAGTTCAGCCCTGGCTGGCTCTTGAGTCTCATTCCTGAACACAAAGGACACCTGGACAGAGCCCCTCTGGATGAAAATTGCAGGCAGTCCTCACCTGCAGGGCTGTGATCATGGGAACCTGGACAGGTCAGAACCAGGGCCTCACTTTGCACAGCCAGAATTCCAGTGGCACAGGGCTGGGCCGTGCCAAGTGAGGACATGTACTGCTGGAGCCATCACATGCACATTTGCTCCCTCTTTACCAAGAGCATTGGCTCTTGGTAAATCATCACCAAGGTGAGGAGGGTTATTGACCTGAGCCAACGTATCTTTGAAAGTGCATTCTAACAGCTGTTTTCCCCAGAGAAAGAAAAAATAAGAGAAGAAGAAAAAAAAAAGAAAAAGAATCAATTCCTCTGGATTGGGCACAGGGGCCAGGAAGGCTGGGGTCTGCAGCCTGCTGCCCTCCTCACCCTGCGTGATTGCCTCATGAAGCCTCAGCCTCCCCACCCACTAAATGGAGAGGATCAAACCTACTTTATACAGTTGTTCCATGGAGTAAATAGGGCACGAATCCCACCCAGCCATTGCCTAAGATGTACTTGTGCAGTGGAATTGTTCATTTCCTTTTTTTCCACCTTCAAATTGCAGCAATAAAAGCTAATTTCTTTCAGGAAATGAGAAATAGTTAACTCTTCATTTAATGCCACATCCACATACAGCAATATGTCAATAACGCTCTTCAATTACAATGACGTGTGACTTACTCCAGCACAATGCTAATTTCTCTGCCTCCTTGGGTTAGCTGTTAGAAATATATAGCCTCTGACAACTTGATTTCTAGAACATAAGGGCCTGAAATAAACCGTGAAGCCAACCGTTCCTTACATGTAAGCAGAACAGCCCTGGCTCTTTCAAGTAACTATTTTTGTGTGGTATGTAGACATTTACCAAATCTTTGCATTCTTCACATGACTTTGTGCCAAAATGCATGTGGCTCCTGTTAATTTAAGTGTAGAATGAATAGTACGTTAGTGTTCTGGATAATCCTACAGACCGCATGAACTGGATTGTTTGCAAAATTTATCTTTTGTCATGCTTGTAATGCAAAATATCTTTTTCTTTTCTCTTTCTCTTTTCTACGTGGTAATGTGGAAGGAACGTGTGTTTATATGATGTATACACAAAATACGCTCAATTAAACCATAGGAAATTACCGGCAACATTTTGGGCCTAAAAAAGTTTCTATTTAATATGGCTAGTTCATATGGCGTTTATGAAATAGGGGGATGAAGATTTCAGTTTCTCACAATGTTAAATAGCCATTACCAAAAAGCACAAAATCACAGAAGGCAGAGCCTGTGTAATGTGGTAGTGGAATGCCTCACTAGTAATTAGAAATGTAGAGAAAAAAGAGAGAGGAGAGTAATTTTCTCCATGATTTGAAAACAGAGACAAGCAAGCATTCTTTCCTTTTTCCACCTTTCAAGAGTGCTGCCCATGTGTTGTTTGAGAACAGATTCCACCTGTGGAAGCAGAGCATTGCCGAATCGTCTTGATCTGGAGGGAAGGAGTGCTGGAATACGTCCCACAGGGGAGGCCCAGGAAGTGTCTGGGGGGCTTTGGTTGACTGGGCTCTGTTACAGAGTGAATCTTACCAATGTCCTCCTCAGAAAACTTGGGTATTAAAGATGAAAGGAGAAAGCCTTTTCCAGCTCCCTCGTTCAGATTTCAAATTTTGAATTTTAATTTTGCTTTAAACAAACATGTTTTGGAAAACAAGTGAAATCATGGTGTTTGGCAGAATCCCGTTGGAATGATAATGTTCCTAACACTCTGTCCCTTTCCTTTCCAGCCTTTTCACCACTTCTAATTTTATCTTTACTTGTGTCTTTATTATATGAGGAATAAAAAAGTAAAGTTTCAAGAACAGTAGTAGGTAGGGGAAAGAGAAGGATGAGATAGTGGCAGTGCCCATGGGTGTCTGACCTCCAGGGATTACGGAATGGGCCAACTCTGGTAACGCCTGTCCAGAGCTGGTGTGAGGGGCGGGGCAGCAGGTCCAGGCTGGGGCTGGCGTGGGAAGGGAAGCTTAGGTATGCTCCATGGATTGATGTGAGCTGGATTCTGGAAAGAAGAGATATTATTCTCGAAAACGTTGCTTAGACATTTCCAGGGAAGGTTGGAGCCTAGTATCAGTCACTAGAGAGTCACAGATACAAATTGTATTTGTCCACATCGATTAGTTTGTGGTGAGTTTTTTTAATTTAAGCAGAACTGATGACGAGAGGGAGAAGCTGTGTGTTCTAATGCGCCATGTTACTGTATTCCTCCTCTCTACATGCAAATAACACAACCTTATGCAAGAGTCGTCTTCCCTTTTGCACCTACCAGGGACAGAAGGACAACACTAAATTTCCTCATTCTGCAGAAAGCACCTGTTCCTCAGGTGTCCACCTCCTGCCTCCGCTCCAAAGAGCAAAGACCTAGCGTGAATCTGGATGTGACGTCCCAGGGCAGGCCTGGCCTGGGAGCCAAGTCCTTCAACAGGGCTCATAGTCGCCTGTCACTGAGCCACTCCATTCTTTCTCTCTTATTTAATGATGACATTGGAGACGCAGAAATGGATGACATGCAGTTTCTTCCCTTTAGACTTTTGCACTGATGCCAGCTCCTGACTTCAGACTGTGCCAGGAGCCATCGAGTGACTTGTCCCGTTGCCTGCCTGTGTGAGCCGCTTAGGCTCTCCGAAGTCACTGCTGTTTGCGTGATCAGCCGTAATAAGCTTGTTCCTGTGGCAGAAGCCGCACTTACCACCAGCAGGGAGGCGTCTCTGAGCTCTGAGCTCAGTCCTGCAGGGCGAAGCCATCATGATTTCATTGCTCTCTAGAGAGCAGGTCCATGGGTGGTGCTTGGGACCAGAGAAAAGCACAGAAAAGAGCCTTATCCTCAAAATGAAAAGCAATTTCAAGCTTGAATCAGGAAAGCAATGAAAGATGGTGAAGCTTGTTCAGTGTTGAAATGAGGGGTGCAGATCCAATGTTCCCTGTGAGCTCAGAGGAGGGAGGTGTGGGAACCACCCCCAGGCTGGGAAAGTGGCTTTGCCCTGGTCCCACCTCCTCACCTGCTCCTTATTTGCATAAGTGCCAGGGGTAGGATAGGAAACCTCTTTTCCTTTAAAATATTCTGGAGAATGAACTGTAGGTTATGATTCCTGCATTCTAAAAGGAACTAAACCAAAGTTTTAAAAACATCCTTGCTTTCTATGACTCTGCTGGTAGCATGATAAGAACAGGTCTTTAAATGTCTTCCTTTTGGGGGCAGTTGTTACCCAAAACTCCTGGAAGTGCACGCGGGCATTTGACTCCTTCTCGAAGGATTTTGCAGCCCAACAGCAACCTTCCAGTTCTGAGAGAGCTGAGAATTCTGCTGAGAGAATCAGCAGATCATGGTGATCCATGACATTGTGAGGCAGTTCAGAGTGACATCACACCTGTTGCCAGGTCGCAGAGTCTTTGCAATGCAGCACACCAAGCTGCTGGAGAGGCAGTTCTAAAAATGAAATGAGGGGGCTACACACAGCGCCCACTGGGTTAAGTATTAAAGACCCAGTGCCTGCATTAGCTCAAGGTTACAGTGTTGTTTTGGAACTTTTTCCACTACATTAAAATTGATCTTCAGTGACAAGAATGACAGCAGAGAGGGAGAGGGAACTGCACGGCGCCCAAGGGTCAAGATCCCTGCTGCAGACCAGCAAGTTGCCGCACTCATTACCGATATCATTTTTGCATTTTTTGCTGTATTTTGCTGCTCGTTTCAAGGTGCCGTTCCCCTCTGCTGGGTCCTCTGCTTGTGAGTCGGGCAGCACCTGCTGCAGGAATTCGCAGTAGCTGGCGCCACAGAGAAGCTTGGCAGACATTGGTAGGATGGAGTTTTTCCCGTTCTTTTAAAAAACAAAAGTAGAATTCTCTCTTCAGAACAGATAAGCATGAACACTAGCCGTGACCATCAGTCATCTCGTCTTTAAGGCCTAACATACAAGAGAGAAAAGTTTCATGTGTCAAGACCTATGCAAAATTTGACATCATTTAAACCAAATCTTAACTGGCAGCTGCCCCATGCGGACTTGGTCTTCGGTTCAGACTTGAGTGGAATGGGCTTCCTCTGCTCTTTGAGTTTCTACAGTCATACTTCTTATGGGTTAGGGGTTGAGTGCAGAGGTATAGAAAGTACAGACCCATTCAGGATATTCCGAAGGCCGGACCGTCCAAACACAAATCCTTCCTGTACCTTGCTTCCTTTTTCTTCAGAGTTCTCCCTTTTTGAAAGAAGGAGCTTGTTGTCTGCGAACTCGTGGGCTCAAGTGATCCTCCCACCTCAGCCTCCCGAATAGCTGGGCCTACAGGCATGCACTACCACACCCAACTAGTTTTATTTTATTTTACTAGATGTGGGGTTTTGCTGTCCTGCCCAGGGTGGTTGCAAATTCCTGACCTCAAGTGGTCCTTCTGCCTCAGCCTCCCAATGTGCTGGGATTACAGGTGTGAGCCGCTGAACCTGGCCCTTTGTTTTCTGATTATAAGAATGCCTCATTTTGGGAGCTAACGTGTCAGCTTTGCCGTAATGGAATGGATAGATTTATCTGTCACCAAACCAAAGTCCACCATGGGCTGGAGCAACTGCCGTGGCTTCCATCTTCCACACAGTGACTCAGTGACCAGATTGCTGAGTTTGTCCCACACTAGGTGTCCGCAGTTGCCACGGCAGGGAGCGGCAGCTGCAACGTTTTGCACCTGCTCTTCGTTGCCTAGGCCAGGAAGGTACACTCCTGCCCTCACTGATGTCACTGCCCAACTTACCTGCAGGATGCCGGAAAAATGTGGCGTCCCTGCCACAAACACAACTGTCCCTTGTTCCACCCCCCGCCCCCTGGTCTCTTTTGGAACCCAGGTTCCTCTCTGCCAGTGTGGCCTCTCCAGCAGCGGGATGCTCACGCAGCCTTGCCCAGCTCCTGGACTCCTGGGCTGCGGCTGCCTCCTCCCTGCACTGTCCTGGCTGGTCCCGATCTCCACAGCACCACTAACCAAGTCAACCTAGGGACATTAGGCACACGGACAGGCTGGAGAAATGAAAGGAGTTGCACCAGATGGAAGCTAAAACTGTGCATGGCATGTGACCTTCCCGTGATTCAAAACAGAAGATCTCAAGAGTTAAGCAATAATGTTTTTATCTCTGCAAAACTCCTGTCCTCAGACCACTGCCTTCACATCTCTACCTGCCTGTCAGGAAGCTCGCCCACTGCACAGAGGGAGCACCATGAGCAGAGTCCTTCCATGTACAGTAACTTCCAGGGCTACAGTGGGTGTACCAGCAACAGCCATGGGACCCCAAGCCCCAAGAAGGGCTTGTGCCTGTGTCTCCCACCACAGTGCGTGTGAGAGTGACGCCCCAGCTATCGCCCCAGGTCTGCATCGCAAGCTTGTTTATCCAGCTTTGGGGAGACACACACACACACACACACACACACACACACACACACACTCTACATCTCCCAGAGATGAATATTAACTGTTGATGACGGTATAGTCCACAACCCGGGAGAAGAGGGTGTGCCTGTGACTTTCTGGGACCTAATTGGGTCTGAGAGGCAGCATTTCATCGCACAGGATGATGCTGTACTGTCCTGCACCCTGGGTAGGGGGACTGGGGGTGCTTTCCCATGGACATTGTCTAGAAGATTCCCCCCTGGGGAGGGACTGTGATTCAGTAATGACGGTGATCGGGACGGATGGCAGGGCAGCAGTAGGGTCAGGAGTCACTTCAGGGGCACATGGTGAGAACATCACACTCATACAGCAACTCCGTGAATCCTTGTGTCTGTGCTGGTACCTTGTGTCTTCCCGGTCCCTCTTTATTTCTGCCTACAGAATTGACGCTGGTTGGTCTCCCTCCAGTTTGGCTGCCCTGGCAGCCCCTGCTCCTAGAGCCCCTGCACTCAGTGAGTGTCTAGACATTGCCCCTCCAGTCTTGGGGGAGTCAAGAGTGCAAGGGTCCTGGGCACGTCACTCTGCCCACGGCACATGAGCCTGCTGCTCCACACGTATGCTCACTTGGGCCACCTGGAGTTTCCATGGAACTAGAACATCTCAAAGGCATCTATAGTGGCCGGTCTTTCTGGCTTTTTGAGGCTTAGTAAAGGAGATGTTTTGAGAAGGAACCACCCCACCTCGGCCCTCCAGCCACACTGCGTGGGCAGCCACACCAGTGCGCCGTGTGCCTGTGTCATCTCCATCATGCAAGCAGATGTTTGCATCTATTGGAAAACACTTTTAAGAAAATCAAGTACTATTTTCTTAATTTGCATGCAAGTTTTTTTTTTATACAAAGGAACTCCAGTTTTGTTTACTAAGTTTGTTCAAAAATCACTAATACAAATTTAAACTCAAGCTCTCAATTACCTTTTTTTGTTGTTTTTCTCAGTGATACACATCAACATGAATTTCGGAAAGTATTGTCAAATATCCATAAGTATATGTAAGAGCCAATTAGAAAGGAACTCTTAAGCTACTCACAGCTAAAATTTGGGTGAAGACAGTTCAAGTAAGAGAAAGTAGCTTTTCTTGAAAATCGCATAAAGCCTGTTTTGTGTGATTGGTAATACCTTTCAGCACTATGTCTCAGTAGGGATTTACAGAGGGATACTGAAACCAAAGGATCTCCCTTAAAACTCCTGTTTGCTTTTCCAAACAGCTGGTCTTCAAAGTAAGGGGTGGTAGTATTTCTGATACAAAATGCAAAGTTACCAATATCAAAAACAAGTGACGCTTCTTCATACAGACACACAGTGATGTTCACCACAGCGCTATAGGAACTTGAGCATTTTCCGGCAGCCTCAATGTTGGAGAAAATTTTAAATTTTCTACAGTGTTTGTTTTATTGAAAATGCTCTAAACTTCCTCGTGTATCCCCTTGTCAAATCCAATAAGGAAAGCGAGTTTGAAGTCTTACGGGTTTCTGATGTTCCGTTTTCTCTTGCTAAGGTGTTCCTGGTGAGGAAGGTGAAGGGGTCGGATGCTGGGCAGCTGTATGCCATGAAGGTCCTTAAGAAAGCCACCCTAAAAGGTAAGGGCTTCAGAGGGTCAGCTGCTTCTGAGGACAGGTAACTGCAATTTCTACTCCGTTATTTGAGGAAATACTCATTCCATTTAATGTTCACGATTTCTGAAGATGTCTCTAAATGAGCACTCTGATTGATGTCTCTGATTGATAATAAACAGTATAAACATTTCCATGAATATTTCAAATATCCTTGCAGAGTTTCCACAATTGTCAGATAAGAGCTGTATTGCGTAAATACCATTCTCCCACATATGCTCTGCCGTGGAGCGGCATTTGGAAAGCAGAGCAGCAGGCTGCGAGCAGGCTGTTGGGCTGCATGGGGCCTGACAAACCAGCCTCGATACTGAAAGGCCAACGGCGTCACTTGCTTTTTAAATACAACATGACTCATGGTTGGGTTGGGTTGGGTTGGGTTGGGTTGGGTTGGGTTGGGTTGTTTTCCTTTGTTGACCCAGTGGCTGGACATGAGAAACACCGGTGTCTGCCCAGCTCCTCTGCACGCCCATCCTGCAAGGGAGGGATGAGCACTGAGTGCAGCATTAGAGTCAGGATGTGATCCAACATCTCCGTTCCAGGCTCACAGTCATTGAGCCCATCACTAGCTGGGCACCTATCATCTCCTATTCACTCCGTTGGTGAGACAGGGAACCTCCCCCTGCCCTAAACAGAGCAAGATGATTGAACACACAGCGCCGGGCACTGGACAAATGAACTGACAGCAGCTTATTAGTTACATAAACTTGACCCCTGGGGAGGAGGGCACCCCATGCCACATAGGGCCCCACGGGGGCTGCACTTAGGTGCCAAGACCGTGAGAGACAGGCTTCCTAGGAACAGGAGGGTCACGTGGCCCTTGGTTCCTGCAGAAGGTGTGGCTGGCTTATTGGAATGATTCTGTGGGCTGGCAGGGAACTGAAGCCTTTTAGGGTGGGTGCTGGATAGGGGCAGCTGGTTCAGTTTATGGGGAAACCAGCAGGGCAGGGAACCTTTCTCTCTGGGCAGGGGCACACTTGGTAGAGCAGGGAGCTCAGGCGGAGGCCTTGGGGCCCCGTGAGGCTCGGAGATGTCAAGGCAGCACTTGAATTATCAGGTCTGGCAACAGTGTCCGAGCAGTACAAATATGTCATTCTCTGCCTTCAAGTCACTTGCCGTCTAGCCGAGGAAATGAGATGTGTGTTGGGAAGGACCTGTCACCAACAATAAGGACAAAAAATGCATAGACCACATATGTACAGACTTTAAACCACTTAGGTATACAAAGGAGGAAAAGGACTCTTCCAAGTGAATTAGAAGGTCCGTGGGACTTAAGGAGAAATTTTCTGTAGGGGAGAGAAATCTGGTAGACATTTACCAACACAACCAATGGTAAGAAAATGCAGAAGTTGACCACTTTGGCTAGACCTGATTAGAATTGTCTGTGTGTTTGGGGGTGGGGAGGGGACTGTTATAAATACAGAGCCAGATCCAGGCCCCACTCCTGACCTATCGAATCATCATCTCTTAGAAACAAGGCCTAGATATATGACTTGTCAAACAAGATGTCCCAGTCATTCTTAGGTACACAAAAGTCTTAGGTGGGACATTCTAGTTTATTATAGGCACTTGAGTTTTTAGTTCAGTGTTATCAATTGTAACATAGTTTAACCCATGCTTTTTGGAGTGAACTTTTTTGTTATATACTTTAAGTTGAAATATACATGTATACAACCTGCAGGTTCGCATATGTGCATGGCACATATGTATACATGTGCCATGTTGGTGTGCTGCACCCATTAACTCGTCATTTACATTAGGTATATTTCCTAATGCAATCCCTCCCCG
>NW_016804646.1:352089-397009 GCF_001698545.2 Rhinopithecus bieti
GTCCTTCATATCCCTTGTAAGTTGGATTCCTAGGCATTTTATTCTCTTTGAAGCAATTGTGAATGGGAGTTCATAGAGTGAACTTTTTTTTATTTTAGGTATAGCAATATTTCTAAAACTGTTTGTCATTTGAACATTATCAAATATTTCAAGATTCTCAAAAAACATTCAATAATTGTTCTGTGTTGATGAGAAAATATACAGAAAACAAAGCAGGTTTTGACCTTGTAACCCTAACTTTTAATAAAATAATCTCTTCAGTTACAGTTACCTCTTCAAAATAGGAAGTTAAATTAGACATTTGTTAGTGCAGGATCATCTGAATGCCGACACAGTGAACTGTTCTTGCAGTTTCTCGAAAGGTTGACCAGAGATTACCATGCGACCTCACTGGTCCACTCCTAGGTCGTTCACCAAGAGAAATGAACACAGCTGTCTACACAGAAACTAGCACAGGAATGTTCATGGCAGCACCAGCCAATTCACAGTAGCCAAAAAAGAGAAAGAGCTCAAATGTCCACTATCTGGGAAATGGAAAAATAAAGTGTCTGTCTATTCAACGGAATTATATTGGACAATAGAAAGAAATAAAGTACTGGTGCACGCGCCAACACGAGTGAAGCCTGGGAAGAGTGCGCTCAGCGAGAACAGCCAGACACCAACCTGCACAAGTTAAGATTCCACTCATGTGACAGTCCAGAAGAGGCAGACCCTAGAAACAGACAGTCGATGAGTGGCTTCCTAGGCTGGGGGGTGAGAGAGGTGGAAACTGAGTGCAGACAGGTCTGGAGCTGCCTTTGGGGTGATTAAAATGCTTTAAAACCCACTGTAGGGATGGTTGCACAACTCTGTGAATATCCTAAAAATCATTGAATTGTACACTTTAAATGGGCAAATCTTATGGAATGTGAATTGTATCTCCAAAAAGCTGTTATTCTTAAAATGAACAGCTGCTGGATAATATAGTCCTTTCCTAAAACCCACTCTTTCATCTTCGAGGCATTGAGATTTGCTCTCAAACACAGATGAGGCATCTTTCTGTGGTTTAAGACAAAGACAGGTGGACGTGGGAAGCTCTCCAGCCTGTCCTTGGCCACACACTGTCCTACTGTCCATCAGCCGGTTCCATGTTCACCTCTCCAGGGCACCAGGAGTGACCCAGAAGAGCTTCTTTTCTCCTTCAAGCGTAATGGTTCCTTCTTTCCCTTCAAAGTTGGTCTCCCCCTCTCCCGCCACTGAAGGAAAGGGAGGCAGAGTGGGAGTGTGGCTGGAATCTGTGCCTGCTCACCCTGCTCTGTAGGAATGCAGTGGAATGGAGGAGTGGGAAGCTGCTCTCTGTTTAAGTCATCGCTAAGCCTGGACTCCATCAGGGCTGACCTTGACCTCTTAGCTCAAGTGCAGAACTCTCCATCTCAATGACTTCACTCTCCTTGATGCAAGTGTTCACGGCTGTTTATAATCCAATGCACGGTGTCCTTGAGAAACGGCTCATTATCCACAGTTACATGAAATAGACTTGATATAAAACTGTGTGTACAGAATGATCATGGTATTGTTAAATGTAAGAGTGATGAGCAGTAGTGAAGTGTGTGCACACACGAGATGGACATTGTGCCAGGAGCAAACATGCCAAAGTGAAGGCCTGACTTACAGGATTGGGGCTAGCTGTCGTCTTCTTCCCTATACTCTATTACTGCCAGTTTTCAACAGAAATAAAATATATCTAACTTTTTGTAATATAAAGTTATTTTTAAAATATTTTGGAACAATATGCTTGAGTAGCTAAAATTATTTTTATACTATGAAAATGAGCCATGTGGCTGGGTGTGGTGGTCACACCTGTAATCCCAGTGCTTTAGGGGGCAGAGGTGGGAAGATTGCTTGAACCCAGGAGTTCAAGACTTAGGCAACATGTTAAGACCCCATCTCTACCAAAAATTTAAAAAGTCAAAAAATTAACTGGGTATGGTGGCGCACACCTGTAGTCCCAGCTACTTGGGAGGCTGAGGTAGAGGATTGCTTAAGCCCAAGAGTTCAAGGCTTCAGTGAGCTGTGACTGTGCCACTGCACTCCAGCCTGGGTGACAACAAACATAGAAGAATAGAAACATTTCTGTTTCCTTGTGCTCCTTAAAAGTCAGCTTTAAAACTAATCATTGTTTTACATCTTACACTGTTTCAGCTTTCCGTAGTGATCCATCACTAAAAAATAGATTTTTTTCCCAAAAATGTCATTGGAATTTATTTTCTGAAGAGAAAAATAGAAAAGCTTTGCAAATAGTACTTTGCATACTTCAAAGTAGGTTAGGTCCCTGGATCTAACCGTGATGCAGCAGAGTTATGTGGAGAGGAGGCCTGGCACTAACTAGCCTGGGCAAGGAAACCTCCTGGCCCAAAACCTTACATTCCTGTTTCTTCCTCATCTGTGAAAGAAGAGAGTTGACACAAAGGGACCTCCAAGTTTGTCTCAGCTCTAACACCTCAGCGTTCCATTAGCTCAAGTTGTTCAACTATCTCCTAACCTGTTCTCCACCCTCATAATATCCCTGGTTTGTGAGATCGTTAATCATCCTGAGGAACGTCAAGGAGAGAGAAGGAACGCGTGGTAACAGCTGCAGGGATGCTCTCCACGTGCTGACAGCAAAGCAGTGAAAGCCCAGTCGGCCGTCTGGGGAAGATGCCAGGCACGTGAATAGTCAAATGTTTTGAAAAGAAAATGAAAGGGGTGGGAGACCTGCAGAAGTCGTTTTGAAACTCCAGCTCGTTTCTCCAAACCGGGGCTGATCGTCCTGTGCCTGGAAGTGAAGGTTGTCTGTGGGATTCCTTCCAGCTCACTTCAGAGGATAATGGCTTCTGACAGCTCCATTTGATTTTCAAACAAGTTTGGAGCGTTGGACACACGCCTCCTTCCTTTACAGAGGTGGCGGGTCATTTCTGAGGGAAGTCCTCTGCTCAGCTGCTGAGGGGGCCACGCTGCTGGGGTGCGCTCGCAACCTTGCTCCTCTCCCTGTGACCCAGTGGTGCTGCCTGTCGACCCAGTGGTGCTGCCTGTCGCCCCAGTACTTAAGGACGCCTTCAATGTGCTCGACGCCTTCAATGTGCTCGACACCTTTAACTTGACAAAGCTTCCCCATTCGTGACTCACCATGGGGTTATTACAGGTAAAAATTCTGTATAATGCATTCCACATAAAATGAATTCCAAAGGGTAATATCCCCACTTCGTATTGTAAGGGAACTTGATTTAAAGGAATGTATTGCAAAGAAATGTATTCCCAACCGTGAAACCAAGAATGAACCAAGCCTCATCTTCATCAAACAGGGATGGTCACACATCTTAAGAGACGGGCTGTATTGTATGGAGCAGTAGTTATCGTCAGCTGCAAGCTGGAATGGCCTGGGGGACTTTCACAAGATTTATTTTATAAATCTCCCTCTGGGGGACTGTCAGTTAGTTGGTCTGAGCATGAGAATTCATGAAAGCTGCCTCCACTGATGTTGCCAGAATGCTACCAACATGGAGAATCCCTGATACAGGGGCCAGGAACACCAAGTCCAGACCCTGGAGCCGAGTCCAGCTCTAACCCCGCGAGCTGTGCCATCTTGGGGCGCCTCTCCTGGCCTCAGTGTCCCCCTGCTGAAAGTGGGATAGGATGTATTAATAGATACTACCTGGCCCACATCATTGCCCATGTGAGGCTCCCCCTCATTAGAGTGTGCGGAGTGCTGCCGGCTCAAGCAGAGTCTCGGGAAGTGTAAGCTGTGTTCACCTTCGGCCCTTTTCTCCACGAGGACTGCTTGGCTTTGGACCTGTGTTAGGACTTTCCTGGTTGAGGTTTTGTTTAGATCTGCTGAGTAGGGATGTGGGGAGGAAGTTAGATGCCACCTGGTTAGAAAGAGTGATGTCTTGGTTCAGCTGTAATGCCTCCAGTTACAATATGAAAGGCCTGTGATCACGTTCATGACTAGAGGTGGCCGGTGCCTGCCTGGAGAACACAGACGCACCCTTCTGCCAGAGGACTCGCTGTGCGGAATTCCCTCGTCTTGGTGGGCGCTCTCTGCAGTGTGGAATGAGCTGCTCGCGTGAAATATTTCTCGGTAATGATGACCTTTCTGATAGGACTGTACCTGGGTTTTCATGCCTAACTAGTTTTCAAGCATTTTTCCCTGCAAGTCAACTTTCTCAGCCTAGAGGAGATATGTGTTCCCTTCCTGGAAAGAAAGAAGCTGTGTTCAGTTGTTTGTAAAGGAGAAAATGAAATCATTCCAGCAGGATCTCTCTTAAGCAAGGCAAGTCACTGATGGTTATGCTGGTGTCGTGTGTTTTTGGGGACTGTGTGGTGGGTCACTCTTGTGGCACCCACGGCAGCCAGGAGATGCTGGAATGGGCCCAGGCAGCACAGTCCGAGCTCAGCGACATGTCAAAGCCCCCTCTGTCCTTCCTGCAAGCAGTGGAGCATGCCCTGTAAGACGGGATCACTGCAGAGGCACTGGGAATGCAGAGATGTATGTAGTGACCCGCATAGACAGGTATCAATGACAGCATCTTGAAATAGAACCTCCTCAGAGTTAGCCTGCCTGGCTCCAAACCCCAGAATGTTATTTTCAGCACCTCTTTATTTGTTTTCCATGCTGAGATGCTTCGTTAGAAGGCACTGAGTCACTCAGAAACTCAGCTCCAATCAATCTGGTAGCTTGAACAGATTGTATTTCCATAATATGCTAATTCATTTATGTCATTTGATTTCCATTTGGATGATTTCAGATTCCCAGGGGAGAAAAAAGTAAGGAAAATTCTAAGCACGATTTTGCCCTCTCTTAAGAGGGGAGGACTGGTATTGTTATTCTATTTTTATAAATCATCATCTTTATTTACGAATGATGAAAGTAAGGCACAAAGCAGCAAAGCTACTCAAAAGCATATTGTTTGGAGGTGGTGAAGGTCAGAATTCTGTGCTTGTCCCAAGATAAACTCCCTGGGTCCCCAGGCCTCCCTGGGCGAGCTCCATCCTCACCAGATGACAGACTCCCTGCGTTTCTCCAGCAAGAGTTACACCCCTGCTCATTGTACTTGAGGTGTACAGGGATTCATTTCCCATTTAATTGCCTAAGATGACAACAAAATGAAAATGTCTGCTCCTTAAGTCATCTTTGACTTCTGTCTTTCTCAAGCCCTTTGTAAGATACGATCTCACTGTCTCTTGCGTTTCAGATAAACATCACCCTTACCTAACAGGCATCTGATTTATTACAGATATACCTGCCTCTGTATGGTGGAGTCCTCTATGTGTTTATTACCAGAGTTGCATTTCTTCTATTATAGATATTCAAAAAGGAGGAAATAGATTTTTTTCGTGACTTGTCATCTTTAATACCTGTGCAATGTAAGCACTTAAGAGTAATGGGCTTAAGATTTTTCTGCACAAAGATTCTCTATTAAGGAAGTCAGCTAAGTAACCATATCAGTCTTTTAAAAAATGCTTCAGTGTAGAAGAATAAAAAGACACCTCTTGGGGAGTCATGTCCATTCTGGTCATCAGTGTGGTTAACTTTTCTTATTATTATTTACAGTTTTCTTCTCTTCCTTTATTTGTGGACTAATTAACTATAAAAGTTTGCGCCCCCCCCCCCCCCCAAAGTTTAGCAACACAGTGGCCATGAAAGCCCTTTTTTTTTAAACTTGAAATTAAAACCCTTGAAATGCTAAAGATATCGTGGGAAGAAGGACTTTTATTCTGCATCTGGAAGACTGCTCGGGATATAATTTCAGGTTCAATAGCCTTTTTGTGGGTAAAGAAAGGAAGTCTCAGGCAATGGCTACCCAGTGGGGGAGAATGAGCTTAGCACAGCCCACACTCTCTAGTGCTGGTAAGTCTCAGGCTAGAGTGTGTCTGTCAGCTCAGTCTTCAAAATCCCTCCAGTTGTGCTGCATCAAACACAAAGTGTCATCGAGCCTCTGACTGCCAGGCCTTCAGATCACCAAGGCCGTCTGCACGTGCTCAGCCCCCCGCGGAGGTGTGCGCAGAAGCCAAGGTCCCGTGGGCTTGTGGCTGCAGAGCTATTGGCACTGCACGGTCAATGCGGCATCCAGTATGTCCCCCTAAGTGGGGGGTTTCCTAAGGTGGTGGTTTCCTAAGGTGCATTTGCACAGCCACTTCTCATCTTCACAGTGGCTGACAGAATTGCATTTAATTTAATGTTATCTTAACCTTAATTTTCTTTTGTAATATCACCTAGATAGAACAGAACAGTATGCTATAATATGATACGATATGTGTCTTAGTTCATTCAGGCTGATATCACAGAACATCATAGATTGGGTGGCTTCTAAACAACAGAAATTTTTTCTCACAGTTCTGTTGCAAGTCCAAGATCCAGGCTATGTCAGATTTTGTGCCTGGTGAGGGCTGCTACCTGGTTCATAGCCATCTTCTGGCTCTGTCCTCCCTTGACAGAAGGCATGAATGAGCTCTCTGGGGTCTCATTTCTAAGGGTACTAATCCCATGCATGAGGGCTCCACCCTTCTGACCTAATTGCCTCCCAGAGGCCCCGCCTAAAACCATCACACTAGGGGTTAGGTTTCAACATATGAATTTAGTGGGGTGAACATGCACAGTCTATAGCATTGCACCCCAGTCCCTAAAATTCATGTCTTTCCCACATTCATCCCGTCTCCGTAGCCTCTGCTTCATTCCCACATCAACTCAAGTCTAAAGCCCAACATCTCATCCAAATCATATGGTTTCCTCTGACCCCCAATGCCAGTATCTCTACGATCTCTCTGTATTCGTGGGATCCAAGGTACAATTCATCCTGACTTAAATCACCCTCCAGCTGTGAGCCTATGAAACCACACAAGCTCTGTGTATCAAAACTCCAGTGGTGGGACCAGCATAAGACAGACATTTCCTTTCCAAAAGGAGAAATAGGAAAGAAGAAAGGAGGAACAGGTCCCAAGTGAGTCTAAAACCCAACAGGGAAAATAACATGGAACCTCAAGGCTCCAGAATAATCCTCTTTGACTAGATACTGTGCCCTCCAGACCCACTGGAGCAGGGGTCCTGCCTTTCAGATATACCGAGCTGGCGGTCCTGCCCCAGAGCTTTGCAGTGCAGAGGTCAGCTCTACAAGTCCCCGGCCCCATGGCTTTGGGTGGCCCCCCCAACAGCTTTGGGTGACCCCATCCAGTATGGCTGGATGGCCCCACAGTGGTTCTGTGCTTGGACCCCAGCCTTTGAAATTTAGGTAGGGACAGCCACACCCCCAAGGCTTCTGCACTCCTCATGGTGGGGAAGAGAGAACCACACAGTCACTGCCAGCCTTTGCCACCTGCTCCCTGCAGAGGGCAATTGCTGGGGCTCACAGGGCACCAGAGTCTGCCCAAAGCAGAGCTGCACCCGAGGCAGCCAGGGACAGCAGCACTGGAGGGTGGGGAGCCCATGATGTGAGGCAGTGCCCTTGCAGTCCCAGGCACCGATGGCCCCTACTTTTAAATCATTCTACCCTGGGACTCTTGTGCTGGCCTGACACGGGTGGGCAGCGCTAATGCTGTCTGAGTTGGCTGCAGGGTCATGTTTCTGTTGCCTCGGAGAATTGCTGCTGGCTTCTGTGGAGATGGCTGGTCCATACTGACTTCCTATCAACATTCAGGATTCCTTAGTTATTCCCTAAGAAGATGTAAGCCTTCTCTACAGCTCTCCTTTTCTTTCTGAGTCCTCACCAGAATCGCATTGAAAGGTCTGTTCATGGCAACATAGGCCTTTTCTAGCTGCATCTCAGAACTCTTCCAGCCTCTACCCATTACCCAGTTCCAAAGCTGCTTCCACATTCTTAGGTTTTATTATAGCAGCATCCTATTTCTGGGTACCAAATTCTGTATTATTCAGGATTTTCCAGAGTAACAGAACCAACAGGATGGATATACATTTCTTAGTGGAAGATTTATTGCAGGAATCAGCTCACATGGGTATGAAGGCCTAAAAGCCCCAGGAGCTTCTGTCTGCAAGCTAGAGAACCAGGAAGGCTGGGGTGTCATTCAGTTCAAATCCAAAGGCCTGAGAACCAGGAGAGCTGGTGATGTAAGTTCCAGTCTGAATTCGAAGTCCTGAGAACCAGGCGAGCTGGTATAAGTTCCAGTCTGAATTCGAAGTCCTGAGAACCTGGAGAGCTGGTGGTGTAAGTTCCAGTAAGTTCCAGTCTGAATTTGAAGTCCTGAGAACTTGGTGGGGGGAGAGGAGAACAATGGTTTAAGTCTCAGCCCAAGAACCAGGCATTGATATCCAAGGGCTGGAAAACATGAATGTCCCAGTTCAACAGGGAGCAGATTCCTCTCCCACTGCTTTTTTGTTCTATTCAGGCCCTCAGTAGACTGGATGGTGCCTGCCCATATAGGGGAGGGTGATCTTTACTCAGTCCACCAATTCAAATGCTGATATCTTCCAGAAGCGCCCTCACAGACACACCCAGGAATCATGTATCACCCGGTCTCTGGGCATCTCTTAGCCCAGTCAAGTTGACACTAAAACTGACCACCACAATATGCTATATAACGTGACATGCATATAATGTCTATTGGTGGAGATCATTTAAAAATTAGAAACAAAAACGCAGGCATTGCTGCCTGAAAAGAGGCACCTTGAAGAGGGGTTCCAGAAAGTAGCTCTAGTTGTGTATCATATATCCCGTGCCTGCCAGGATAATCTCACAAAGTGCTTCCTCCCATGTTTTCCTGGGAAGGAAACCATGCCCTTCACAGTGGGGTGAACCTGTTGGTGGCTCCACAACCATCTCAGTCCCAAGGATTGTCTTGGGGCCGTGACAGGTGAAGAGCACATGGCAGTTAGAGCTGGTACCAGTAGGCACAGGTTGCTGAACAGCGTAAAGTAAACCACGGAAACCACATCACCCAAACCTGAAATGCAGCAGGTTGGCCACAAGTAGAGGGCTGACTTGAAGGACAATGAAATTTTAACTTATCCCCAGTGCCTACTATTTATTAGCGAATCTCAAGATAGCCTAGAACATTTATTCTTTTCACATCTATAGTAGCAAGCCCTAGTCAACTCCAGACTAACCTGTTAAGTGCCAGAGAATAGACATCACAAAGGGGCTCTGGCTCCGGAGTCTCCGCTAGTCTAGAACTGCCCAACAGGAAATCGCTGCTGACATTTCTGAAGAAACCTCTTCACTTGGTTTTCTTTTTTATGTATCTAGATCTTAGAAATGAAAGCTCCTCGGACTCCCTGGCTGTCAAAGAGGTGGCTTGAACGTACTCAGCATCAGAAAATGAAACATTTGCTTTCACTGTTTCTTAGTGGAAGAATCACTCCATAGCTGTCAGTTGGCAGATCCATGGTTCTAGCCCTTTCATTCCATCCCTGGATATGGGCCATGAATCACCAACACCTCCTAGGGTGGGCAATGGTGAGGTCAGTGGATTGCAGCTCTGCCCAGCAAAGCTAGAATCTGCACAGACCTGAGCATCTCCCCCAGTCCCTCTTGAAGAGCCATTTCCAGTCATTGTATTTCATATGCTGAGGGTGTTGCTTGGTGTGATGACTGTCCTTGTCCCTTGACATCTTGTTTAGTTGGTCCTTGCATTCATATACAGAAACTAGGCATTGGTCAGTTACACAGTGTCGTCAGCAGTAATACAGCCCTGCCCTGGAGGGAACACATCCTTTTCCTGTTTTCTGCCACCCTAAACCCAACATATATTTGTGTTAGGCCACATTGTGCCTGGGGTGTCAACCATACAGAACATTCTTATAAAAACGTCTTCCCTGCACTGATGTGTTTAATCTGGAATATGTTCTGTTCACTGTCAGGGCTGAATTCTCCATTTCTTTATTATTATAAGCATAATGATAGTATTTGGGTATTGTATTTATTTTGGCTTTTGACCTTTTTTTCTGCTTGTTTAAGATAACCATATTTTTTTGTTTGCCTTTTAATTTTATAATCTTTTTGGATGGCCAATTTGTAAAAATTTTGTAACTCAATCTGTCTATCTCTCCTGTGTTATTTCTTCCATTGCTTATATTTAAAAAACAAAAAAGATTCTCCATCCAGATACCAGATAAGTGTTCACCTTTATTGTAGTTTGTTTTTGCTTTTTTTTTTTTTTTTTGAGGCAGTGTTTTACTCCCATCACCCTACCTCAACTTGCCAGGCTCAAGAGATTCTCCCACCTCAGCTTCCCAAGAGCTAGGGCTGCAGTTGCACGCCACCACTCCTAGCTAATTTTTTATATTTTTAGTAGAGACAGCGTTTTACTGTGTTGCTCAGGTGCCGGTTGTGGAGACCCTAACGCAGTGGCGCTAAAGGAATTAATGACACACACACAGAAATATAGCGGGTGGAGTGGGAAGTCAGGGGTCTCACAGCCTTCAGAGCTGAGAGCCTTGAACAGAGATTTACCCACATATTTGTTGACAGCAAGCCAGTCATAAGATTTACTAAAAGTATTCCTTATGGGAAACAAAGGGATGGGCCAAAATAAAGGGATGGCTCTGGCTAGTTACTGGCAGCATGAACATGTCCTTAAGGCACGGATCGCTCATGCTGTTGTTTGTGGTTTAAGAATGCCTCAAGCGGTTTTCCACCCTGGGTGGATCATGGTGTCAAGGCCATCACCAGCATGTCAGCTCCCAGCTTGAGTTTTCCCTTTAGCTTAGTGATGTGGGGGCCCCAGGATTTATTTTCCTTTCACAGAGACATTCTTTGTAACATCTTCCTTGTGAATCGTTTTGCTTTTCCTCCCTCCATTCATTCTCCTCTGCTGCAGAGCCAGGCTAGTAGATACAAGAGCTCCATCCGGCAATCTCCAGAGTCTGTTGAGAGCATCCTAATGACGTCATGCCGATGCTAGCATGAGGTTTTGCCCTTCAGAGTGTCCTCTCCGGTGCATAACTGCAGTCGTGTTTAATAAAACAAGCTCTCTTATTTTTATCTACATCAGGAACTATTTTTTCAAGAATGAATGGATAAAATGTTTTAATAAAAAAGTATATCAAAGCTTCTAAAAGTCACATCAAGGGGTTACACAGACCCAGCTGCGGGCCTCTCCCCTGGGATGAGCAATGTCCTCATCGCTTCATCCCCGATGAATCGGCCGTGAGTCACACGACGCCACCAGCGGCCTCCTGCCGTCCCCACCTGGTGCACTGTCTTGAGCATCTGCTGCCACCAAACACTTCTTTCACATTTCCTGATTTCTCTCTCTGTCTCCTCCGGGTCTTCCCATTGCGGACCACATCATGGTGCATCCTCTCTCCCTCCTCCTTCAGAACAACAATACCCTCACCGAGGTCCTCACCATGGTCCTCCTCTCATCCTACATATCCTCCGGTGGTCCTCGGGCACCCTGGGCTGCTGCCTTGGGGCGGGTGTTTGCATCTGTATTTCCAGCAAAGCTCCAAACCAAGTCTTTTCCTGAGCCCTGCATGTCCTCAGCACTCGACAGGCCAAGAGTGCAGGTGGCCTGTTCTCTCCCTGCTCACCACCTGACTTCTCTCCTGGCTAATTTCTCCACCAGTCACCCATGCAGAGGGCTAGGACGATGCAGCTCCCTCCTTTTTATTCCCAGCAGCTGAAAGGTCATGAGGTGTCAGTTCTCCCTCCTCCAGGCCAGACCTGTCCCTCTGCAGGACTGGATAGCAGGATCCCTTTGCCCCATTCTAGCCACATTGTCCATTCCGGCCATGTTGCTGTTGCATCCTCCACATGACCTCTTAAATCTAGAGGCCCTAAACATGTGCTATGTGAGAGTCCTCTCCATGGTCTCTTGGCTCTGCAGGCTCCCATGTCCCTGCCCGCAGGCCTCATCAGTGTGGCGCTGCAGCTCTGTGCGCCATCCCACCCGCATCCCTGAGAGTACCCCAGCTGCCACCCTTCAGGGCCATCCCTTGGCCTGTATCCTCCTGCCCGGGCACCTGGAGGCTCCCGGGTCCCCTGTAAGGCTTAGCTCCTCCTCTGTGAAAACCTCCCGGGCTGTTTCCAGTTCCCCCAGCATGCACAGCTCCCCCAGCACACAAGGGGTGGGGCTGGTCACCCTCTGGTGGCCCCTTGCTGCCATCGCCACAGGGTGTCTCCCCACTGGGCTCTCACTTCCTGGAGGGGAGAGCCTGCCTCTTCACATTCCAAATGCCCAGCACAAAGGAGACTGAGAAGCAGTGATGGGAAAGGAGTGGGCCCAGGAGAAGAGGTGGGGGAGGAAGGAATTTGAGGCCAAGCGGCAAGAATTGTGACCTCACCATTCAGCTGTCTGATTTGCAAAAGGGCTAGGAAGACTGAGCCTACCTTTGCTCCCACATCTCCCCCAAATCCGTGATCCTATGGCCTATTTTCCAGTTCACCTACAGAGAAGAAAACTACCCCGACCAGCACGCGGAATCCAGATCACTAAGACATGAACTCACAAATGATAAACAGGAGCGGGTGCAAGACTAAATTCAGTAGGAGAGCCTTCCAAAAAGGTTTGCACACAATGACTACAATCAGAGAGGAAGAAAAGAATCTCTAAACTCCCGGGTCATTACTCTAGAGAGAAAATCACAGCCAGGGGTACAAAATTGTATTCTATGAAAGTGTTCTGCGCTATCCTGGCTTCTGAACACAGTCCTCTGCTTTAACAACTGGGGTAGTGGTTTCCATTCATGGCCCCTCTCATTAAATCTCCTTCAGCCCAGGTTGTTTGCTTCCCCCTTTGCCTCCCCAGCAGTTTGTCTTCTGTGCCGCAGTCCATGCTGCCTGTGTCCAGCGAGGACAGTGCACACACGCTGGCTGGGACCTACACCAGGCCTTCACCCAGTGGAGGGGGGCAGGCAGGGGTCTGCTTCCTCCAAGCCACCAGGAGCTATCGTAACTTTGAGCAATGCTTTTTACTGCAGTGAGCCTGTTTCCTCTTCTGTAAGAACATGGGGTTGAATTGCATGCTCCCCAAGGTCTTTTAAGCAGTAAAATCCTGATTCCGTTAGTTGAGGCGGAAGGAGGACCTCCCGTGTCCCCTTGGGCATAAGTGATAAGAAGTCATTCTCGCACCCTCCACCTTGGTGTTTTGGTCTCAAGGGATTAGGAACTGCAAGGACCACTGGGGAAGGAGGTACTGAGGTTCAGGGGAGACGCTATATCCCCCAGCTCTGCCCACAGCACCACCTGCTGTGTGCCTACTCGATGCCCGTCTATACTCTAAGGCAAGCTTGTCCAACCCACAGCTTGTGGGCTACGTGGGGCCCAGGATAGCTTTTAATGCAGCCCAACACAAATCTGTAAACTTTCTTAAAAGATTATGAGATTTTTGATGATGTTTTAAAGCTCATCAGCTATCGCTAGTGTTAGTGTATTTTATGTGTGGCTCAAGGCAGTTCTTCTGGTGTGGCCCAGGGAAGTCAAAAGATTCGACACCCCTGCTCTAAGGAATGTCACAGGACCACTGTGATGACAAGGGTCTGGGGTTAGAAGAGGGATGGGCAGAGCAGTGGAACAGCAAGGAGAGATCAGAAAAAAAGAAAAAGAAAACAGACGAGGATCTGGGCATATAATACAGGTGTCACCGCAGTGACACCCGAGGCAGCACAGTGTGGGCTGGCCCCGTGTTGTTGTGGCACACACATCACCTTACAGGTTTCTCAGGCAGCCCCAGGAGGTGGGAGCTGTCTCATCCAGTTAGCATATGAGGAAACAAGCCAAGAGTAGGACACAGTGATGCTGACAGTGAGCTGGAGTGCAGGGCCAGACACCACGGTCACCACCCGGGACCCCGGAGACACTATTACAGACCAAACGGGAAAGCAAAACTGTCCCAACACCAAAGACATAGGCGGACTTCAGAGAGCCTGAATCCTAGGTGTGAGCATTAAAACCAGGAGTTGAGACAGTGAAACTCAGGGACCCCGGAATGAGGAAGGACTTTCTCTTTTTAACTGTGGTAAGACCTATATAACATAATATGGATCACTTTAACCACTTGTAAGTGAACAGTTCAGTGACATGAATACATTCACAATGTTGTCCTCACCAATATTACACCCAAAACCTTTTTATCATCCCAAATGGAAACAGTGACTTCCCATTCTCCCTCTTCCAGCTCCTGTTCACCACGATTCAGCTTTCTGTCTCTCTGAATCTGGCTATTCTGGGTAGCTCTTATAGTGGGATCATACAATAGTTGTCCTCTTGTGTCTGGCTTATTTCACTTCGTATAATGTCCTGAAGTTTCATTCATATTGTGTGTTAGAATTTTACCCTTTTTTAGAGCTGAATAATATCCTATCGCGTGTGTGTGTGTGTCTGTGTGTGTGTGTGTCTGTGTGTGTGTGTGTCTGTGTGTGTGTTCTGGTGTGTGTGGTCTGTGTGTGGGTCTGTGTCTTGTGTGTGTTGTGTGTGTGTGTCCTGTGTGTGTGGCCTGTGGTTGGTGTCTGTGTGTGTGTGCCTGTGTGTGTCTGTGTTGTGTGTGTGTCTGGTGTGTGTCTGTGTGTGGTCTGTTGTGTGTCTGTGTGTCCTGTGTCTGTGTGTCTTGTGTGTGTGTCTGTGTGTGTGTGTTCTGTGTGCTGTGTGGTGTGTGGTGTGTCGTGTTCTGTGTGTGTCGTGTGGTGTGTCCTGTGTGTGTCTGTTGTGCTTGTGTGGTGCGTGCGTGTTGTGTCTGTGTGTGTCTGTGTCTGTGGTGGTGTGCTGTGGTGGGTGTGCTGTGTGTCTG
Source organism: Rhinopithecus bieti (assembly GCF_001698545.2). NCBI lineage: Eukaryota > Metazoa > Chordata > Mammalia > Primates > Cercopithecidae > Rhinopithecus > Rhinopithecus bieti. The sequence goes on from NW_016804646.1 coordinate 366,784, forward strand.
TGTGTGTCTGTGTGTGGTGGTCTGCGTGTGGTATCGTGTCTGTGTGATGTCTTGCGTGTGTGTCTGGTGTGTTGTGTGTGTGTCTGTGTTCTGTGTTGGTTCTGTGTGTGTGTGTGTCTGTGTGTGTGTCCCCTGTGTGTCTGTTGTGTGTGTCTGTGTGTGTGTGTGCTGTGTGTCTGTGTGTGTGTGTCTGTGTGTGTGTGTGTGTATGTGTTTACTGCACCATCACATTTTGTTCATCTGTTGATGGACACTTGGGTTGCTTCCTCCTTTGTCTGTTGTAAATAATGCTGCCATGAACATGGGTGGATGAACCTGTTCAAATCCATGCTTTCAGTTTTTTTGGATGTGTATCCTCTGAGCATAATTGCTGGGTCACATGGTAATTCTGCTTCTTTGTGAGGAACTACCATGCTATTTTCCACAGTGACTGCGCCATTTTACATCGTCATCAGCAATGCACGATGGTTTCAAGTTCTCCACATTCTCCCAGTTTGTTATTTTCTATTTTCTTATTATTATTGTAGCATTCTTGGTGAAGAATTTCTCTCTTTTTTTTGAGACGGAGTCTTGCTCTGTCCCCTAGGCTGGAGTGCAGTGATGCGATCTCAGCTCACTGCAAGCTCTGCCTCCTGGGTTCACGCCATTCTCCTGCCTCAGCCTCCCGAGCAGCTGGGACTACAGGCGCCCGCCACCATGCCCAGCTAATTTTTTTGTATTTTTAGTAGAGACGGGGTTTCACCATGTTAACCAGGATGGTCTCAATCTCCTGATCTGGTGATCTGCCCGTTTCGGCCTCCCAAAGTGCTGGGATTACAGGTGTGAGGCACCACGCCTGGCCAAGAATTTCTTAAATAAAACTTTAGCAGTATGTGTATCACAAGTCCTAAATATGAATAAATTTAAATACCTGGCCCATGATATAACACTTATCATATTTGTCCCAATAGAAATGTTTGAAGAAATTTTCTCTCGTCATTCATGGGGCTGTGAGAGGTCCCGGATACTGCCCTGGGTATAGCAGCTTGCTCAGGGGAATACTAAAGCTATTCTTACTCAAGTGGTGCTCTTCATTTGTTTGTTCATTTGTTTTTGCATCAAAACTAATTACATCTGTATTCCCAGATGGCCAGACTTGAGATAGTGTGAACACTAAGAAGAATATGTAACTGTTATAACACACTAAATTCAACAGAAAGTACGTGGTCCGTGGTTATCTTCATGGAGAGGGAGAGAAGGAATCTTCCTCTTGATTTCCAGTTCCATCAGAAACGTGTGAACATGGCTGTTCTGTAGCCCTGAATGATTCAGGCAGGGATCACATATGTATGCTAACACCATTGGATGAAGGATTACTAGGGAACCCACAGATCACTCCATGCCAGGTATCAGCCCACAGATGCTTGTTACTTACAAAGGGACATGAAGACCTTTTCCATGGAGAGATGGTGACCTGCCACCTCAACCACCCATCACGTTTAGCATCACACAGAGAGGGCGAGCCCAGCAGGCACCCCTGATGTGAGGAGGCTAAAGTACAGGCATCACCTGGTGACCAAAAATGTTTATCCCCAATCTTATCACGCCTCCAGTTTACAAGAAATACAAGCATTATAGAAAGCAATTGAGCAACGATCAGACGAACCTAGAATGTGGAACATTCTACAGACAAAAACCGACCTGGACTTCCCAAAAAGTCCATGAAAAAATACAGGGCGAGGGAAATAGGTGTGGGACCATTGTCTTCTAGGAGCAAAACAAAGACATTTAACAACCAATATAATTGAATTGGATACCTAGGTCGGGAAAACGACATGGAGGGGAGGACTGAATATAGATCGGATGTTAGATGTATCATGGACTGATCACTGGTTTTCCTATGTGTGACAGTAGGTGTTAGACTTATGCTAAGAGACTGTCCCTATTCTTAGGAGACACCTGCACATGCACCTCAGAGTAACATGTCGTGCTGCCTACAGTTTATTTTTAATTTTTTGGAGAGGTAGAGATGCGTTATATATGTATATATAATATAGTTTGAGAGAGAAAGCAAATATATTAAAATGTAAGCAGTTGTTAAATCTAGGATTATTGTACAACTTTTTCAAGTTTTGTATATGTGAAATTTTTTAATGAAAAGTTGGCAGGAATTATATCTAATATTTCATGTTCAGTGTTCCTCAGAACTCTTATTTCCTGCCTCAGGCAAGCCTTTATCTTTCTACTTTGCAGTTCGGGACCGAGTGAGATCGAAGATGGAGAGAGACATCTTGGCAGAAGTGAATCACCCCTTCATTGTGAAGCTTCATTACGGTAAGTAGAGTCAACACGACACTTTAGAGAGGACCGAGGGCAGCCTTCTCCAGATCAAAGAAAAGTGAAAAAGAAATAACAGATCAGAAAGAAGAAAATCTTTCGCATACCATAGAGTCCTGCCCTGCCTGGGGATGAAGGTGCCTTCTATCCTGATCGCTTAGTCTCTTCTGTATTTATTTTCTTTGAAAGAGCAAGAAGCCCTGTTTTCATCTCAAAGACATAATATTAGATGGGGGATCCGTTATTAAATTATTACCATACCATTGATCATTTAGAAGATCTCAACCTAGATTGGGGTGAATCTATGACTTATCTTTGTGTTGTTTTAGAATACAATGCTCTATGACCCAATAATGTCTTTAAACCAGAAATGGTAACACCTTCTTCATTTCAAATGAATATCATGTTTAAAGATAGTAGCTCATTGAACCCTCAAAACTTCCATTCAAGGTAGCTTATTATTTTCATGTTTCGAGGCTTAAATAATTAACCAAAAGCCACATAGCTGCTTTGCCACACAACTTCTCTTCATTTGCTGTCTGCCTTTTTATCCCAATAGAGAAGCAGTAAGTGAAATCTTCAAATTAAAAAAAGATGTGATGAGATGGTGGCTGCAGACTCGTGGCTTATTACATTAAACTTCCCCACCTAATAATCCAGATGAGCTAAGCACAGAAGGGAACAACGATAAAACTAGTAGTTTGTTCTTGGTTGCAAAGGACAAGGTGTTGTGTCGGGGAGGTGTTAAGTGAGATTTGTGTGAATCTGAGGACAGGATGAAGGAGGCCTGCAGAAGCTGGGCATACCCTGCTGTTCCTTCTAGGCCATGGACAGTGCAGTTGCAAACTTCTAAATCCCGGCAGAGGAGGCCACAGAGGCTGGCTTTCCAAAACTCTGCCCTCTCCGCTGCTGCCCAGCAGCTGGTGTCAAGTCCCATCCCACATGTCGTTTACATTACTTGCTAGGGTGTTTTTTGAAGAAATTTAGGAACTGGGTGTCCTACAAAGAGCTTTAAACAGACCTCCACATCACCTCGGTGGTGACCCAGCGTCTCCACCTGCCTGTCAAGCCCAGGATGAAGCATTTAATGCGCACTCTGTTTACACAGTTCTGGCAGAGGGCTTTCTAGCTAGAGGCTGTGTATCTAAAACCCCCACATTTATGATGTTTTTCGCATTTACTTTTAGAAAATAAAACGTTTTCTAGTATGCAGGGATATTGGGATCCCTTCCAGCCACACCTCCTATGTAGATAAAATAGACACCACGCGGTGCCTCACCAGTGCTGCCGGAGCAGCCATTGTCACAGCAGCGATAGTGACGGGCTTCTCTAGACCCTCCCGTGCTCATGCGCCCTCTCAACAGAGGCAGGTCCTTGCTGAGGGTGGGCAGGAGCTGTGTAGCCTGCCTGTGGCCTGAAACAGAAAGTCTGCAGTTGCAGCTCACAGTGACCAGACCTCAGACGTGAGCCCCATTGTCTTGATGTACAAATAACTGGGCCGACCCGTCACCAGAACTGCCGAGAAAGAGGAAGGCAGGGGGTTCCCTGGTACCAGAGTGGAGTTCTGTAGGAAGAAGGCACTTCCACAGGGCAGAAAGGACACGTCCTCTGAACCAGAGCCACCTTCAGGCTGCTCACTACTGCATTACAACAAAAGCCAGCAACTATAACAGCTTGAATACGCACATCTTTCTCCTCATGTATCTTTCAATTCCTTTGCAATTGAAAAAGGGAAGAACGGGAGAAAAAAGAAAGATGAAAAAAATCTCAAGACCCCCTAAAACAGTGAGAGAGGGGCAGCCCTCACAGTGTCAGACCCCCTCTGCTGGATGCGGGGTCCTGCCATTTCTCAAGTGGCTCAGCCTCCCGGAGTAAGCGGCACCTTGAGCAGGGAGAAGCCAGAGCCATAGGACATTCGACAAGCTGCCAAAATGCGCGTCTCTTTACCCCACAGCCTTTCAGACAGAAGGAAAGCTCTACCTGATCCTGGACTTCCTGCGGGGAGGGGACCTCTTCACCCGGCTCTCCAAAGAGGTGAGCAGCCGCCACGTTACACAGGAGGGCGGGCAGGAGCTTCTGTCTAGGACTAGAGGGAAGGAGGGGTGGAGAGCACTGAGAGGAGATGAGCACGTGCGAGGGTGCGTGTGTGTGTGGGGGGGTGCATATGTGAGTGCGTGCAAGAGTGTGTGGGAGGGATGTACATGTGTGTGTGCAAGTGTGCTTGTGTGGTGTGGGGGTGTGTGGGTGAGACTGCGTGTGCATGTGTGGGGTTTATGTGGGGGGTGTGTGAGCACGTGTGCATGTGTGGGGTGTGCATTGTCATGTGGGGTGTGTGGTATGTGTGTGATGTATGTTGTGTGTATACATCAGGTGCGTGATTTGTGGTGTATGTGATGTGTGCTGTGTGTGGTGTGTGTACTATGTGTATATGTGGGGGGTGTGTTTGGCATGCTGTGTGCATGTGTGGGGTTGGTGTGTGTGGTATGCTATGTGTGGGGGTGTGTGGTGTGCTGTGTGCATGTGTGCATATGTAGGGTGTATGTGTGGGGTTTGTATGTGTGTGGGTGTGTGTGTGCTATATGTGGTATGTGCTTTGTGTGATGGGGCGTGTGTGTGTTTGACATCCTGTGTGCCTGTGTAGGGTGTGTGTATATATGAGCTGTGTGTGTGAGCTGTATGTGGTATGTGTGGTGTGTGCTATGTGTGATGTGGAGGGTGTGTGTGTGTTGGGCGTGCTGTGTGCATGTGTAGGGTGTGTGTATGTGTGTATGTGTGTTGGGGTGTGTGTATGCTGTATGTGGTATGTATGGTGTGGGCTATGTGTGATGTGGAGGGTGTGTGTGTTGGACATACTGTGTGCATGTGTAGGGTTGTGTGTATGTGTGTATGTGTGTTGGTGTGTGTGTGAGCTGTATGTGGTATGTATGGTGTGTGCTATGTGTGATGGGTGTGTGTGTGTTGGGCATGCTGTGTGCAGCATGTGTAGGGTGTGTGTATGTGTGTTGGTGTGTGTGTGAGCTGTATGTGGTATGTATGGTGTGTGCTATGTGTGATGGGGTGTGTGTGTGTGTGTGTGTGTGTTTAGTGTGCTGTGTGCATTGCTGGCTGGTTCTAAGGCAGCTGCACAAGTGGCCCTAGCAATCGTCCCGGGTGACCCCAGCAGTGCCCCTGCAGCTCCGGTACCATAAGTCATGCTGTTGGCCTCTCAGCTAGAGCAATGGAAGGCGCAGGTCAGTGGACAGGAGCGGCTGGGAAAGAGTCTCACAGGGTCTCACTTTCCGTCCTGGGAAGAGGGAGGTATTGCTAAGCCGCCACACACTGGGGCTGTTTACTGCACGCCCCTGGGCTTCTCCTTGACCTCCAGTGCCTCAGGTAGGAACTCTCCAGGATGCAACTTCACCGCATCCCGAGAGCCCCGTGGCCCTGATTGACGTGAAAAGCACCCCACTTCATGGTATGGCAAAAGGCATATTCTGCCCATGGCAGTGCCAGTGCCAGGCTTTCCATTCTGACGATCCTGCTTGTTCATCTCTTATACAAAGGAGGAGTGGCCGAGGTGCTTTCACAGCAACAGTGGCCTTCACACCCCCCACTCCCTTTCCCCCCCTTCCCCCTTTTCAGCAGGAGACCCCTCTGTCTTGCACAAAGCCCCAAATGAACAGTAAGCCAAGGCAGAGCTGCTCGTGAGGCGGGCCCAGAGGGTCCCAGAGACCATGGCTGCCCTGTCCCTGTGCGTCTATCGGTCCCTCGGGCAGTGCTGCACGTATCTGTGGGACTCCGTGCATGGAAGAAAAACACTGGGCCGGGAGAACCTGATCCAAGCTCTACACGGAGCCCTTTGGCCCCTTCCTGTGCCACCTGCTGTGTGCCCATTTCCAAAGATTCTGGAGCCTGGCGTCTGCCCATTCCTCGTGTGGTATCATCTGTTGGTTTGTCCGCTCCCCTCTCATCCACAGGGAGTCAGTCCATTTGGGGTCTGGTTTTGTCCAGCAACTGCTATGACACGCCTGTGGTTGGATGCCCTGACCAAAAAGACAACAGTAATCAGCGAAAAGCCCAGCAACTCTCATGTGGGAATGTGTCTCCCCTGAGGGCCTTTATTTCAGAGTAGGAGGAAAGTTGTCCTGGGCGGGTACCACAGATTCGAGGAGTTGGTGGGAACCTGCGGAATGTCTTTTCCTTGGGTCCTCATTCAGCAAGTACAGGGCCCAGCATCTTACGGGGAGGGTCGCTGTGCCAGCGAACCTGCAGGACTCACCTTGGGTCTTCATTCAGCAAGTGCAGGGGACAGTCACTGTGCCAGCGAACCTGCAGGACTCACACCATGAGGTGTTTCCTTTCTATGGAGAAATGTCCTGCTCTTGTCCTTGGGGGTTACACTAAGAGCTGGGGGAGTGGAAAGACAGGTTTGCCTCTGAGCTCTAAATTGTACACACAACCCATGGTGGGCCACATGTGGATATGTCAAGTCAGAGGAAAGAACCAGGTCACCAGCAGAATGTGCTGTCAGCCAGTCCACTGAGCACATGAACCAATCTAGAAAAGAAACATCCATCCGGGAAAGGCGCTGGCCAAGCGTGGAATGGAGGACGGGGACTCGGGGGGCTGGCGGGTGGCTGGCACCCACTGGCCACTGTCGGGACGTGGATCCTGCGTGTCCAGCCCCGTGGAAGAACCCCCTGTGTGAAGTGTGTGCCCAGCTGTCAGCCTGACGCCACTCACCGTTCAGGCACCCTGGCCACCTTTCTCCTAGTTTTGTGCTTGCCGGGCAGCCTTCTGGCTGCGTGCTGATAATTCAGTAATCATGTGGACTTGTAGTCTCCGTAATGTTGATTTCTCCTCCTGACGCATATAGAAAATGGCTTGTGGGCATGACTCGGCTTCCTTGTAAGGGGGTCTACAAAAACTATGTGCTGATTCTAACAAGTCAGGGGTGGGGATGAGTCATTGTGGGACGATGGCTTTGGGGTCTGTTGGGCTCCAAGGCCTCATGCATATTTCGGCTGACCTGAGTGAGCCCCCAGCACATGGACACTTAGGCCATCCCTGCCTGGTCACCTCCAAGCCCTGAGCTGTCCCTGCCACAGGGGATCCTGGAAGGTGGCCGCCCACCCCAACACCCAGAAACCCCTCCCCATCCCGTCCCCTTGGCTTGGGGCACCCATAGCCGACTCTGCACCACCTGTGGGTGGTCTTTGGTAGAACTAATCCCACTTTGGGTTGACAGCAGGTTACGTAGGCTACTAGTTTGCATCAACCCAAGGAGTGGAGATAGATAATCCATGGGGAAAGTGATATTCGAGACCCATTTTCAGTCACCTCATCAAGCCCTCACAGAGTCTTACTTGTGTTAAATTTGTTATGAATTCACATCATTAGCACTCATATTGGAACGTAAACCCAGAAACCTACTCCAGAGCCAAATGACTTGCAGGGGCGAGAAGGACACAGAGAGGAGAGGCTGAATCTCAGCACCCCACTCTCAAGGCGGTATGAGTCACCTTTGCAGGAAGCCCTTGTCTCCATCCGCTGATCTTAGAACTGCAGAGGGAACTTACTTTTCCATGAGAAGAGTCAGAAAACCACGCTGGGGGCCACAGCGTTCCACAGAGCAGACCGACCCCAGTGTGGACTCTCAGTCCCTCTGGCAGCGCTCTTTAAAACACACCAGCCGTAAAACAAGTTAAATGTTTTTTGTTTTTCACTTTATTTCTTACTAGGTCATGTTCACGGAGGAGGATGTCAAGTTCTACCTGGCTGAACTGGCGTTGGCTTTAGACCATCTCCACAGCCTGGGGATCATCTACAGAGATCTGAAGCCTGAGAAGTAAGTGAGAAAAAACTAAAGCTGACTTCTCCACACCCACCAACTCCGTGTTTTTTGCTGACCCGTGTTGGTAGCCACTGCTAGATATTTATTTCCTAAATGAGGACGTATCAGAGAGCAGGCTGGCAGACTCGTGTGCCGGCAGGACTGGCTCAGCTATCAGGTGCAGGTGTGGCCTTGCTGATTTGCATAGGAAACGCCCAGGCCGGTTCTCACCTGACACTCATAACGCCTGAGGGAGGCCAGGCTCAGGTGTGTGTCTGTGATGTACAGGAAGCCAGAGCTGGAGAAGGGCACGGCCACCACCCTGACCCACATTCCCGCCCTCTCTCCTGGGTGAGGCTCACTTGGCCACTGGGGACCATCTCAAACATGGCTGCCTCCAGGGCAGTTTCTCCTCCTCTGTCATCTCTTCCCCGCGTCCTCCAGATTCAGGAAGCCCTTTCATCTACTTCAGGAAGCCCCTGGAATGTGGTCAATGAACCTCTACTCAGTTACTTGTTGGCCCCACCTCTAGGTACCCAGTCAGATCAGCTCGCCCAAGAACGTATCTAAAAGACAATGGCCCCAGAATTCCCAGGCCCAGAGTCCCCTGAGATTTGTGTATCCTTGGCAATGGTGGCCTGTGAGGCTATGATTTCTAGGATATTTTGCTAATGTATTCTAAATTTTTGAATAATAAAGTCCCTCCAAAATAATAGTGTTCCCATTTTCCTTGCGTTGTTGTTGTTTTTACATTTTCTTTGTAGACCCGACACATAACTAGGAGTGATCCACTTAGAAAAGACGAGATTTGGAGGATGGTATTTTAGGTTGAGTTGACCTCAGCAGTATCCCTGAGGTGAAGTAGCTGATTATCTCACTCACTCTTCACTGCCCTGAGGGGCTGATTAATGCCATCCACCCAGACCAGGGCCCACAGCCGCCCCTAGATGAGGTATCACCTGGTGGCCTGGTGAGACTGACCAGCCTTGGGTGCCACCAGGCAGCCCCGAGCCTATGAGCTAAGACCAAGGGGGCCCTGGGGTCTGCAAACAGGTCTCAGCTGCTACTCCACATTCCTGCCCTGTCACCTGCATGGTACTGAGAAAAGACAAGCCCTGCTCCGAAGCTGGTGGTGTTAGAGGCAGCTGTCATTTATGGGAAACAGCTGGGTTTACCCAGAAACCAGGTCACATCCCATATCCACCGCAGGCTGTAAAATGCATTTGCCCATGTGCTTGACGATCTGACTGCACCACCAGTCCGTGGAATGCCACAGCTGCACATGTGAGTTGAATACGTGTGTAAATACAGCTGGAGCATCCCTCATCTGAAAGTCCAAAATCTGAAATGCTCCAATATCCAAAACTTTTTGAGCCCCAATGTGACACCCCCCAGTGGAAAATTCCACACATAAGCACTTAACACAAATGTGGTTTCATACACAAAATTATTTAAAATATTCTATAAATTAGCTCCAGGTGATGTGTAGAAGGTATATATGAAACATAAATGAATTTTGTGTTCAGACTTGTGGCCATCTCCAACATATCTCTTTATATCTAAGTAAATATTCCAGAATCCCCAAATCCTAAACACTGGTTTCAGGCATTTCAGGTAAGGGATGGATGCTCAACGTAGAATCATAAAAGACTTTATCTGGAGTAATCCCACGAAGAGAGTAGCCTCCTAGCAGCTGCTGTCTCCCCCCAAGCGCAGCAGCACAAAGCCAGATTTCCATTTCAAAGTGGGTCTGACCTAGAACCCCTTGGTGCTGAGCCCTAGGCCTCCCCTTTTGCCCCTCCCTAATTGGGAGGTGATTGCAGAGCCTGGCCTGTCACCTTGGGTCCTTGCAAAGGTCATCCCAGAAGTTAACCTCGTGTTAATTACCCTCTAAGTCAGAGTGCTGTGTTGTAAGTCTGTGTTGTGAGTCTATGTGTTGCCACTGCTCCTCTTCCCGTGGCCCTGGCTGTTGATACCTGTGTGTTAGACGCACACCCCGTGTATCCACTCAGGCCGGGAGTGCTGGTTCTCATTACTCCTGAAGGTCAGCGTGATCCTATAGCTAAAAATAGCCTTATTTAATTACAGGCTTGAAGGAAAAGGTTGTGTTGTTCAATTAGAATTATTAGAAAATTAATCTTGAAAGGTGCTTAATTCTGGGCAAAGATTGAATGTGCCCAAAAGGCAAATATGAAAACATTTGCCTTGTTCATTATAAATTGTCATCTTAATGATATGCTGTAACTTTTCCTTCCCATTTCCAGAAAATTGTAGGTATTTTTTTTAACTCCGTGGCAGATTTTTTTAATTGTAGAAAAATACACAAGACTTTTACAGTTTTAACCACGTTTAAGTGCCCAGTTCAGTGGCATTAAGCACACTCCCATTGCTGGGCCACCACCCCCGCTGTCCATCTCCAGAACTGTTTCATCTTGCAGAACTGAAGCTCTGTCCCCCTGCACAGTATGCACAGTAGCTCCCCAGCCCCCAGCACCTGCCATCTACTTTCCATCTCTGTGACTCTTGACTCCTCTAGGGTCCATACATTTTATATTTGTAAAATCATATAATACCTGATATTTCGGGACGGGCTTATTTCAAGCATAATGTCTTCCGGGCTCCTCTGTGCTGTAGTGAGTCAGGCTTTCCGTCCTTTCACAGGTTTCTATAAAGGTGTCACAGATTAATCCTCCAAGCCTTGCCTGTTTCCAGCCCACTTCCTGGTCTCTTTAGGGCGAGTCTGGTACCTCCCAGCATCTGGAAGAACAGGATTTAATTACAGCCAAATAAGCAAATAGGGAAAGTTTGGGGTCACAGGGGTGTCAAGGTATCACAGCCCAGACTCCAGCCTGATGTTCAGGGAAGAAAGGATTTACACCTGCTCCCAGCCCTTTACGGACCCTGCCTCCATTCTCTATGCAGGGTCCACCCCACGGCAGGATACCTGGGAGGAGCAAAGGCAACTCTCATGTCAGGCACGTGGCGTGACTAGGGCTTGGCAGGGAAAAAGACAGGGACCCACTGGCCTGCGGGGGTGCCAGGCCGGGAGCAGGTCTCATCCCAAGATGTACCTGCTGAAGCCTGAAGCTCCTTGGTGCCATGGCCCCTGCTTGTGCAGGCTTCACCTGGGGTAGGTCTCAAGAGCCAGGGCAGGGATCAGGGGAGGATACATGGGAGAAGAAGGGGGTCTTTGGACATCAAAGGCATCCCGAGTGCAGAAACATTCCTTCTGCGAGGTTCTGGGTCTCCACAGGCCAGGGCGGTCCCAGGACACTCTCCACCTGTGCTTCCTGCACAGCAGTCTGGAGGGCTCCCAGACCTTCCCTGGGGACCTACGAAGGTCTAAAGCCAGCAGTCCCCCAGCTGCAAGAACACACATCCCTTTGTCCAGGAGGTGTGGCACCAAATGCGTTGTTGAGCTGGGAGCTGTGGAGAAGGGAGGCAGGATGGGAAAGCCCACTGCACAAGCCATGGGGACCACCTGGGCCAGCTTCATCAGGGCTCCCTGAAGACGTCCACCCGCAGCTGGCCCGCAGCTCCCCTCTGAGCTCTGCGTGCCCGTCAGCAGGCTGGTCTCTCTCTAAATCATCTGTTTTCTTTCCCTTTCTTTTAGCATCCTCCTGGATGAAGAGGGACATATTAAGATCACAGGTTTGTAAAAGATGGCAGGCTCCCTTCGTGGCTTCATCTCAGCCTGGTAACTGGGGACCACCTCAAAGCCCAAGCTCCCTTATTTAGACCACCCTTCCCTTTGCCAGATGCTTGTCTCTGATTTGGCAGACTTTTCTGTAGCTACAGACTGGTTATGGCATTGTACATCTTCATAACGTCCAGAACCATGCAGCTTCCCCGGTGGCCCCTTCTTTTCCCTCTCCCCCGCCAAGCTCTGTTTGCTGGGCTCCTTAGTATCGCTGGGTGTTTGGTTCAGGAGCCCCAGTGCCCACTGCGGACCTTAGGGCAGACATCTGGTGTCTCGCTGGAGTGCGGCCTGCAATGTGGGCCTTGCTGATGCCCAGTGCCAACCTGAGGGCAGACATGTGGAGGCTCGCTGGAGTGCGGCCTGCACTGCTGTCCTCACTGATGCTGTCCCTGCCTCCTCCTCACTCCCTGGACTGTGGTGGTGGCCACGTGACTGCCCTCCCTGTTTCTATCTAAGCCACCAGCAAGTTCAGTCAAACTGGAAACAGCTCCTCTAGTCTCAGGACACCCCGTTTGTATTAGTTCCCTATTGCCCGAAGGCAAGCTCACGTGGTCCTGCTTTTGCTGAGCAGGGCTCTGCCACACCCACCTGGAGAGGGGGCAGAGCCCACAGAAGGACACTGATGCCCACCTGTGTGGGTACCCCCGAACACAGCCAGAGACTGAGGCAGTGTGTGTGCTTTGTTTGCATGTAGATTTCGGCCTGAGTAAGGAGGCCATTGACCACGACAAGAGAGCATACTCCTTCTGCGGGACAATCGAGTACATGGCACCCGAGGTGGTGAACCGGCGAGGACACACGCAGAGTGCCGACTGGTGGTCTTTCGGCGTGCTCATGGTGAGCCTGCCCCGACCCTCTTCCGTGCTATGGTGGCTGTTCCCCACGTGGACCCCTGTCCCCAGGTTGGTTCAGAGGTCCCGGAATGCGGAAGAAGGCAGTGCCTGAGGGCTTGGGACACAAGGCAAGTATCCAGGCCAAGCATTTCCCGCCAGCCTCCTCCCCATCCCGCGTCCCCACCTCAGAAAGCGGGGCTGGGATGCAAACGAGAACGCAGACAAACTCTCTTTATGCTTTGTGCTCTTCAGGCTTAGCATGATGATTACAAGAGATGCCATGATTTTCGTTTTAAAATATTTTTCTTATTTAAACGCAAAATCCTTGCACTTAGTTACAAACTGAGACGTACATGGAGTTAGGCATTTTTGCATCGGTGTCTGGAAAAGTGAGTTGTCTCTGTCACGTTTTAACAGACAGAGTGCATAACCGAACCCGGTTTGGACGGGGTCTTCTGTACCCTAGGAACAGTGTGGGCTCCTTTTCCAATCCTCAGAGGACCCTCCCTCCCTCCCCCAATCCCACCCTCCCAGCTGGGCAGGGGGCTCGTGACCTCAGGGTGGAGCGGACGTGCAGTGAGTGCTCTGGAATCTGACCTGGATGACAATGGGGTTGTGGCGTTTTAGGGGTATCCCGCACTCCGGCCTGTGCATCACACGCAGGAAGAAACTGAGGCCATGAGCACTTTAGGAAATGGGATGAAGGTTGCTCTGCTGGCGTGTGGCGGAACTATGTGCCTGCCAATCCCAGTTCCCTTCAGAGTTCAGGCTGCCTCTCCTCCCACCACACTCCACCCCTCGTCCCCTTGCTAGGGAACCTCAGTGCTGAGTCCTGCAGTGTCTCCTGGGGAACCCCCGGCTGGTGCCCAAGGCCTCACTGGTCCTTTGCCACTTGGGTCACTTCACTGCACCACTCTCTAGGCTCTGGTCTCGGCCCCAGGAGCTCACAGACCCTGGCTGTGTCCCACGTGCCCGCACAGGCTGCTCACCTCTCCCTGAGGGGCACATACATTAGACGAGCTCCGGAGATGGGTGTCCACAGCCTAACCCAGAAAGCCAATTCGCAGTCAGATGCCCACATCACATTCGTGGCTGCTCCTGCCTGTGGAAGCCCCTTCCCTCCCTGGTCATTCCTGCCTGGTAAAGCGAGTCACAACAGAGACAGTCATGCTGTTCAACACATGAGCACAGGCATGACGCTTGAGAGAATGCCTGCAGCAACGCGAGGGGCCCACGAGCTCAGCTGGGAGGATGATGCTGTGGATTTATTTTTTATTATTATTCAGACCTTCAGTGGCACCAGCTAAGGGGCAGGTCCTCTCCATGTGGAGACCACCGAGCTAAGTCCCCCACAGTCACGTCTGAGACCACTTCTGCTTTCCTCTCCATGCAGAGAACACTGAGCTAAGTCCCCCACGGTCACCTCTGAGACTACCTCTGCTTTCATCTCCATGTGGAGACCACCGAGCTAAGTCTTAACCCCACCATCATCTGAGAGCACCTCTGCGTTCCTTCCACTGAAAGAGTTTTTCTTTAGATACGTCAGTGAGACAGGTTCGCTTTGCTGTCTTGGAGGTGGCTTCACTCCCTTCCACATATATCGGTTTCCTGTGCGACCCTGGCTGGTGAGTGGTGGGTGAGGGCAGCCGGGATGGCCTTGTGGAGGCCTCCCACACTGGTGCAGGTTTTGCTGGTGCAGGGAAGTCTGACATTGCCTTTGCCAACGCTGGGCTACGGGTCCAAGCTTATAGTCTGTGGCTTCAGCAGAGATTCCAGTTCTTATACCCCTCCTGAGAACCCCAAATTCCCCCAAGAGCAGGGCTGGTCCCACTGCACACCCAGGCTCCCTGAAAGGGCTCCTGGCATCCTCCTGTCTCTGGGTCCTATCTGTAACTCTGGGCTCACAAGTGGCCCATACAGCAGTGCTTCAGGCCAGACTTTGTGTAATGAACAAGGTCATAAAATGCTGCCACCCGGCTCTCAGGCGAACCGATATTTAAAAGAACAAGAGACCAGGCTGGAGTGGAGAGGAGTACCTTAGCACAGAAAAGCGCAGCCAAAACACCGCATATACGCCAAAACCAATTGGACTTAGTTTTGTGAGGTTTCCGGGGGGTCGACGGAGGGGGTATTTGATATTCTTCTGTTTCTTCTATTAAGGCAACAATCATAAACCTTTCTCATAATATAAAATGTATCTTTAATTTTTTTCTGGTGTTTTTTTGTTTGTTTGTTTTTGAGATGGAGTCTCGCTGTGTTGCCCAGGCTGGAGTGCAGTGGTGCGATCTCGGCTCACTGCAACCTCCATCTCCTAGGTTCAAGCAATTCTCCTGCTTCAGCCTCCTAAGTAGCTGGGACTACAGGCACCCGCCACACCCAGCTAATTTTTTTTTGTATTTTAGTAGAGATGGGGGTTTCATTGTGTTGCCCAGGCTGGTCTCGAATCCCCAAGCTCAGGCAATCCGCCAACCTCGGCCTCCAGAAGTGTTAGGATTATAGGAGTGAGCCACCACACCCAGCTTTTCTGGCCTTTATTGCTACAAATTTAAAAAACAAATGGAGAAGCTGAAAGAAAAAAAAAAATAGGAGAACAGAAAAGACATCAAAGGAATGATCCAAAGATGGAGACACAAGGAGGGGCCAGAAGAAAAGGAAATGAGACCACGTTGCGTTCGTGTTGCTCCAGCAAACTCCTTCCGGGTTCCCTCCCACCATCAGCCCTAAGACAGAAGCGCCACCGCCAGTGGCCTTTGCTGACCCTGGCAGGGTTGGTGGCTCTGGCTGGTGGCTCTGGCTTTGGTGTCTTCTCGGCACTCCTGGCTTGCCACTGCTCTAACATCTACCATCTTTTATCGTCATTGTCTGTCTCTCCGAGTGTCTCCTGGCATGTGGAGTTTCTTAAACACCAGTCACGCTTACCCAGGATGCCCCAGCACAGACAAAAGTGCCTGTACCCGGTCAGGCCTCCAAGGGACCCATGAGGGAGTGAGGACACCAGGGTGGAAGCAGAGAGGCACTCACACCACCCAGACCCAGTACCCGGCAGCCTTCACCCGTCCTGGAGTCCCCGCCCGCCCCCTCCCTAAAGCATGGAGAAGATGGCATTGAGAGCTTCTGAAGGAGGCCTCGCCCAGCACTGCCCGGCACGTCAACACACCAGGCACCCTCCTCCCACATGCCTCTCTGGGCACAGGACATTTCTTACTGAATTGTTCACTTGTTTGCTGGGATCGTCCCACGTTCAGTGTCTCGTGACAGCTGGGGAAGGGGTCCAGCTCCAGAACGGCTGTGTCCCTCTAGAGCCCGAGGCAGGGCTGGCTGTTGCAGTGGTGACCACAAGCTAAGGCTGCCCGGCCATCTTCACATTGGATCTCAACCTGACAATCTTCAAGCCGGCAGGAAAAACTGTATTCTTTCTGTGCACAAAAATGAAAACTAAAGCTCGAAGAGCCTAAGTGTCGGGCTCAAGATCACATATTGTCCCAGAAACACATTCTCGTTTAGTCCCGCCCGCCCACGTGGTGACGGGCCGCACACAGGCAAAGGTCTTGACTGTGGGGGCCCCACGCTTCCCACACTTCCCTGGGCGGCATCAGAAGTGACTTCTGAATTCTCATTTGCAGCTAAGAGATGGGCCTCGGATGACCTTTCAAGTCGTATCTTACCCCAGCCTTGTAAGGGGATCGGTGCAGAGCCGTTGTGCGTGTGAGGGGCCTTGTTTTAAAAGAAGGCGAAGACCCTGGAGGCCACGTGCTGAGGGAGTGGTCCTCATGTGTGGGTGGCCATCCATCCCCTGGAGATGGATATGTCCTGGGATCTCTTCCCGAGGAGCAGCATCCACAAGTGCCCTCCACAGACCTGGAAGGAAGCATGTGTATGCCAGGGACGGGAAGTCAGTGTCCCTGAATAAAATTCCATGTGTGAAATTTAGGAGCTTGTACCTGGAGAAGAACGTGCAAACCTGGTGGCCGGCTGCATGGTGATGTTTGTAGAATTTCCATTACTCCTCTATGCCAGACTGGAGCCAGTTTCTAGAAGGATATTTGAGTTGTGTTTTGTAAACATCTAAAGCATCTCTTGAGCGCTCTGGTTTCGTGAGACCACTTTATCCTTCTCCCGTTTCTTAACCACGGGCATGGAATGTTCTGGACATCCCGCCTCAGATACCGTGTGATGTGTCCTTATGCCACCATAGCAAACATGGATGGTTCTGGGCTCAGGCTCTGCTGCTTGCAGCTGGACCATTCATCTGTAGACGGTTGTGAGGAACGGCACCTTCCAAGGCTGTTTTGAGACTGAGATTCTTGGCACTCAGAGTTGGATGCAGCACATGGAACGAGAGCAGCTCGGATTAGAGGGCGTGTATCTGTGCACGCAGGGACCTCCACACACGGGCATGGATCAACACAGCTGTCCGAGACCCAGCCCCTCCATACTAGCAAAGCCAGGCCCTCTGCCACTTTGAGTCACCCATCTCAGGACAGGGTTTGTCCTCACCTGTTTTCAGATAAAATGTTAACTTGCTTTTGGTGCCCTTTTAAGAATGGTGATCGGCCAAGTAAACTTGAAATCGAGGCTCCTGTCACCAAGGGTGACACAGGCAAACGTCTTGACTGTGGGGGTCCCACGCTTCCCAGAGTCTCCTCCTTCCCCTGCCCCCAGTACCACTGGCCTCCATGAGGTGCGTCCTGCCTGTGCCAGGGCCGCCACTCTTTCCAGGTTCCTTAGCTGTCCCTTTAGACAGGGCTTCTCAGCCAGCACTGTTGAGGTTAGGACTGGACACTTCCTTGTTGTGGGACGTCCTGTGTGTCATAGGATGTTTAGCAGCATCCATGCCTCCCTCACTGGATGCCTGTAGCACCAGGACCCCCGGGCATGACAGCCAGAAATGTCTCTAGTTGTTAGGAAATGTCCCCTGGCATGCAACGGTGATCCCTGTTGAGAGGCACTGCGTTATGTCTGTCCAGTTACCTTCCCAGAAGCATCAGGCCTGCACCCTGTGGAGCTGTGGCTGCATCTCCTTGAGCCCCTCTGTGCCTGTCTGCAGCCTGGTCTCGGTGCCAACTGGGAAAGAATCTCTTGGAGTGTCCTCCTTCCTCCAGTGTGTGTACTTGACTGTGGGACCCCAAGATGAACCTTGGCTTTTCTCAGTTCACCCCGGAAGCCTTGGCCAGCCTCAGTGCTGCTCAACAACACGGCAAAAGTCTCACTGTAAATAACGTCCCAAGAAAGTCATCAGCAGCCTGAGTCAGTAATGCTTCAGTATTGAAAAGTTCTCGGGCAGCTCGATTCAGACGACCATACTGAAATTATCTCCCTTCTCCACAGAAAGGGGTGGATAAGGGGATGGGAAAGGCAGCAGAACCCCATGGCTGGTGGAGGCTGCAGAGTCCACACCTCACCCTCAGTATCACCCCACCATCAGCAGCACCTTCATCACCAAGAAGCAGTTATTAAATATCCATGGATGCTGTGCTGGGTGTTCTCTGGCTGAATAGATGGTTGGGGACCTGCTACCATGTGAATGGAGGAAGAAGGGGAGGAGGAGAGAGAAGCACAAAGCAGTGGACCCTGATCACAAGGGAATCATCTTCAAAAGCTAAAAAGAAATCACCAGACCAGGCGCGGTGGCTCACACCTGTAATCCCAGCACTTTGGGAGGCCAAGGCGGATGGATCACTTGAGGTCAGGAGTTCAAGACCAGCCTGGTCAACATGGCGAAACCCTGTCTCTACTAAAAAAAAAAAAATACAAAAATTAGCCAGGCATGGTGGCGCATGCCTGTAGTCCCACCTACTCGGGAGGTGGAGACAGGAGAATCGCTTGAACCCAGCGGTTGCAGTGAGCCAAGATTGTGCCCTTGCACTCCAGCCTGGGTGACAATGCAAGACTCCATCTCAAAAAAAAAAAAAGAAGAAAAGAAAAAATATCACCAAACAAATGTATGCAAGATACCAGTCCATCAGCAAAAAATAAATGATATCCAGGCATCCGGATAGGTACCATTTGTGTAACAAGGATTAAACGGTGTGTACGGGATGACAGCTTTCTCATTTCACAGAGCCAGAAGTCTTGTCCTTGGAAATGGGATTTCATAGTGCTATTAATAGACTCAAAAAGGAGAAAGAGCAGAATAGGAAAGGAGTTCCCTTTGCTAATACAATTCTATTCTGAGAGATATTTCAGTGTGTGTGATCAGCTTAAAAACTTTCATCCTGTTTTACCAGATGAACAGCTCATCTGCCAGTCAGAGCATTCTGGCCTTTCCAATTTAATTACAC
The DNA here is from genome assembly GCF_001698545.2 of Rhinopithecus bieti. Classification (NCBI taxonomy): domain Eukaryota; kingdom Metazoa; phylum Chordata; class Mammalia; order Primates; family Cercopithecidae; genus Rhinopithecus; species Rhinopithecus bieti. Next base: position 385,726 of record NW_016804646.1, read on the forward strand.
TTGTCTCTTTTTCAGTTCTCATCTGGACCCCTTCCGCTTGCTTTTTATTACTTTTGTATTTATTGATTGCCTGCAGCCTGTCTGCTCTGAATTCCCTCACTTTGTGCACACGATGGACAGCACATTTTAATGTGACAGAACAGGCTTCAAACGTCAAAACTGGTGGAAAAGTTTCCATTTCTTTTAAAATGTTGTTTTCAGAAAGCAGACTGGTAATATTAATAAAGCCTTAAATGCATTCATTTCTTTAAGATTATAATTTCACTCCTAGCAGCCTATCATAAGAATAAATCCAAATCTTAGGAAATCATCTGTGCACATTTCAGTAGTACTTATAATAGCAGAAAATTGGAAATGTCCTAAGTGTACAGCAATAGATACACTCATGATTACATTTTGGCATATCCACATGTTTGTTAAGTGATATTACAAAGATTTCATCATAACCATTGAAAGTTTTATATTATTCTGTGAAAAGTTAGTATACAAAACCTTATCTGTGCTTTTAAAACAAAAAACAGCTAGAAAAAATTACTAGGAGGAACTAACAAATGTTAATTTTGGATATCTTTGGGTAATGGAATTCTGCGTGATTTTTTTTGGTCTTTCTACTTCGTGTATCTCGCAAGATTTTCAAACTGCAAAGGACAAATGCTGGAGGATGAATTCTAAAAGGGCAGAGACACACGCAGTAAAAAATAAAGATGAGAGAGAATTCAATAAGACCATGTAAACACCTGCTTCCCCATAATTTAAACTGACTTGAAAGACATGGAGTAGGATTGATCCTTGGGCACATTTCACTTAGATTCAGGATCTTATTTTTATGAAAAGACTGGTTGCTGCTGCCACCCTAGTTTCTTTTGTGAGAAGCGGTCAGCTGTGCACCTTGCTCTGATGAGACCATTCCGGGTCACTGCTTCCAGGGTGCGTGTAATCACCACTGCATGTGCCTGGGGGAGTTGGTGCAAGAAAGAAACTCATGCTCAGAAAAGGCTGGGCTCGGTCCCCTCCTTATCTCAAGCTCCGTCCTGGTAGATGTCCAGTAATAACAAAATAAGGATGTAGGGTGTGGCAGCTGTATCTGAGAGGTTGCTGTGCCATATTGTCCTCATCAGAGGCTAATGGCCATGGTCAGGTCTATCTCGTGCTGGAAGCACTCTGGCCCCTGCATCCTGGCAACATGAGCTAGCTGTTCTCCTCCTCCTCCTAGCTCATCCCTTCCACAACACCTGCCAGGGCAGGGCAGGGTCCTAAACCGCATGTAAGATGTGTTCGTCCAAACTGCCTGACCACGGGACCCCGCTCTGCCTCTTTTCTCTGCCGTACTCGGTGCCTGCTGGCCTGCCACAGAGTGTGATTATCTACCACATCTGTCATTCACCCATCTCATCCACCAAATGGCAAGCTCTGTGAGGCAGTTTTCATCACTGTTGTACCACAAGCACATAGGCCAGTGGTTACACTTGACTGATGGAGATTTTGAATGAGGAAACGGACATGGTAGCAGGCTGCCCCGCTAGGGTGCTTCGCCATGAAGCCGGGTCCGTCTGGATGAATGAACTCACTGTACTCTGTGTTTCTCTGCAGTTCGAGATGCTCACGGGGTCCCTGCCATTCCAGGGGAAGGACAGGAAGGAGACCATGGCCCTCATCCTCAAGTGAGTAGTGTGGGAGCCACCCCAGAGACCTGTGAACACCTTCTGATATCAAGAGCTGCTGCCTCTGAACCTGGAACTGTGAAGTTCTAATTACATTGCTAGGCTTACAGTGCTGAAGTATTGTAAGCTGTTTTCTAAAAGTCACGGTTTTACACAAAATGGTAGCGCTCTGCCACCAGTAGCAGTGGTGATAGGGTGCTGGGCATTCTAGTGACAGTGGGTCAAGGGAGCAGTTGCTGGTTTGGCTCATCCTGTTGAGTGGTTCTGGTGAAATCTTCTACCATAGCTCGTTTTTCATCAGTAAGTCACTTCGAATGTGTAGTGGCTGGTTTTCAAGTGTGATGATTGGTGACCTCCCAGAAGTAAAGTGTAGACAGAAAAAGACACAAGGCCTACAGGGCCTTGTCTGGAGAGAACACAAGAGCAGGAGTCTCCTTTCCCTCCCCACCTGCTGACCCCATTCTTATAGCACTCCTGGTTGACCTTGGCAGGACTCAGTATTATTTTACTGTGTGACTGGTTACAAACCATTTTCTGCTTTATTCTCATGAAAAATCATTTACTAAGCCAAGGTTTTGCTCTCAGACTGTAGGAAGAAGCCTGATCCCCATGCCACCTTGCCATAGACTCCTAAATGTGAGCAGACACCGCCGACCATCACTGTCCCAGAGCAGATGGAAGGAGGGCAGGAAACAGAGAGGCTGGGAGCCCCTAATCAGTTCCTTCCTAAGTGAGGCCGCTTGGTGGAGGAGTCATAAAACCATTTGTCCTCATGAGCCACTCTTGCCAACTCTGTTTGCAAATGGACACGTAACTTTGATAAAATTGAGAATCACCTAAAACACCACCAGCTCGGCTTTTGTAAGCTCTGTCCTTATGTAGATGGAAGGAGAGAGGGGAGTGAAGGAAGCTCCATCGTGAGGACCCTTGTGTAAAGCTAAGGAGTGTCTTTTTATTTAATCAGCCTTTTCCGCCATCAAGGGACCTTGAATTGCAACAGACACTAAGAGCTGCAAGTTAGGACCTTCGCGTGATTCTCGTTGTTCGCATTTTAAGGGAGAACACGTTCTTTACTTTTTCTAAGGCTAGAATAATCCCTGACAGCAAGTCACGGGTGTGGTGTGGCCTCAGGGCATTCCACTTGGGAGGGATGGAGAATTTCTGGAGGGGAGCACCAGGCTCTGTGCCCGGAGTTCTCCGTGTGCTCTGAAGGCCCTGGTGGCCCTGAGACCCTCCTGGGGTTTGCAGGTCCTCCTCTCGCAGGTTTTCTTCATAGCATCGCAACAGACTGAGCACAGGGCAGACAAGAGGGTCCAGCTGTCTCCTGTGAGCCAGGAAGAGACCCACCAAAATGCAGAACAATGCCACGAAAGGCTTTTTTATATGTTTGTTTGGGAAAACATAGATAATTTCCATTAACAATGCTATTAATGTTAATGGGAGTGTTACTGTTTTTTAATGATTTTATTAAATAATACATTTATTAATAAAAATATTTATTAAAATGAATTAAGAAATATAAATTACACAGATTTCTCACTTTACTTTCTACTGTGGTAAATATCACAGCTGTATTCCACATAAACAAAAGCTCTTTGGTGTCCTCAGTAACTTTTAAAGCATAAAGGGGTCCTAAGACCCACGAGTTAGAGCACGGCTGCTCTGGGTGACTGTGACTGAGGTCTCTGAATGCTGACTGGGGCCCTCTTTATAGCTTGTCCTTGTTCTCCTAAAATAGATCCTAAAATAGGATTCTGGTTTTCAGAGCCAAGCTGGGGATGCCGCAGTTCCTCAGTGGGGAGGCACAGAGTTTGCTGCGAGCTCTCTTCAAACGGAACCCCTGCAACCGGCTGGGTAAGAGTCCCCGGGACACCCCACCACGGGACACCCCACCACGGGAACATGCAGGGTGCTGCCCCCCGAGCCACAGTGGAGACGTGGAGGGCCACCCACCTGCTCTGGCCCAAGGCTGACTGAGGTCACTGAAAACAGACCTCACCTAGAGGTTGAAATAGTACCAGTGCCATCTGAGCTCCAGGAAAAGAGGCCCCTTCACAGCTTCTAAAACACATAGTTGCTGCCAAAATACCATAAGCTCTTTTCTAAAAGCCACTGGTTTTACCCAAAATGGTAGTGTTCTACCAATCTGATTTCCCTGAGTTTTGAAAGTCTATAAGCTAAGGACAGAACCGTTGAAAAGCTGCTTCTAATTTAATTCTCCCTAAATTAAGAAACCTCCACATCTGTTAAAATCAGGATCTACTTTAATATTAACAACTGATTGATTTTCTTTTTGTGTATGTGACAGTGTATTGAGGGTTACTCCGTGGGCTGGGCAGGTCTTAGTGAGTGGGCGTGGCCGTGTTGTCTCAGAGTCAAACAGCAGCCGGAGCAGGGTGTTTCCGGTTCAGACAGCTACCGAGCGAGGTGTTTCCGGTTCAGACAGCGCCGGAGCAGGGTGTTTCCGGTTCAGACAGCAGCCGGAGCGGGTGTTTCGGGTTATTTTATTACACAAGGAAACAAAAGGAACACATTCTGTTCTGGTTTTGTTTTTTTTTTGTTTTGTTTTGTTTTGTTTTGTTTAACTCTAACCTCACAGATAGAAGACATAGCAGAGGGGAAGGCAAAAGTTAAAACAGGAAATATTTCATTTCGGAAAAAATACTAGATTTTCCTCTCTGCATGCCCCAACTCCAAAGAAAGATGGACCCGTTTAACTTCTTCCCCACATCAGCTTCCACTGCAGGGAACTTTTGCATTAATTTGCAATCCTTCAGAGATTAAAAGTGAAGCTAGTCAAAAGTACCTTCCTACTCCACAGTAATATTTTCACAATATGAGGTAATTGATGTGTAACTTTGTGATCTTAGAAAAAAGGAGTTAAGGTGATTTTTAAAAATCAACATCTATGTATCTGAAGTACTGAGTAGTAATTCCCATGAAATTCATCTTGTAATGAATTGTCATAGTTGTATTCACCTAATTAAACATATTTACATCCAACTTCTAATCCAGATTTTTATCACGTAAACCACTCTTCCTGCGGATTCGTCTTCATAGGAATTCTTTACTTTATATAAGGATGTCCCATAGTTGTCTTTACGAGGCAGTTCTCCTCCATGTAAGCAGATATTTTAAATCCTACTTTACAGACCTTTCAGTGATCACCCACCATCGATGGCCTTTGTCCACTCGGCTTATTTTCATTCTTCCACACAACGCAGTAAAGCAATTCCTCCTTGTCACCGAGCACCTCTGCGTGCCAAGCGTGGCCACCAGGAGAGCAGGTGACACGGTGAGTTCCCTGTGGCGCAGTGATGTCACAGGGTGTTCTGCCATCACTGTCTGCCAGTCACTGCAGGCCAGTCGAGAAAGCCCAGGGCACGTGGGTGTGTCATTACTGTCTGCTGGTCACTGCAGGCCAATCCAGAAAGCCCAGGGCGCATGCGTGTGTGTCAAGAGAGTAAATCCCTGCAACATTTCAGCACCTTGGTAAAACCATCAAAATGTTAAACGTATGCACCCTTTTGCCCAGAAATGTTACTGCCAGAAATCTCTCCAACAGAAATAGCCATACCCGCATAAAAGGGATACAAATAAACAGTGTTTACCAAATATCTTCCTGTTTAACAAAGACCTGAAGATGAAGTAAGCCTCGATCAATAAGGAAGTCATTGAATCAATTACGAAACGTCCACACCACAGCCTGGGGCTGGAGGAGAGTGTCTCGGCCATGGTTCTGCACCGTCTGCATTTTGGGCTGGTTAATTCTTGTTTTGGGAGCTGCTCCGTGCATTGGGGCTGTTTAGCAGCATCCCCACCCCATCCCCGTGATGATCAAACATCTCCTGACCTTGGCAAAGTTCCCCTGTTGAGAATCTCCACGTTGCTGGTACTGACATGGAAGGGCCAGAGTCTAGACTGAATTGCAGCCCGCGTGGCTGGAGAGTGTAGACTCGCCCTGCAGTGGAGCCAGTGCCACCCACACCATGGTGCATCTGTGCCAGGGCACATGGCGGCACTGTTGGACCCGGCCCCCGACGCCACCTGGCAGGGCCCTGTGCTGGTGTCTATGGAAAGGACTGTGTCCAGTGCATTGGATGAAAACTAGCTAGCAGATCACTGCACACATTTTACAGCACTGTCCCCAGTCGAGGGTCTGAGAGTCTGGGGAACCGTCACCCAGACAGAGGCAGCTTCCTTAGAGGGGTACTCGCCAACAGTGCCGTAGACAAAGCTGAAGGCCCCAGCAGAGCAGCCCCAAGTCACTGAGATGCCAGTTGGGGGCGATAATGAGATGGGAGGCCTGGGATAGAGAGTGGTCAGGACCAGAGAGGAGGACGCCTGGTCAGGGTAGAGGGCCCGTGCTGCAGCACACACAGGGGCACTGTGTGTGTGTGTGTGTGTGTGTGTGTGTGCACGCTCACAGGTGTGTGTGGGGTTCATGGTTTGGAGGAACCTGCCAACCAAACTTTTGCCACATTGTTGTTACTAGGACCCCTCAGCAAAGTCCCAGATGGGACCTGAGATTCCAACCAAGCATCATCAGGACTCCTCCTTTTCGTCAGTGGTGACAGTCGTAGTTAGCCAGGGTCACAGCCACGTTTCCAAGAGGTGTGCAGCTCCTAAAGCTGTCTGCACCTTGGCCCTTCACTCACTGGTCCTGGTGCACACCCCCGATTACACAGTGACTCAGCTCAGGAAACGCAGCAAGGGCCCAGCGCTTGCCCTTAGTGCCCAGAGTCCCTGTGCACACAGGGCCTATTGTGGACAAGACCTCACCCTCTGAGAGTGGGGTCCCCAATGGTGGGAGATGCAGCCTTGGACAGAGGGACAGCCTGGGCTGGGAGAGGCAGGAAGGGCCTGTGTCCCACCCTGTGTCCTCAAGTTGCCGATTCACTGCAGTTTTCCCAAATCTGGGTGTGGTCTGGCCTTTTGTTTGCAGACCCCTGTTCATCACTGTATGTCTGGGGAGGTGGGGGAGGCGGTGTTTCTTAACTCTGAGGGTGTGTTTGGAGACAGACGCAAGTTGAAAAGCGTGTCCCTCAGCTAAGCCAATGCATGGCAGCGCCCTGGTTTGTCCAAATGCCATGTCAAAGGTCATGTTTCTGATCTGAGTCTTCCAGGTTGTGAATTAAATTGAGTCCCTTTCATTTAAGTCTCCGTCAGCACTAAAAGCAATGCAGAAGTAACCCTTCCTAGACAGGAGGGATAGGGGGCTCACTGTCAGGGGCTTGCTGCCCGGCTCAGTGGATCTCAACCCACTTCAGAACATGCCTGCCTTAGAATCGGGTTTGCAATGCTGTGAACTACCACAAAATGCACAGAAACATCTTTGCATGCCATTTCTACTCGTCTCTCAACCTTGAAGGCTGCCCACGTCTAGAGCCCCTGGTCTCATTTCATCAGCCTTTTCAGTGTCTGGTCCAGAGCTGTTCTTTTCTGTGACCCTGGGTTGCACCTTTATTGTGTCTGTGGCTCTCCTCCCCATGTTCTCTATGCTGCTGGGTGTAAGCACTGCCTCCTCCTGCCTGGGAGGCAGGCCCTGTGGGCGGTGGGAGAGGGTGGGTGGACAGCTCCAGTGTTCCCCTGCCTGGGCGGATTTCTAATGAACCAGGAGAACAGGTCGTTCTCCAAGCCTCAGGTCTCCCCCGGCACGGTGCTGTTGATGAGGATGAAAAGATGCCTCGGCACTGCACTAAGACAGTGCATCATCTGACTAGAATTCTCACGACAGTACTTCAAAGCAGGTCAAACAAGAAACTTACGAAATTCACTTATGAAAACATTTGTATCCACAGGAATTGCTTTTAGCTGCCGAGAATAGAACCCTTAAATAATTTTAAATTTTTTATTCAATTAATTTAGTTTTCCAAATCGCAGTTTCATTTTCTCTTATTAACGCACCACGTGGTCGTTGATGAGTTGTAGACGTTGGCAGCTGAACTACTACTGTCAGGAGCCCAGATCTTCCTGTGCCTTCTGTTTCCCATCCTCGGTTCTCTGCCGTTTCATCCTTATCCTTGGTGCCTTCTGATGACAGCGTAGCTGCAACAGCTCCCGGCATCACATCCTCACTGCAGGAGATAAAAAAAAAAAAAGGAACTGGATGAGGCCAACTGCCTCTGTCCCCGTTATCATGAAAGTAAGGCTTTTCTGGAAGCCCCTGGGAGTTCTCTGTACTTCTTGCTGGCTGGAACCCTGTCCATGGCCCTCATGACATGTGGCACTGTAAGGAAGGCAGGAGAACAAGCATCTTTGGTTGGAGGAAGGAAATGAGGGCTAGAGTGGTGGCTTTACTGGCCAGGCAGCTGGGCCGGCCACAGATATTCACTGAGTGTTGAGATCCAGGAAGGCAGAGGTTGTGTCTGGCTCATCTTTGTGCCTAGCTCCCAGACCACGCAGAGCCCCTGGTGAATACACATGAACTCAAGTGAATTGAAGGAATTGCAGTTGTTGTTTAAGGTGCTCTGAAAAGCTCCTCGCCCCAAAGTGTGTGGAGTTTGGTCGAGCCTGACCCTTGGTGCTCCTGCTTCATCTCTATCCATTTTCCCTGTCAAGTAGTAAAGCAGAAAAGCACAGGTTTGCGGGCACGTCAGGCCTTGGACCCCTGCAGTGCCCACTCGGATGCAGGGGCCCTGCCTGTGGATGTGGACATCATGCTGGTTCTGTGTGCTCACCTAGAATTCTTGTTCACAAAGTGTTTTTCTCCTAGTGACTTGCACAATCCTGCATTCGCTTAGCACTTCACACCTGCCAAGCACGCACCCCTGTCATCTCCTCCGATCTTCATGACAAGACTGTAAAATTGTGTTCATTTTCTGTTTGAGCAAGGCTCTGTTCCAAGGTACAAGGGCTTGCCCCAGGACTCTGTGTGTGCAGGAGTCGGCTCTAGTCAGCACCCGCCCAGCCAGAGACAGAGAGCAGTGCAGCTCTCACAGAGGCCTGGGTCCTCCCTTCCCAAATGTGGAAGCACACACCCGTTCCTTCTCCATGGGCTTCTGAGAAGACCACGTATGAGCTTCTCTTATTTAGTGAGGACATGATTTGCCCTTAATCTTAAAAGGGGGGAAAAAAGGCCCTGTTCTCATTCTTCATTAGCATGACATTCGGGGTCTTCAAGATTAAAAATGGGCCTTTCTTAATTCTATCCGATCCCATAAGAAGTCAGGCCTGATTTTTCCTTTCCCCTGGGTGTTTGAGGGCCATCCTGCTGCTAGAAGCTATGGATTCTCTGGTGTTGGCATGGCAGCAGGATGTGGGAGAGCAGGACCTGGGTGGCCATGGCCGCAGCTTTGTGAGCTTCTGGTCTGCGGCCCGCAGTGGCATGGGGGTTGTCTGGATTCTGAGTTCTAGACCTGACTAGGCTGTGCCCAGCTGCACAGCCATGGGCCCTGGCCCTCCTTTTCTCTGGGAAATGAAGGTGGTGTTGATGGTCCCTGCAGTTCCTTCCAGCTCCGACAGCATGCGGCTGCGCGTGTCCTCTCCCCACACACATAGATGTCCCAGGTGGTCTCTTACCTGGTGTGGCACAAACATGTTCTGTAAAAGTGACCCCATCAGAACCCGCTTCTGCTCCCCTCAGTCTTCAGGCTGTGAAGCTTGGGGCATCTTGTTACATCTGGTTTTCGAGAATCTCTGCTTTTGAGGCAGTTGGAAAAGTGTTGGGACTCTTTATTGAAGGTCAAGGCTGCACGGCCACCTTTGTTTAGCACAGTCCCTTTTGGGAGGCAACTAATTGAAAATGATCCCCCAAATTGACTTTATGGTGAGGGCATCCTGTAGCATGGCTGTAAAGCACTCTGGGTTTTTAGGGAAGATGAAGTAGGATGTGATGTCTCTCTCCCTCTCCCCTCCTTACTCTCCCTCATCTTCCCGTGTCTCCAGTCCCACCCAAACACACAGATTTCACTTATTGAAACTGGAGAAGTTCATGAAACCTTCCCATTTTACTAATTTGGGGGGGGATTCCCTCCTCCAGCAGCTAATCCTGTGGAGCCAGCCTGAGAGGGTCACACTCTATTTCCTCATCATCGCCTGAAGCCGCCTGTGATGGCAGCCAGAATAAGCAAGGCCTCGAGGCATTAACTGAGTGGTTCCCTGTCATTGCTCCTGGCTCTGGTTTCTAAGACAAAAACAAACTATTTAGAAAATTATTTCTTTCCTCCAGTTCCAGGGCAGGCATGGATACTGCCACCTGTCCCAGACACAGTGTTATTCAGAGAATTTCCTGGGATAGTCCTCCCCCAGCAAGGGCAGTTGCATTTGAAAGGAAACGGTGGCATCTCTGCAAAATCGCTGAGGGCCCAGATCCCAAGATTCATCTGTTTATCTCATTGGAGCACATTTGGCTCTTGGACTCCAATAGCTGAGGCAGAGTTTCCTGCTGAAAACTGGTGACAACCCGAGTAAAATGAGAAAGAACCAAGACTTCCAGTGTACCTGTGTGTGCCTGCACCAAAACAAAGAGATGCACATGCATTCTACCATCTCATCAGAGAACTCAACAGATCCCTCCACGCTGCAGCACATACTTTAAGATCTGTCAGAGAGATATACGTACTGTCTACCATCTCATCAGAGAACTTAGTAGAGGCCTCCACTCTGCAGCACATACTTTAAGATCTATCGGAGAGGTATACGTACAGTCTACCATCTCATTAGAGAACCCAGCAGAGGCCTCCACTCTGCAGCAAATACTTTAAGATCTACTAATTCAATTTCAAAGGGGACCTTGGCTTGATTCCAGAACAATGTCAGACATCAGTATCCTTTGTAAAAGCCACGAATTAGAGCTGAGCCTTCATGGCTTATTTATTTCTAATCTTTGCAACAACAAAGACCACTTTGAGCTTTGCTCAGTCTTAATTAAAATTGAAAAGGTTTTCAGGAAAATTCCCTATAGCTATGCTTGTATTTCTGATAAGAGTACTTGACTTGGCCTTTTAAACTTGAAAAATGAACTCTTTTTAATGCACAACTCAATTATTTTTTACTTTAATAGGGAATGAGGGTATAATTATTCTCTTTTCCTGCAGAGAATTTCCCAGAATTTTACTATGGCTTAATTTCAGAATTTTGTAAAATCCCAACTTACTTGTTTTCATTTAATTTTGTGTAGAATTTTATTCTGTAGAAAAACTGGGTGAAAAGCATCAAGCTTTAGAAAAACACTAGAAGAAAGATACTTATACAAAATTGGCCAGGCACTGTGGCTCATACCTGTAATCCCAGCACTTTGGGAGGCCGAGGTGTGTGGATCAGCTAAGGTCAGGAGTTCAAGACCAGCCTGGCCAACATGGTGAAATCCCATCTCTACTAAAAATACAAAAATTGCCCAGGCATGGTGGTGTGTGCCTGTAATCCCAGCACTTTGGGAGGCCCAGACAGGTGGATCACCTGAGGTCAGGAGTTTAAGACCAGTCTGGCCAAAACAGCAAAACCTCATCTCTACTAAAAGTATAAAAATTAGCTGGGTGCCTGTAGTCCCAGCTACTCAGGAGGCTGAGGCAGGAGAATTGCTCGAACCTAGGAGGCGGAGATTGCAGTGAGCCGAGATTGTGTCACTGCACTCCAGCCTGGGTGACAGAGCAAGACTCTGTCTCAAAAAAAAAAAAAAAAAA